>NC_136072.1:554948618-555283618 GCF_964261635.1 Lissotriton helveticus | reverse complement strand
ACCTATGGTTTTTTCAGTGAATTTTCAAGGTTTTGTAAATGCTAATTCCTAACTATATATGGTCTATAACCTATGGTTTTTTCTGTGAATTTCATTGGTTTTTTAACAGCTAATATCTGTAGCTGTAAAATGTATTCTTCTTTAAATCCAAAAATATATTTTATATGTTTATGAATAATTTGTTTTTTTAAATATTTTTTTTTCTTCGTTCCCGCTTCGCGAATCGGGAAGCTTCCCGTTAGCTGACCTTGATGCCGCGAAATAGACCGCGAGCCGGTAAACGTTTCTTTACCGCAAGTGCCGCGTTAGAAAACAACATCGTGACGCCTCCCGTCCGCATGACGTTTCACGTTGTCGCGTGATACGTCATATGACGTGCTACGTTAGCGAACTGGTACGCGAAGCGAGTCGCAAAGCGCAGGTTTCTGGAAGCAAACCGGGAGGCCCTGCAAAGCGCTTAACGTAAACACAGCAAGTCATGTGACTTGGTAATAACACTTTTCATTGGTTCATTTCACTTTTGGTTTCCTAATGATGTAAGACTAGGTCATATAATCTAAAATGAACACTTTTGATTGGTTGAGAACTCTTGTTTTTCCCAAATGATGAAAATCCCTCCTTCTTTCCTCACTCTGACTTTCATCATTGTGAGAGAAAGACCCTTTGTGATCACTGAGCAATGGCTTCTTTAGTAGCTTCAGCTGGTGCTTCCCCACCACCTCCACCACATCCAAGGAAGAGTGGACCACCTGCTCAAGTTATAATTCAACAAGAAGAAGAAGAAGAGGAACAGGACGACGAGCACGAAGAGAGGCAGTTTTTGCCTGAGCAGCCCAGGACGTCTCACCGGAAAGAAAACTTCATTTGGCAATTTTTTAAAATTCCCAAAGGTCAGAAAAAAGTAAATGCAAGATACGTAACTTGCCTTATATGTCAAGATAGACTGTCCAGAGGAACCGAGAAAAAATACAGTTTCGGAAACTACACAATGCATCGCCATATGACTAGGTGGCATCCTAACAACTACAGTGCTGCACAGTTTCGGAACGACCTAGATAATCTCCCTATTATGGCCAGAAGATCTGTTGTACCGGAAGTAACGGGACCAGAGGGCAGGGAGATGGTGCCAAATATACAAATGAAATTTGGTGAAGTAAAACACATCTGCGTATTTTGCGATGGATTCATTTCCTACGGAGAAAAAAGCATCACTCTGATCAACAGAGCTATTGACTATCATATGCAAGTTTGTACGAAACGCCCAAAATAATAAATACTTCTTTTTTTGTTTTGTTGCTCCTGTTGAGCCCTTTACAATGAATCGTTTTCATTGCCCCCTCCAAGAAAAACCCAAACAAATATAAAACTGTTCAGAAAAATTCAAAAAAAGTAAAAAAATGTTCCGAAAAATAATAAAAAAAATATAAAACAACAAAAACAATAAAAAAAAAGTTCTTTTCAGAACTACCTCCCCGTTATTAAAAAATTGGTACAATATTTGGAACTGTGCCAACCTCTATTTCTCTTAGTTCGCTTCCCAGTTCGCTCGCCGGTACGCGAACCAGAAGCGAACCAAAAACAGTAAGTATAAGGGAAGGAAACAGACACTTATGTTAAAAGAAAGACAGCTATAGGGGAGTAAACTAGAGATACTATTACCCGTAATCCACTGCTGATGATGTCACATATTACATCATTCATGACATGCTCACTGACATCATCAGCAGAGGATTGCGGGTTTTTTGGCAACGTGCCTTATCCACGGTTTAATAACGCTGCCTTTTGCTTTATATAAGTTTTCAAATTGTATGAAATATATACCAATAGGTCGTTATGAACCTTTAGGTAGTGCTTTTCTTCATGAGGTCTGGTCGCTTCCATACACATACAGATGTTTCAAAGATGATCAAGAAGTTTATCTGAATGGAGAGGAATGCACTGAGACGCCAGATCATTCACTAATGTGTAGGCACATACAGTTACACGGTTCATGCAACAAACACCGACCAAATATGGCTTGCGTGTTGCAAGGCACGCCAGTTCCTGCTATCATCCCCACGTTCAAGTTGTTGGAAAATGGTAGTTATTTGTTGCTCAATAATGAAGATTGTTCTGAGTTAATTGAAAAGGGTCTGCACCTTTGTACGGGTGTTCGCTATGTGAAGCACGAAAGTTTCACGGGCCGAACTCAAGGCCACCTCTCTCTGAGACAAAAGAGCTCTTATTCTTGCCATGCCGTTGAAATCTGTCCCAAGGTTGGTATTTGTGGCCAGATTGAAAACTCCCTATGTTCATGTGTGGGAGGAAATAGAACATTTCTGCAGCAAATAACCCGTTCACTTACTGTTACGATAAAAGGAATACTTTTAATTCAGATTTGCCTTTCAATTTCAGCAAGATGGTTCCGACTATCTTTAACGCATCCTCCACAAAGACCCTGGCGCACTTTTTTAAAGTTGTTACCAGTGGTCTCGTGACTTCATTTGAGAAAATCTTTGGAGTCATCCCTGCTTCCTTTCATTCTATTTTCTCCACTCTGGTTCGTGGATTGGCATTTTTACTTGCATTACCAGCGGACGCTCTTGTGCTTTTTTACATTTTTAAATATGGATGTCCCTCCTATGCAACCTCCCACCCTGCAGCTGCTGACACTGTTCCGCAATCGCATGCTAGAATATTATGGCACAATGCCGTTGGCGATATTAAGCACGGCATATGGATTATCTTTTCGATTCTCCTACTTCACCTGTGTCCAGCCTGTATTTCACTGCCTGACCTGTGATTTCGATTGGGCCATTGATTTGTGTCTCTGCGGACCGGTTTCTCCTGACGTCGACTTTAATCAGCTGATGACTCCTATCATTACTCACGAGTTGGTTTGTCCTGGCGAAAGGATTATGGCTGTGGCATTGATGCATGGACTACTTGGTCCCTGGAATTTACTGGCGGCAGCACAGTCTTTCTTGGAACAGAGCTTTCTTGAAAACCCACCGAGCTGTCCTCTGATGGTGATAGAGGATCCGGTGCTGGGAGAGCACGTATGTTCTTTTCCGCTTTTAAATTGGATGGCTGAACTGTTTTCGGATGAAGACGGTGACTTCCTATTGGAGGCTGTTGCAGCTTATTTTGCATACACAGTTATGTCATAGACCTTTTTCATGTTTGATATGCTGAGTACTAGCATTTCATTGACAATTCATTGACTTATTTGTCAAGTTTTTATTATTTACCTTGCCTATTGGCTTAAGACTCGATAAAGTACTTGGCTGTTTTATTTTTCTTTAGCATTAAATTTTCCTAGTTTTTAATGCTTTACCTTGCGGACCGTCCACATATAAACTTGCAATCTGCTCTCATGAGATGGCACTTCTATTATCTTATTCAGTTCGTTTCCGGATCATGGGGAGGTGTCATCTAGGTCCTGGATATCTTTACACCGTGTTAAGTTAGCATGGGCTCATTACCGGTTTAAACGCCATTTTTCCTTTTTTGCAACTTCTGCACACAACACTTAGTTGTTGCTTTAGCTTTCCACCTAGTAGTTCATCGTGGTTTACATGAGAATAATATGTTATTGCTCTACTATCTGCTTTGCTTGTTAAACTATATCTGTACAGCGAGTGCTAAAGTTTCAAGAACAACACGATACAGAATTGTTATGAGGTCTGATCTCCACGACTTCATACTCATAACATAAGTGCAACTTCTGCCAATTCTGGGCATGAGGCGGGTTTTATATTGCTTTGCCGAACACACATACACAACAGTTGATGCGGTTCACATGAAGAGAGAGCTGGTGTATGCTGATGTGATTCCTTCAAATCTAAGACACTAAAGTATGGGCACGCCCTAAACCAACACAAAGAGACCTTCTTAGCAAATAATATAATATGTGTATTAGGGAGGGTGAGATATAAGCAGCCGCGGGCCGTGGAGGGAGTTACGGTGAGGCAGGGAGGCGGGGAGGGGGAGAAGCAGGGTGGAGCCCTCTCTACCCTGCCCCTCCCCCTCCCCGCCTCCCTGCCCCACCGTAACTCCCTCCACGGCCCGCGGCTGCTTATAAGTGTTGCTAACTCTTATTCATTTACAGCATGTTAACATACTGTCACCATTCGCTTTTTATGTACTAGTAACTATGCTGGTAATTTTGCTACTGATAATATGTGTACTTGTATTCTCCACCCTGCTTCTCCCCCTCCCCGCCTCCCTGCCTCACCGTAACTCCCTCCACGGCCCGCGGCTGCTTATAAGTGTTGCTAACTCTTATTCATTTACAGCATGTTAACATACTATCACCATTCGCTTTTTATGTACTAGTAACTATGCTGGTAATTTTGCTACTGATAATATGTGTACTTGTATTATCTAAGAAACTACGCCTGAGAAGACGGCATTAGTAAATAAACATTTCAAATACACATGTGTTCTTCTTAACTCCATGTTCTGGTTTCTAAGAAATATATAACGACCGACTGTTCATGAGTTCCACGTATCCTGAGGTACTATAAGTTCATATTCTGGATTGTCTAAACATTGAGAGTTTGTTATATCCAATGTGACACTGTACCTAGCTTACTAAGGAGTTTTTGATTACTAACGTGAGTTTTGGGACACCCTAATTCGCCGAGGTTCCAATCCTCTGTCCACAGTTCTGTGTGAGAACAGAAACCCTGCGACAGGGGCACCCCCGACCCTTGCTGGAGCTTCATCACACTTGCGATACAACTCCAGCAATGCGCCACCTTTACGGCACAGATACATCACGCATCTGTGCTGTTTTTGCCCCATGATGCGCCGCATTGTAAATGCAGCACACCATAGGTGACGGAACAGCGGCACAGAATGACTAACACATCCCTGGTGATGCGCCAGTCATCATAAATGTATCCCTATGCTTCTTATCTTGTTAGAGATGAACCGCCATATGTATCATCAAAGTTTTTTGCATTTCCTAAATAGCGAACTTTAAGGAATAAATAGCGATTCTTTACCATTCCTAGTTTGCGATTAGCTATTTGCTAATTACAAATTACCCATTCATTTCCTTCATTTCCATAGGGCGGTTGGACTCACTTTTAGCTCGAACGGCTGAATGGATTTCCACGAAACTTGGCAAAATTGTAGGGACTGGTAGCCCGATGTGCCTTTGCTATGTCTCAAGATATATGCTCCAGTGGTTTTTACGAAAATTAACTTTGAAAAATATATATTGGGCTACATTGGCCTATATATATGTTGGAGCCCAAATGTAGCCCAATGTAGCCCAATGAAGCCCAATGTAGCCCAATGTAGCCCAAAGATGGCCGCCAGACACACAAAAAAACAAATGTAGCCCAAATATCAGCCAGATGTAGCCCAACTATAGCCCAGTGACAGAATGACCAATCAGCTTTGCAAACCTCCGTTACGCGAAGCGGAGCGCTGTTACAGATATATATCTTTTTTTGAACGTTAATTTCTCAAAATCCACTGGAGCACATATATTGAGACCTAGCAAAGGCACATCGGGCTACCAGTCCCTAATATTTTGCCAAGTTTCGTGCAAATCCATTCAGCCGTTCGATTATTATTATTATTTTTTTTTTTTGCCCCGCGGGGCCCTTTTAAAACCTCCACATCAAACCTAGGGGGTCAGCGAGGATCTACTATGCCCCCTTATAGTTATTTCCCCCTTTGTTTTGACCTCCTCTTGTCTCTCGATCCTACCGAGAGACAAGATGGCGGCCGCTACGGACTTTTTGGAATGTTGACAGACGCCGGAGAACCAATCAGCTTCGCTTCACAAAGCTCCGTTGCGCGTAAAGTACGCGTCCTGGGACGCTGCCAGGTCCGCTGTTACAGATATATATCTTTTTTTAAACGTTAATTTCTCAAAATCCACTGGAGCACATATATTGAGACCTACAAAAGGCACATCGGGCTACCAGTCCCTACAATTTTGCCAAGTTTCGTGCAAATCCATTCAGCCGTTCGGGCTAAAAGTGAGGCCAACCGCCCTATGGAAAACTCAATGTTAAAAACACGTTTTGGGACCCCCCCTTTTTTCTCGGCCCCCCCTTGACGAACCCCCCCCAAATTTTCAAGGGCTGCTCAGAAACAAAATGTGCCATTTTCCTGAAAATTTCAGCCAATTCCGTCCACAAACGCCAAAGTTATTAGACATAGAATTTTCAAAAATCCCATAGAGAAAAAATCCTAACTATATATACCTACTGGCGACCGCCAGTAGGTAATATACATATGTAGATATAACAATATGTATGTATTTTACACCCACATATATATATGTATTTATCGAGCAGAACTCTTCTTCTTTGAATTTCCCTCGCAGGACGCCAATGAAGAGCACGGACCACAGTTTAGGAATACCTTCAGTTTATTTTAATCCTTTGTACAAACAGAAGGGGCAGCCATGACGCGTTTCGTCCCTAGCTTGGGACTTCATCACATGACGCCGTACCACCTATTACAATCGTTTAAGTAGCATGCCACATTTTTTTACTTTTTTTCACTTTTTCTCTTTTTTTCAGTTTTTTCCTCTTTATCAAACAAACAAGTGTGCACAAAGGTTTGTGGAACTCCTACACCTCCTAAAGTGCTAGTAACAGTGCTAAAGTACATCAAGTGAGTTGTAGATGCCATTGAAAATAAAATACTTTGTAGTTATTTTGCGTATTTCTCATTTTGAATAAATTGAATCAATTATACACACATATTGAACATCAGATTAGAGGATACACCGTCAACAACGACTTCTGTTGATCCAGACCAGTGTTTTGATATTAAGGCATAAATGCATTGGCACATCGAGTATTGTTGTACAGTTTATGGCTTATTCCTGGTTGGTCACAGGTTAATCCACCTATAGAAGTATAAAGATAAATAAATAACATTTAAAGTAGTAGACAAATAGGTACAAAGTTTATGAACATATATAGATATATGTGCTAAAATTGTGTAAGAGTATAAATACAGGACGAAATTTGGATCAATAAATAAGCAATAAATACTGTATAAAATCCATTCCCTACTAGGTGCCTTCTACCTACGTTATTTAAAATTCTTATTTTATACACTTTTCTAGGACCAAACCAGCCGCTGCTCTACTTCCCTGATAGCGCTGCATATTTCCTACTAGGTTTGATTCATCCTCTAATTATTGAGTCCAGTATATTAATAAAATTGTATAGAACCCCATCAGTATTTCATGGCGATATCTAAAACTCCTGCAATGCAAAATTAAGTGTAAGTGCTTATAAATATATACTATTTTTCATTTCATTTTTATATTTTTTTGGTTATTTAAAAAAAAAAATATTCTAGATAAAAGTATAAAGTGCAAGTGTATGATATTAAAATCTAGGATGGTAAAAAAGAAATTTGAAGGGAATCAGCGGAAGACTACCATATAGAGAATCAATAAATAAATATCTCGAAAGGATAGTACCCTAATTCCAAGTTTAAATACTTAATTAACCAACTTGGTTAGTTCAAACCATGTTGAAATGCCCATGTAATGCAAAAGTATTCACAGTCTGTTTAATTTATTTGATAACCAAGATCTGATGGCGGTTGTACATCAATTGGTGTTCTTGGTTTCAAAGCCATAAATGTTTACAGACTGGCATGGAGTTCCTCAGAGCTATTCAGACCATTAGGGTGCTTGCTATCGAGACTTAAGATGTAATGCATCTCTAGCAATCTGAGACTCCTCTCTCTATCTCCACCACGTTACTTCCGTGGGACAGAATCAATGAGGAAATATTTGAGGTCCTTGGGATTGCCATCGTGGCACTCTTGAAAGTGTCTGGCCACAGGATATCCTTGATCATGGTTCTTGATGGCTCTGATGTGTTGGAGTACCCTCTTGTGTCCTGGTAGGATGGTACTGCCTACATATCTCAGTCCACACGGGCACTCCAATACACCAACACATAGACCACATGGTCCGTTTTGCAATTCAGAGATTTCATAATTTCCCTGTTAGGTCCTCCAAATGGTGTAGAAAACTCAGTTGTATTTACACCATGCTGACAGGCTTTGCACGCCTTACACTTGTAGAACCCCTTCCTTTGCGCAAGCCAAGAGCCCTTGGATTGCGGTCCACTAGGGTCATTCTCCACGAGGGCATCTTTCATGGATGTCCCCCTTCTGTAGGTTATCATTGGGTTCTTAGGGACAGTCATGCCAATAATTGGATCTTGTTTGACAAAATGCCAATTCTTTTTGATGATTTTCCTCACCGCTAGGTGTTCCTTATTGTAATCTAAAATGAATCTGAATGTATTGGAGGATTCATTCTTGGTACTTGTATTCTTTTGGACCCCGAAGAGTTTTTCCCTCTCCACCAAATTACATTTACTGAGGGCTTTACTGAGGCATAGATTGCTATAGCCTCTTTCTTTGAATCTCACAATACATTCTTCTTGCGCTACTTTCAAAGTGTCGTTGTTGCTACAGATTATTTTTATGCGCAAGAGCTCACCATATGGGATGCTTTGCACAAGGTGGGTGGGGTGGGCACTACTGGCGTGCAAAATAGCGTTGCCTGCTGTAGGCTTACGGTGTAACTTGGTTTCTAACCTTCCTTGGTCAATATACACTTCCACATCCAAGAATGTGACCATAGAGTGACTTATAGTGGCAGTGAAATTCAAATTGAGGTTGTTCTGATTCAATGAGCCAATAAAATCAATCGCATCACTCTCACTGCCATGCCATACCAAAAAAAGGTCATCTATGTACCTCCAACAATTTTTCACATGTTTGTTCAAATGTGTCCGAGTGTTTTGCCATGAGGACCTGCTCCTCCCACCAGCCCATGTGTAAACACGCATAGCTGGGGGAGAAGCTGGCCCCCATGGCAACACCTCTCAGCTGTTGGTACATCACATCCTGGAACATAAAAACATTGTTGTTTAGGCATAGCTCAACCATATTCACCAGCATCTTACTATGCTCCTCGTACTGTGGTCCTTTTCTTGCTAAATAATATTTCAATGCCCGTAGACCATCACTGTGCTTAATAGACGTATATAATGATGTAACATCTAGTGCAATCAGTAAAAACTCATTATTCCATTCGAAACCCTTCATTTTAGATAAAAAATCACCTGTGTCCTTGATGTATGAGGCCAGGTTAGAGACAAACTCTTGTAGAAAAAAGTCCACATAAATTGATGTGTTTTCGTAGATGCTGTTTTTGGCCGAAATAATTGGCCTGCCTGGTGGGTTTATCTCGTCCTTGTGTACCTTGGGTATATATATATATATATATATATATATATCTATGTTCCTGGATTCTCCTCGCCCCCCACTTGTCGGCAGACGTCACAGCACAGCAGCAGGTAAGTTTTTCAAAACTTCTTTATTATTCACACACCATGTGCAATCTATGTATATATATTCACCGAAAAAAACAAAGGTTACAGGGACGTTATAGTTAGGCACAGATTTCACTTGTACAAAACCAGCTAAATTCAGCAGTTATTGTTAGCTGAGCTAATTATAACTTACATCCCCGCAATACACTGCTTATGACCTCACATATTACATCACTGATGACATGATCGGTGACGTCAATGATGACATCCCTGATGATTTTTTCCCACTGGGGAGCGTGGCATTAAAAAGTTTGAAGACCACTTTGTGAATGCTTTGCCAGTGTAAATGTAGGCATTATCATATCAACAACAAAAGTATATTTATGGTGGAAATACCTTGTGTACTGCACAGCTCATTCGAATTCAACACAAATTTGCATTCCCCCCCGTGTAAAAAAATTACACCAAGGCAGCAGAGGAAACAAAAGAAAAGCACAACCATTGGGCCTTGGGCTCCCAAAATCGATTAGGGAACTTTTTTATTAAATTGTGAGTCTGTCAAACCTCGAATCACCCGAAATTTCTGATTATTCAAGTTTGAGAAAATTCAATTCGGGCATGGCTTCTCTTCAGGTCGATTGTCCTGCAGGTCTGCGTTAAACAGGGGCGTAACTAACACTGGTGTAGCAGGTGCAGTGACACCGGGGACAGAGTCCTGACGGGGCCATTGGACTCTGATTAATGTTGTATTTTACTACCCCAACAGCAGTTACATGGGCCGTTTGCTTAGCTTGCACCAAGGACCCTGGATTCCATACAATGCAGCTGTAGTTAAGAGACCAGCAGAGCCCTTCAATTGCACTGCGAGCTCATTTAAAGTGCCACGGTTGTCCCATCAAACAACAAATTGTAATTGAAAATAAATAAAGCTAATCTATCCCCACGAAAGCTTAAAAGTGTAAATCGTTCTGACTGTCACGAAGATAAATCAGTGGTAACTCCGAGAAATAATTCTCTTTTATTGGTTTCTCTTCTCTGCCTCTGGTTTGGCTGCTACCTATCAGCAAATGGATTCCTAATGAGTTCTAATTTATTAATGCAGCCTTGAGATAAAGGACAACAGCAGGGAAGATGGACAGCACCTGAGTGCTTCCGTGAGTAGTAGAGTGGCTCTTTCCCAACAGCCTGCAATCTGAAACTAATATCCCAGCCTCACAGAAGAGGGGCTATTAGTTTTACTTATTTTTTTAAACCTGTTAGCTGAACCCACTAAGATCAGCAGCTGGTCGAAGGCAGACACTGCCTCTGTAATTATTAAAAGTGGGTTTCTTTGAAAGGGAGATACTTTAGACTGTGCGCAACTTAGAAACCCATGTAATATCAGAGATGGAAACAGCACAGTGTGGCAAGACTGTAGTTTCGGTACTGGTTCCCTTATTTGTTATTTTGGCAGTTCTTTAACCCCTCCCATGCTGGTGACGGAACCGCTCCGTCACCAGCCTCGGTCCCGCTGTGCTGGTGACGGAGCGGGTCCGTCACGGCCCGCTCGGCGCGCCTGCACGGCGCTGATTTTGCGCCTGCACGGCGTGTTACATTGAGCGGGCGGGGCCGTGACGGAACAGCTCCGTCACAAGCACAGCGCGCCCGAGGCTCGTGACGGAGCGGTTCCGTCACGAGCATGGGAGCGCCACGAGGCCCGCCTAGCGCTGCGGCGGAATTACCGCCGCAGCCAAGGGGTTAAAGGGTGAACTCAGGCCAAGAGCATTGGACCGCTTTATATGAGCACCAGTTGCACTACACAACGTCAAATTCATGTTATTAAAGCACTGGGAAGTTAAATGATTTGCCCAGCATCACATGATGTTAAGTCAACAAACTTTGGGCCTAATTACGATATCGGGCGGACCGCCACTGACAGGCTGTCGGTGGTGGTCCACCCGACCGTCAGCACTTCGGACCTATCACCGCATTATGATGCAGGCTGTTGGAAAGTTGTTGGACGGGGGACAGACCGCTGCCTCTGACAGGATCTACTGCTCCTGACAGGGTGGCGGTCAGAATAGCGATCCCTAATGACCAACACAGGCAATGCCATTGAGATTACGATGTCCCCCTACACTTGTAGGGGGCCAAGATGGCAGCTGCGTGAGCTGCGTGTAGTTGCTCCTTGACCAGCTTGCTTAGTGTTTGGATGCTATGGAGCTGAGCTAAGCCGCTGCTGCCTTACCTGTCTGCTCGAGTAGGTTAGAAGCTGCTCCGAAGTCGCTGCAATTGTCTGTATTGAGTCCTCGACCCCTCGAGCCCTTGATTGTTTGATCATATGATCTTTTCTCCGGGCTTGCGCCAGCTCTGGCACCGCCTGACGGAACTCCGCCTTCGAGCTTCACGGAGCGGGACGGGCGTCGGGTCTGCAGCGGATGCCGAGCTCTGCACAGCCTGCACAGCCATTGGGGGAATACGCTTACAGGAGCAAGATGGCGCCTCCCCGAGCTGCTCCCAAGGATGGGGCGCTTCAAACCAGAAAGGCACCACCACTACAAAAAAGCAGGAGTTGGCAAAAATTCAGGATCGTGCCTCTGCCTATAGCGCGGGGACACACTGTTAGTGTAACCAGGCGCTTTAGAAATTCAGTTTACTTACTTACTGCTTCCAGGCAGGGGCACGGAGAGACTGCAGAGACGGTTGCTGAGAGCAGCGGAAATCCCGGCATGGAGCAGGTCTTACTTGATGGGGGAACAAAGAAAAAGACCCTGACGGTTCCTGGTATGTTTACTGGTAAGCCGGTAAGTGGGAAACCGAGCTACCAGTCTAAGCTTAATCTTGAGCGAACGCCTATCCAGTTAAAGAGTAAAAAAAGTGTTTCAACTGTCTCTTCTGCCGCTATATTGACACTGCCTCTATTACTACTACTATTGCTTCCACTGGCACCATGGCGGCTTCCAGCAATACTATTTTGGCAATGATTAATCCAGGCAATGCTGTATCCAGGATAGACAGTGTCTCTATAGGGCTAGATGCTGCAGATATTCAGGCTGCTACAACACCGCTTGTAGTATCGCTATTGGAGCCACCTATTGAGATGCAGTCAGAGACGCAGCCAGAGATGCAGTCAGGGGGAGTTCAGGACTGGACTCTGACCGCGATTCCCTCCCCGATGAGTAACAAGAAGGAGGAGGGGATAAAATACCAGGTACCGCAGACGGGGAGAACTTCTTCTCGATGGCAGAGGAATCAGATTCCATGGTGGGCAGCGATTTGGAGAATTCTGACGCAGATGGATCGGCAGACAATAGCGACACTGATAGCGCTCCCACAACTGCTGACACGCTCAGGCCAGCTTCTAGACATATCAAGGGGAAAAAGTATCCTAGCACCCGGCGGCAGAGTAATCATTCAGACTCCAACACCCACCTTTAATGGGACTATTCGAATACCAACCCAGGAGGCGAAGGGGCTGAGGGAGGGATAGGATTCCAAGAGAACCCCCATGCTTCCTCAATGTCTTTAATCTATGCGACTCTCAAAGCTATGCAAAACGAGGCTCGCCAGGAGCATAAAAGGGCTCAACTAGCAACAACAAAAAATACAGGGAGCAATCAGGAAGACCACGAAAGCCTGTACCGAAGTTATGGTGCAAACAACGGTGCTGGAGGAGCGTGTAGTAGGTCTCGAGGCTGGGTTGGAGAGCACTGAACAAAAGACATCTGCCAATGATGCTAGAATGATAGACATTTTATGGAAGCTTGAGGAGTCGGAGAATCGACAGCGACAAAATAATCTGTGCCTGCTGGGTATTGAAGAGAAAGCTGAAGGAGGGGACATGCGTGGTTTTTTGATCAAGCTCTTTAAGTCCACTTTCCCAGAACTTTCACACTGGAACTGGGAAGCTGAGATTCAGCGTGTCCACCGATTTCCCTTAATGGCAAAGAATAACCCCGGGCCGGACCAAAGACCACGAGCAATCCTGATATTTTTGGGGAATTTCTTATTGCGGCAAGCAATATTCGAGAAGGCCCGGCCAAATGCCGAGAAAGTAGCGGAAGGGCAGACTTTCGTCGTGCGACCCGACTTCTGCCATACAACCGTTGAGAGAAGATGGCATTTGAGGCAGATGATCTCTCCTTTTCAGAAACTGGGCTGCGAAGTTTACTTGATGAACCCTGCTTGGCTGAAAGTTATACATCTGGTGCGGGTCAGGGTGTTTGTTTCCGAGATTCAGGCGGGGAACTATCTTAAAGAGATATCTGGCGATTAGATAAGTCTATATTGCAATGGGGGAAAAAAATAAGACATGGGCTGTGGGTAGCTTGCCCGTCTCCCTCTTTTTCTTTCTTGACATTTTTTGGGGGGTTTTCTCTCTTTTGATAATTGTTGTGCTCGCAGGGGGTTTTGTGTGACAGTGGGTAAGGGGGAGGGGATCAGGACAGGTCAGGGAGCAACAGGGGCGCACTTACGTGGGAGGCATCACAAGGGTCTGGAGACCTTTTTTGCCTTAGTGAAGGATGTGGGGGGGTGGGGTGCGGGTGGTTGGATTCATTTTAAGGGAAAGGTAATCAGAAGCTACAAGGGAAACTTGGAAATGTGTTTTTTTTCTCTGTTCCTCTCCTTTCCAAGTTATGGCTATATTTGTGGTGTCTGTTTTACATAATCTATGGGGGGTGTTAGGATAGCCACTATTAACATCTGCGGATTAAATGACCCAGCGAAGCGTGGAAGGATAAAAGAAGATGTTCGAGTCCTGAAGGCAGACATAATCTGCCTCCAGGAGACTCACATCGAAGTCAGTAGAAGCAAGATCATGGAGCTAGATTGGTTTCAATTAATCTTATGGTCCAAGCAGGAGGTTAAGACTGGGGGGTGGCCATATTTGCCCGCCGGGGTATGGCACATTTTTCACGTTCTATCTCAGATAAATACGGCAGATGGGCAATAACTCAGTGCTCAATAGATAACAGCCTGTTTACGTAATGTTCAGTATATGGCCCAGTGTTAGATGATCCGGAATAGTACAATTGACTGAGAAATGAATTGGTGGGATGGCCGTTGCCAGTTATAATGTGTGGTGACTTTAACATAAATATGGGCTGTGCAATATCAAATCACGCGGAATTAATATATCAAGGGCGTAATCCCAAAGTCTTCACATCTCTCCGCCAGTTAAAGGAGCTCCATGGTCTAGTGAATGTCTGGGCAGCAATAAAAAGCAATGACTCTGGGTTTACATATTATTCAGCCCCACACCAATCACATTCAAGATTGGATTATTTTTTTATTTCCCAAAGCTTGGTGCAGGGCTGTAAAATTGAAAAATTCCCTAGGGTCATGTCTGACCACAACCCCTTGGTTTTGGAAGTGCGCATTAAGTGCCAAGAAAATGCCTCTACCTGGACTTTTAATGGGGCTTTGTTGAGCGACAATTTGTATACAGAACATATGGGGGTGTGGATCACCAGATTTTTGAAGGAGAACCGAGGTAGCACCAGCTTGCAGAATGTTTGATACTTTAATGGCAGGGGTTAGGGGGTAGACCATGTAGTTCGGGTGGGGGGTCCAGAAGCAAGAGAGAAGTAAGTTAAATGATCTGTATGCGGTGCTGACTAATGCAGTGCTAAACCTGGTTAAGGTTATATCTGAGGAAGGGGATATTGATGTGGCTCAAACTAAGATTCTAATTGCCAGAGCCGCTATAGTGGAGATCTCTTCAGCTAAAGCTGCAGCCAGATATCTTGCCTGGCGCACCAAACTCTATGAGAGCAATGAAAAAGTGGGGCATACGTTAGCTGTGCGAATAAGGGAAAAAGAAGTACAAACCCGTATTATGGGAGTGAATGATCCAGACATCGGTTTTGTGAATGATCCTGATGAAATTCTGGCTGCCTTTGAAAAAAATGTATCAGAGGTTATACTCGGAAGATAGTAGAGATGTATTAGGGTTACAGGACGAAATCACTGGATATCTTGACAAGGTTAAAATAGAATTTCTGACTTTGGCAGACAGGGAAATGCTGGATGCCCTGATTACTTTTGGAGAGGTTATTAATGAACTAGGCTCTGTTCCATCTGGTAAAGCGGCTAGGACGGATTTTCTTCCGGGAGAATTCTTTCAAATACAGTTGGCGCCAACTATGCTGGAGATGTTTGGTCAGATTCAGAGGGGGGAATCTCCCCCTGTGTCGTGCAGGTATGCAAAAATTGTCATATTTTTAAAGAAAGGGAAATTGGCCACTGATTTAGGGGCTTATCGGCCAATTACATTGATTAATAATGATGTTAAAATGTATTCGAAGATTTTGGCCGATAGATTGGCTTCTGTAATTAAAAAAATGGTGTCTCATCAGCAACACGGCTTTGTTCCAGGCTGGGAAACAATAGATCATATTCGCAGGGCAATAACTTTATTCGATTATACCAAGGTGACAGGAGACCCTATGGCCCTAATTTTATTGGATGCTGTAAAGGCATTTGATAGGGTCTCCTGGCCCTTTTTATGGGCGGCTATGAAATATTATGGTATTGGGGAGGGTTTTATACGAGCTGTCCAAAGCATTTATAAGGATCCAATCGCCAAGATGGTACTGATGAGAACACAGTCGGGGGAGATCAATATAAGGCGCAGCACTAGACAAGGGTGCCCTTGCTCTCCCTTACTATTTGCAATTCATATTGATCCGTTAATAAGATTGATACAGGAGAGCCAGTCAATACTCCCAGTCTCTGCTCGAGGGGGAGATGTAAAAATGTTAGGGTATGCGGATGATCTACCTATCACCACGTCTGCACCACAGCAGGTGTTGGAGGAAATAGGCATGTTAACATCACAATTTGGCAGAGGCTCAGGCTATCATCTGAATGAAAGTAAAACGCAAATAGTAATTAATGATAAGGTAGATCTTGTGGACCAACGTAATGTAGCAAAGGCTAGGTATTTAGGTGCCAAGATAAGCTCAAACCCTACTGCTATCGTAGACCTAAACCTTGCTCCACTACTATGTAGTATGAAATTAGATACTAAGAGGATGAGCAATCTCCATCTGACGCTTATTGGAAGATGTAATGTTATCAAAATGATTTTTTGCCCAAAATATTATATTATTTTAGAGCTATTCCTTTGGAATTCAGTAAGATATGGTTTCGGAAATTTGATCAGGTAGTGTTGTGGTTTTTATGGGCGGGGCAGCGTCCATGACGGGCACTTAGGTTCATGACTTTACCCAGAGATCGGGGAGGCTGGTCTGCCCTAATTTCCAAATGTACTATTCGGCTATCACATTGAAGTATCTGGGGGAGCTGGTGAATGGGGGTAATCTGGGTGGCTCCGAAATTTCTATCTTTCAACTACTATGTGTAGTAGAAGCAAGGGGCCTCTTCTTGAGGCAGATCGATTTTGCATACTACAAGAGGGTTAAGTTAAAGGTCTTGTTAGGGGCTTATAAAGTTTGGACCGCTGTCAGGAAAAGGTTTGAGATTGGGCGGCTTCATTTGGACTCCCCTCTAGCCAATAATGCTTTACTTCCGGAAATCTTCCATGATGCATATTTTAGAAGATGGGATGATAGAGGGATTCACCATATAGGGGATCTTCTTTGTGGTGTCAACCTACTTTCCTTTGATGTTCTCAAAGAAAGATTCAGCATCGAGAACAAGGATTTTTTCAAATATTTACAAATTCAGGATTTTTTTGATAAAAGATGTCCGAATCGGAATCGAATTCCGTTATATGATCCCCCGACAGAATATGTTTGGTTTAGGTAATTATTATCTATATATAATTGGGAGATTGCGGTGTATAAAAGGAAGAGGAGGCGGGCAAGGTAGAAAGGGGAGAAATTGTGGTTGTCTTTAACCAACTGGCTTATCAAGGAGGTATGAATGAGTCTGTTTTCGGTACGTTTATGCATATTTCCATTATCTTCTTTTTCTTCTCTTTTTTTTTTTCTTTCTTAGGAGGATGGATCCATCAGGGTGGGGGTTAAAATTTGAAAAATATGGGGTATCAGCCACAGCCTTTTTTTTTGTATATGATACTATGTCTTTCTTTTTTTCTGTGTTCTGGTATCCCAATAAAACTTTATTTTTTTTAAAAAAGAGATTACGATGTCCCTTTCTGACAGCCTTTTCCTAGTGGTCCCACCGACATGAAAAGGTTGTCGGAAAGGAACTTTTTAAGGACCCCAAACAGGGCGCCTGTCCCTTGTGGGCCACTGCAAAGTGGCCCTGGTGGCACCTGTAGTGGAGAGTGGTCGCCCCACGTCATCTCATCTACTGATGCTGAATCTCAACGGTGCATAGTCGCTGTCTCATCATCTTGCACAACTGATCCTCAATGCCACTGAGGAGTAACTCGGTACCGAACTCACACAAACTGAGAGACTGTGCCTTAGTCACACAAAGGTAAATTCTACAGCTAGTATATTCACCTTTGCCAGTACGAACTTTGTGGACATAAAGGCTATTGAGCTGACCTATGTTTTATCCATTGGGGTAATTGAGAAAATATCTTTTCGAGGGAAAAGGAGCAGAAGATTTCAAGCCACGTATTGCGGTGGTACACCTTATTATTTGGAGTACATCTCCATCAGTGGGAGCACATCCTTCCTTGACCCCAACCCAGACGGTTCATTTACACGTGCCCGATATAAGGTAGGAGATTGTTTGGTGTAATGGGATCACTACCGCGCCACTAAGAATTATCACTTCTTGGACGTAGGAATAAGAGCGAAAGATTTGTAATCTGACCTTATTTTATTTATTTATTTATTGAATTTGTAAGGCGCAACAGCTACCTAAAAAGGTGTTTCTCGGCGCCTGGACGGAACTTGGTGCAAAAGAAAAGTGAAGAGACGAAGTTACTGGTTAAATAACCAGGTCTTCCATGATCTGCGGAAACAAGTGTAAATGGTTTCTTTGCGAATAGTGAGAGGGAGAGTATTCTAGAGGGTCGGAACAAGATAAGAAAAGGACCTACCACCCATCCTGGCAAGTTTGAACCTCGGCACCATACATTTTTCAAGAGTGGCAGAATGGAGATGACGAGTAGGGACATATGGGCAAACAAGAGAGTGCAGATATTGTGGTGCTGGACCCCATTTGATCTTAAACATATAGCTCAGGGCTTTCAATTTGATACGATTTTCCACCCTGAGCCAATGTAGGTCACGGAGATAGCCAGAGATGGAGTGGTTCGGGGAACTCTGCAAAGAAGTCTTGCTGCAGAGTTCTGTACCAGCTGCAGTCTACGGGTCACAGCCTTATTTGCACCTAGAAAAAGGACATTCCCGTAATCCAGCCATGAGGTGATAAGGGCATGGACCACTGTTTTCTGGGTGACATTAGGTAGCATCCAGAGGATCTTCCTAAGCCATTTTAAGATGGTAAAACAAATGACTGTGACCTTGACTCCTTGATGATGCATGGTCATGGAGTCTTCAATGTAAATGCCCAGGTTACGAACATGGCTGGAAGGTTACGGAAGAGCACCCATCTCGGCAGGCCAATGTAGTGGGCTCCAAAGATCTTTCTCCTTACCAAGGATTAAGATCTCTCTTTAATCACTGTTTAGTTTCAGATAGTTCTGGTTTATCCATGTTGCAATTCACCTGAGACCCAGCTGAAGGCAGGATGAAGAGCAGGGGTCAGTGTGTGAGAGTGAAAAGATGATCTGAGAGTCATCGGCATAAGTAAAAAGAGTCAGACCAACCTGTTCGGCGATGTCAGCCAGAGGCCTGACATGCAAGTTAAAAAGCATGGGGCTCAATATGGAGCCCTCGGTTACCCCATAGGGTGATGAATGGATATTGGAACCATCCGTGGCATATCTTCCAAACATAAACCCCCCAAAACTTGTTTACCCAAGCCATCCCCGAAGAACTGACTCCTGTTGAGAGATCCCCCTCATTTCCTTTTTATTTCCCCGTGAACTGTATACCCCACCTCCCCATTGAAGGATGGACAATCCCGCTCAAGACTGCCCACCCCTTCAGAAAAATTCCGCCCAATAATTCTACCTGACTAACATGAACCTGTCTTATCGTGGCAGAAAAACTGTACATCATCGTAGTTAACTAAGACTGATAAAGGAAAAAACAGAAAATATAAAAGGGGAGGGTGGTTTGGACAAACAAATTAACCTCTCCTCCCGCCACCCTCTGGCACAGTGACTTCCCGCCCCCACCGGACCTCTATTAATAAACTTCCCCGCGCTCCTACTATCTCCCTGATTACCCTAATCAGCACCTGGGTGGCCGTTCCCATTGTGTGAAACAACCCAGGGGGAGACTGGCTTGTGCCCAGCTCCCCCTGGGTCCCCCCTTGGCCCTCTTGTGCAGCGGCAGCCTCTGACATTTCACACGTAAAACATTATTGAACGTCGAGTACAGTGACAGATAACAGTTCTTCCCTGACTCGAAGGAAAGGTCTGTGGGCTTGTTCGCTAACTCCCCCGCCTGGGCGCCTCAATGCCTGCGCAATTCATTGTGGCGCCTTTGGGCGTATGTTTATTGAGGAGACCGCCCAATCTGACGCCGTTTGGAGGTGGTCAATGGACAGGGCTGCTGCTGCTAGAGGCGGCTTCAGGCTCTAAGGCGATGCGTTGTAATAGATGTTTCCCATACGTTTCACTTAATTAGTAATAGTTTAATATATAAATATAGCAATAAGTAACAGAAAGGTGACTAGTCAACTTTTGTGAAAGGGCCTTCCAGTACACAGCAAAACATGCAGTCATGTTTGTTTTAGCAAAAAAACATGAGAGGAGTACCACCAAGAAGAATTTTGAATTTGAATTTGAATTTAATCTTTATTGTTTAGTTAATTAAAACCATAACAATTTGATTTACATCACACAACCGTTATTAAAATATTTAAGATTCTCTCTAGAAAGGAGAAAGAACATTTAGTAAGAACAAGAGTTAAAACTAGATTATTTTCCTTCAGATCAAGATAAAAACAGTCAGGCAAAGAGTGGTTCATTAACAATTAAAATCTTCCTATTATTTTAGACGTTTCTCGAATGCCTGCAAGAACTTAACCAGCTTGCAATGTATTTGAGGGGCAGTCGCATTCAAGCCTCCAATAATGGCAGATCTACATGTTCGTAGCCTCTCGATCCTAAAGATATGCTTTAAAAAATATATCCGTTCCTTGGTCATCATCTTGCAGTGACAAATTATATGTTTTAGATCTTCTTTGGGGCTACCACATAGTCGACATGTGACGGCAGAGTGCTGTTTCCAAGTTGGTTCCTCAGCCAGGGTTGGAAATTTACCAAATCTCAATGCCATCAGCTTTTTCTTAATAAAAATGGAATATGTTGTTTCCAAATAGAATGCTGGCGTTAGTGATTTATAACCATTGATCACAGCCCAAGAATGAGAACGATGGGAAAAAGTTTCTTTGTCCGTAACCAATGAATGAAATTTGGCCACTTTATTTAGTGCCTGTTCAAATGCTGGGAATGGCAGATTTTTATCCCAAAGATTTGTAGAACATGTGACCTCCAAAGCATATGTAAGGAATTGATTTGCTTTCGATTTTCTGTGTGATTTCAACTCTTGCCATAGGTAGGTATTAAGATTATTGTCGGTTGCTTTTTGCTTAATCTAGTACCACACCTTAATGTATGAATATAGTCTGCCCAGCCTTTCATTTTTTAAGCCAAATTTAAGTCGCATTTGGCTGGTGAGGACATGATGGGTAGTCGAAGAACTTTTTTATAAATTTTAGTTATTAAACTGTTTAATAGGTCGGCGTCCTTTCCATGCATTGCCACACTTGCATATGTCAGGGTGGGAAGAACCTTGTTCGCCATCACGATTAAAAGAGGTTTTAATGATGGACCTTCCAATTTCTTCGCAAGAGTACTTAGACCAAATATCAATGCTCCTGCTCTTTGCGTCAGATATTTCTTCTGGTCTATTAAATCAAGCTTGTCATCTACAAAAAAGCCCAGATATTTATAGTTTGAGACTTTCTCTAACGGTTTTCCGTCTAACCAAATATCATGTTTTGGAACACGGCGATTGGTTATCAACATTGTTTTACTTTTTGTAACATTTAAGGCCAACTTGTTTACCGACAGGAAGACTGAGAGTTCTTTTACTAATCTGGTTAGGCCCACCTTCATTTGGCTCATGAGGACAATGTCATCAGCATAAGCCAGGTGTGTGAGCTGTAGATCACCTAGTTTCGGAGGATGTTATGTTTATGTTTATGTTAAAGGAATTTAGTACCGCACGTATTCACCAATTGGTTTCTTGGCGCTCAGAGACATGTGGGAAGAAGGCACGGGGGAGTAGAAGCAGCTAGTCGTGAGCAAGATGGAACAGGTAAGTTTTCAGGAGTTTGCAGAAAATAAGATAGTCAGGTGTGAGCCGTATTGAGAGGGGGAGAGAGTTCCAAGTGGACGGAGCGAGAAAGGAAAAACAAGCACCACCGTGTTTCTTACGTTTAAACCTGGGAGTGATCAAGAGGTTGTGAGCAGAAGATCTAAGATGGCGAGAGGGGACGTGGGGGTGCAAACAGAGGGAAATAAAAGCAGGAGCAGAGGCAGATAGGGATTTGAAGACAGTGCATCCCATTTTGAAGGTACAACGGTGCGCGACCGGGAGCCAGTGTAATTTTTTCAACATCGGCGTGACATGGTGGTGTTTGGGCTGTTGAAAGACCAATCTGGCTGCCTGGTTTTGCACCAGTTGGAGACGATGAAGATGGTATGCGGGGATCCCCACGTATAGACAGTTGGCATAGTCTATACGTGAGGTAACCAGGGCCATGATGACAAGGGTGAGAGCCTCTGAAGATAAATACCTTCGGATCTTCCCGATTCTGCGAAGGTGAAAGAAGCAGGTCGAGGTAACAGCATTGATGTGGGGCCGCATCGAAAGGTCACTAGAGATAATGACTCCCAAACTCTTCACAGAATTGACAGGACAGGGGGGGGACCAAGGGCTGGGGGCCAGAAATTAGGAGTCCAAGGGTGCGAAGGCCCACCGATCAGAACCAACTCTGTCTTGCTAGGGTTGAGCTTCAGCTGACTGAAGTTCATCCACTCGAAGATGGTAAGCATTATTGATTGAAAGTTGGAGCAAGAGAGAGGGGAGGGGTCGATGGGAAAAATGAGTTGCAGATCGTCTGCATAATTGAAGATGGTAACAGAGGAGTGTCGAAGAGAGGCAAGAAGGGGCTGCATATAAAGATTAAACAAAAGAGGGGACAAGGCAGAACCCTGGGGAACACCACAGGAGAGTGAGATTTGAGGAGCGGAGAAGGTGGACAGTTGTACCGATTGGAGGCGGCGATGGAGAAAGGACACAATCCAAGACAGGGCCGGGCCAGTGATGCCAGCATTTCTGATGTGCATTACAAGCATTTAAATTGCCGGAAAGATCTGAAATAAAAAGATTAAATAAATGAGGCGCAAGGACACACCCTTGTTTAAGGCCGATCGATGTAAAGACTTTTCTCGACAGCCGTGAACCATCCCCTATTTTGACTTGGGACGGGTATCGGAATAAAATAACAGCAAACCCCTCAAAATACTCTCCGGTATGTCCCATGTTCTCAGTTTCGACCATAATAGGTTACGATCTACACTGTCGAAGGCGGCTTGAAGATGAATAAAACACAAGTTCAAGCCCTGTTTGCTACTCATGCACTTTTCCGCTATCATAATTATAGATAGGATATTTGATGTTGTGCCAATCCCCTTTCTAAACCCTGTTTGGTTAATGGGGATCAGCTCTCTTTCACCTGTCCAAGTAACCAGGTAGTTTAAGAGAAGCGATGCAAAATATTTTGCCTCAACGTCCTGCAACGCTATTAAACGATAGTTAGTCGGATTTGATCTTTCACCACCTTTATAGATTGGCATGAAAATGGATCCTTGCCAGCTTTCAGGTACTCTGTTGCTAGTTTGCACATCAGCAAACAGTTCGGCCAGACGTGGACCCCAGAATTCTGGTGCATATTTGTACGCGGCTTGAGGGATGCCGTTCGTGCCTGGCGCCCCATTAGATTTCGCTTTTTTGATTATTTTAATTATATCTTCTGCCGCATATGGATTATTCTGGAGCACAGGACTTGATGCATTGCGAAGATTACTAGTTAATGGCTGACTCCCTTGTTCTTTAACAGTGCATGTTTTATTGTAATATTTTGGAAAAGGATCACTGCCTGGAGTTTTTATCGAGGTATCAGTAAACTTTGTCGCGAGAAACGCAGCCCACTCGGATTCCTGCACGTTAGATGTTAATGCGTTACAGGGTCTTGTTAGCTGATTTATTGTTTGCCAAAATGTATTTGTGTTCTGAAGTTTTGAGCTGAAGATTAATTTGGACCAAAAGCTCTCATTGGTTATTCTTTTTTGTTCCCAGACCTTATTTTTATATATGTTTCTTTGCGCACGAAAGGTGACCCACTGACATACACCGCGGTCAGCAGACTGCAACTTCTTGCGAGTTCGTCGAAGTGACCTTCGCAGCTCTTGTAGCTCTTTCGAAAGTTTTCTCTGTGATCCGTCTGTGCCGGCTTTCATGACAGGTAGCTTCATATTTTGTTTTAATTTTGTCAAAAAGAGAGACCATGCATGAATCGCATTCGTTGCTGCATTCCCTATACCATTCAGTGTGTCCTTCATTATCATAAACCACTCGTTTTCATTTGTGTTGGACCAGTTTATGCATTTCAAATTGACAGAACTTAGTTGACATTCTAGTATATATGATGGTTGCAATCTTTCCTTATTAAGGTTGAATTTGGTGTGCTGCATTGCATGATCGCTCAACAGGGAAAACTCGATATGAAAGCTAATTACTAATGGGATTAGTGAGAGGCTAACAATTGTAAAGTCCAAAGTTGATTGAGCATGTGGACCATAGTACGTTTTACTAGGGGGTTGGTCTTCAGGGAACCTTCCATTCAGTACACGCATACCGAGAAATTCTAGTTCTGACACTAATTGGATTGCTAGTTGGTCCTTCCGTGTTCCTGCTACACCTTGTGACTGTTGAGGAACACCCCAATGGATGTTATCAGCTGTTAATTTAACTTATTCTTGCAGAGTAAGAAACAAGTTGGAATTGAAGTCACCAGTGATTATAATATTAGATAGTGGGTCTGTGGTGGGTAGGTCCATGATAGCGTTGCACAATATCGCATTGTTTCTTTTTTTCACCAAGAATTTGGGTTGCGTATAATAGTTAACCAAAATTGTTGACTTGGTATTGGTGGTATTTTGATCAGTTAATTTAATTAATTGGATACTTGGATATGGAGATTGTAGTTGTTCCGAGTTAATTTTTAAAGATGTTGACACATATACTGAGAGACCACCGATGGCACAGCCATAGATCTTGCATTTTTCAGCTGCTACACTGTGATGTATAAACCCAATAAGGGCAATTTCTTCTTGTAGCCAAGTTTCCTGAAGCGCAATTATGTCACATCCGCTCCATTCTTCCAATGGTATTCCTCCTTCTAGCAATCTTTTTGCGCCTGCGATGTTCCAGGATAACACATACCACCAAGAAGAACTAAGCAAGAGTTCTGAGTGGGATGTCTATGAAAAAAGAAAAATATTCTTTTATAAAAAACCCTCACTCACCAACCTGGTTGGTGACATGCTTCATCATTGGGGTCCACCCTGACAGCCGAGTGCCATCAGGGTGTGCTTCGACACCTGAACTACAGTGGAGCTGGTATTTGTGCAAGTAGTGCGAAAAAGTGATATTAAAAATTGTCCTGGTATGACTTGTGTGAAAACGATTTTATTCAGAAGCTACTGGACAATATTAAAAAGATGTGTAGATACATAGAAGGTTTGTTATGACCGTGTGTATCTCTATGTGATTGGTCTATATGTTTCAACCTGTGGGTGTCAATTTCCAGGTTTTCGTCAGGACCAAAGGAAAGTGGGTGGTCTGCACACACTAACGCGCAGCCAGTCCTAAATTCCTAGAACCTACGGCCAAAAATCTGTAGTAGGTAAAACCTCAAACCTGCAATGGGTGAGGAAAAAAGCAAAAGACTCCTATTCTGGGTCTTAAGGCTTCACCTACACGCTTCTCAATGCCGTCCCCGTCCTCATAGCGGGGACGGCATTGAGAGGCATGTAGGTGAACGGCCCACAAGACTCAATCAATCTATTATGTACCCTGGCTGAGACTAGCCTTCCCTCTGCCCCTGTGAAGCCTTAAGACCCAGAATAGGAGTCTTTTGCTTTTTTCCTCACCCATTGCAGGTTTGAGGTTTTACCTACTACAGATTTTTGGAAGTAGGTTCTAGGAATTTAGGACTGGCTGCGCGTTAGTGTGTGCAGACCACCCACTTTCCTTTGACCTTGCGTTTAAGGTTACCAGACCATGGCTATAAGCGGACTAGACCCGGTGCGTAGAGCTACCATGCCGGCATATATGCTATGGCGACCAGGCCATGTAATGTAGAGAAACCATTTCTTTCACTTAGGAGGTCTGGCCTCTGAATGCGTAGCTCTCACATCCCCTGTCACGAGGGCGATTTTCAGAGAGCGCAGACTTTTTACTAACACCACTGAGCATGCTGGTACTTTAAATCTTACCGTTGTAAGTATGAGCCTGCAAGCCCTGGCATGCTTACTTTTGTTGTTTGTAATAGGACTTGCTCAGTGTCACTCACGACATAGGGTCAGTTGACAGCTGTGTGGATGGTGAGAAGTAAATAGTGTCCGACGGCGGGTGAGGCGCTGATGTTAAAAGGCAAGACACTGGACGTCTGGTATTATAAATTCAAGGCAGGGAGGTGCACATTCCTACGTGTGGGACACATGAGGTGCCCGATGTAGATGAGGGGGTGAGGTATCTGAACCGTTGCCCAAGATGACAGATTATGAGCATGTAATGGGGAAGCACTATTGTGTCTGACAGAACAGGGAGTCCCGCACTGCAGGGAAATTCCTGCCACCACAAAGAGACATATGGCACCTGTCCAGACAGGAAAGGGTTGTGGATGGTTGCAAACGGCGCGGTGTAGAAGGAAACATTTTCCTGGTGGAAATTGTACTGTAACGCAATTGGTCTACCACACGTTTCTAGCCACAGACTTCATGTGATTGGTGTAAGTAATTCAATTATTATTTGCTATGGGTGAAATAATCAAAGACCTTGGCACAGTGAACCTGCAGATCAGAAAATGATCTGAGAATATTCTCCCCTCACACAGCACATGACTAAAAAAGAAATGATTATGCTTACTGTCAGAGCCATGGGGAGGGGTAGGGGGTAGGTGGAGAGGGTAAAGGAATAAGCCCTTTCAGTGCAATGCAGTTCTCTCCAGTCATCCATCATATCTACGCTATCCATCAAGTCAGCCAACTACATTCGAAAATATGTGCTCTGTCCCTGTTCATTGAGGATATCCATTTTACCCGTCATTACACAGTTACCATTGCTTGTCCGTTTCATAGGGCTCTTGCTTATGAAACATCTATCAGAAGTAATCTTCCTGGTCCATGTTTATCACTTCTAGAACAAATAGACAGCCACCCCTCTGTTGACGGTAGAAGACACAGAATAATATCACTGTCCACCCCATTTCTCTGCTAGCTTGGAATACTCCATGTGCATTTTAATGTGTTTCCTGCAGGAACTCGATTCCTACCCTGTTCTGTTTAAGCAAAGCAAAACAAGTGATGGGTCGACTTCATGAAATAATGTCAGCCACCAGTAATCGTGTGCCCCTGTTGCCTGCGTGTGCCTCCGTGTGCCCCTGTTGCCTGCGTGTACCTCCGTATGCCCCTGTTGCCTGCTTGTGCCTCCGTGTGCCCCTGTTGCCTGCTTGTGCCTCTGTGTGCCCCTGTTGCCTAATTGTGCCTCTGTGTGCCCCTGTTGCCTGCTTGTGCCTCCGTGTGCCCCTGTTGCCTGCTTGTGCCTCCGTGTGCCCCTGTTGCCTGCTTGTGCCTCCGTGTGCCCCTGTTGCCTGCTTGTGCCTCCGTGTGCCCCCGTTGCTGCTGTGTGGGTGTGTGTGGAGGGCTCTGTGTGGCTGTGTGTGTGGGAAGCTTTGTGTGGCTGTGTGTGTAGGAAGCTTTGTGTGGCTGTGTGTGTGGGGGGCTCTGTGTGGCTGTGTGTGTGGGGGGCTCTGTGTGGCTGTGTGTGTGGGGGGCTCTGTGTGGGTGTGTGTGTGGGGGGGCTCTGTGTGTGTTTGTGTGTGTCATTTGCGAGAGATAAAGCTAGTGGCATTGTAAATGACAATGCCATTTATTTATGTTAAAAAAAACATAAATAAAAAAAATGTCAAGAGCAATGCCAATAGCTCTAACTTTAACAAAGGCAAAACCATTGCATTGTAAATGCTTGTTTTATATTTAGTCCAGGGGACTGGGAGTATTCTCCATTCACCAATGTGAATAAAATCCCTTACTCTCTTTTTTGTTTATATATATGTTTGTTTTAGCAACTTTAGATCTCTTTGAGCTAGAAACGTTTTTTGTTCATATTTCCAGGTTTTTTTGTTAAAATGTGCAGATTATGCAGCAGATGGTGGGTAATGCGAGAAAACTACAATCATCGGAAAACACCTTCACTGCAAAATCGCACAATGACAGACATTTTAAGGCAAAGGAAAAGAGGCCCTTGGTAATGTAATGTTTCTCCCTCTCTGTTGGAACTGGGGTAGCCTGGCCTAGGGCAAGACAAACATTTCAGAGGCACAGTGTTAAGGTTGCAGACCACCCAAAAGTAATTCCACGCAATAGCACTCAAAAGAAAACACTACACCAAAACTGTAGGAAAATACGAGCTGCTTTATAAAAATAATATACTCCTTATCCTCAAAATATATAAATATAACTTAGAACATTGCAGGTCACTTTTGTATCAGCACTTATATCACTTAAACTGCTAAGCAATTAATCATTTAACTTGTCAGTACTCTTACACTTTTTACTCTAGGATTCACAGTTCATTACTTTATAATCACACAGGTGAAATAATAATCTGCTAGAACCTTGGGAGAGAAAAGTACCACTCAATTTAAGTACATGCAGATTTCATGGAATTAACAGGGTACTTTTCAGCAGTGTTAACTGTCATAAAAAATTCCACATCAGTAGTATTCTCTCATTACATCCAGATAACATATAAACAGTAGCTCCACTTTCAGGGATATTTACTTATTTTACTTGTTATTGATAACAGTACAGTTAATAAGTTCACCACATTGGCCAGATCTGCTTTCCTTATGCTATTCCCCAACCTGTGTTTAGCAGGGATTGACTGACCAGTATCTAATTCTCTCCTTTGTAGGCACTAGCGCCACTCCCCCTGCTTTTCCACTCCTTACTTGTTTCCACCGCGTGGTTAAGTTCTTCTCTGTGTTCAGCAGCAAGATGAGAAAGGGGGGGGGGGGCTGAGTACACCACCGAGGTGGTCAATCACTTAACTGGGGCGAAGGCTCCCTGGAAGCTCCCCTGCTCTCTCCTCGCTCGGGCCAGCTCCTCTGCCGGGCGCTCAAGCGGAGAACAGGGCCGATTTCCCAATGCCCCCAAAAACAGCCGAGTCTCTCAACTCCCTCTCCCTACTCGGCCAGCTCCTCTGCGTGGCGCGCGAGCAGGGGAGCAGGGAGACACTCACTCTGGCTGCAGCCGGCTCCTCACGTTGCTCGGTGGGGTCTCTGCTCCCGCGGGCATGCGCTGAAGCGCTCGCTCCGATGCTCCTCCTCACGATGATCGGCGGGGCCACTGATCTCCTCGTCATGCGCGGAAGCGCTCGCACCCGCTCTCAGGAAGGAAAACGCTACTCACGGACCTGCCCGACCCTAGGCCCTTCCTGAAGAGACGATGAACCCGCTTTGGGCATGCGCGAAGGCGCCTTTTTGCAGCGTCTCGCTCTGGCTCTTCCCTGGCAACCGGGTCACTCCCCAACAATGTAATTACAGCGCGGGAGGGCCCCCGGGGTCCCAATCACGGCAGAAGCGCTCAGGACTCCTCAACTGAGATGAGACTTTCCTTCACACTTCACCACCTTAGCGTTCAGAGGGGGATCGGCTCACTAGCAGTCCTGCCACAGGTAAGGGGTGTACAGCGCTACCCAGGCCACCAGCTTTCTTCCTATCCTCAGAAGGGAGGAGGGAATCAAGGGGGGGCTTCCTCAGTAGACAGTCACTGTGCACTTTTAAGGCACTGGAACCCCAGCCCACCTTACTGGACGGATGACAGGTTCAGGAGTCTTCTTTAGTTCCGATCCTCCCACTGGGCAGAGGACTGCGCACCGCAGCACTGCAGTCTCCTTCTCCTTGGACTTCCCCTGTTTAGTTTGGACAAGGGGCAAGCTAGGCGCCCAGGGTCTCCAGTAACCCCTCACAGCGGGGTCAGGACAAGTAACCCAAAAGGGGATAATGAGGTGACAACCCAAGGCAGCTTCCCTATCTAGGAGGTCAACCCTATGTCTAACCTCTCCCACCCTTGGCTACAGCCTGTCCTCCAGCTGACTTCCACAGGTAGACAAAATGGCTGCCCCGCATTCCGCCTTATATAGGCTGCCCTTCAGTGGTCCAGAGTGGACCAGAAGGTTCTAGAATGCCCTATGCTAGGCTATGGCCAAGTTCTGGGTGTGACAGTTAGAGCAGTTGGTGGCCACCATTTTAGGTAGTGCCAACTTTCCTGTCAGAACAGGCCTCAGGGCCTGAGGTAAAAGATTATGGGGGGAAAAAGAACACCTATCCCCTTGACCAACACCTAAAAAAATAGTAGACAGAAAAATATTAAGGATATGAGGGGCAAAAAGGGGACAAAATAAATAATAATGAGGAGGGACTGCGCAAAAAATCCAGACAGGTCTAACACGCGTCCCCCCCAGCTGAAAGTGGGGAGAACTACCCAACCCCTTGGGAGTCCTCATCACTAAGGCGGAAATACCTGGAGAGACCGTCTGCATTGGCGTGGTCCACTCCAGGCCGATGTTCCACCCGGAAGTCCATTCCCTGTAGGGAGATGGACCACCTCAACAGCTTGGGATTTTCCCCCTTCATTTGCATCAGCCAACGAAGGGGACGGTGGTCAGTCTGAACTAGGAAGCGCGAGCCAAAGAGGTATGGCCGCAGCTTCTTCAGAGCCCACACCACCGCAAAAGCTTCCCTCTCAATTGCACTCCACTTCTGTTCCCGGGGAAGCAGTCTCCTGGATAAGAAGACTACAGGCTGATCCAGGCCCTCTTCATTTAGTTGCGATAACACTGCCCCAATGCCATGTTCGGATGCATCTGTTTGCACAATAAACTCCTTGGAGAAATTGGGAGCCTTCAGGACCGGTGCTTCACACATTGCCTGCTTCAACTTTTCAAAGGCTTGCTGACAAGCCTTTGTCCAAACTACCCGTCGAGGTTGTTTCCTTGAGGTGAGCTCTGTGAGGGGCGCTACAATAGTGCCATACCCCTTCACAAAGCGACGGTAGTAACCTGTGAGGCCCAGAAAAGCTCGGACCTCAGTTTGTGTCTTGGGGGGTTCCCAGGCCATGATTGCCTCAATTTTTGCCTGCAGGGGCTGCACTGACCCCCTACCCACCAAGTGTCCAAGGTACACAACCGACCCCTGCCCAATCTGGCATTTACTGGCTTTGATGGTCAATCCAGCTTGTTTTAGCGCCTGGAGAACTGCTTGCAAATGTTGCAAGTGGTCCTCCCAACTGCTACTGAAGACAGCAATGTCATCCAGGTAAGCAGCCGAGAAACCCTCCATTCCAGAGAGGACCTGGTTCACCAGTCGCTGAAATGTGGCAGGAGCGTTCTTGAGACCAAAGGGCATCACACAGAACTGGAAGTGTCCCTCAGGCGTGGAGAAGGCTGACCTTTCCTTTGCTCCATCTGTCAAGGAGATCTGCCAGTACCCTGAAGTGAGGTCAAAGGTACTTAGGTATTGGGCAGCTCCTAGCCGGTCAATCAACTCATCCGCCCTGGGGATTGGATGAGCATCAGTTTTGGTAACTGAGTTCAGTCCTCGGTAATCCACACAGAACCTCAGTTCTGGTGTGGTGCCCGGTGGGGCGGCTTTTGGGACTAGCACCACCGGACTGGACCAAGGGCTGCTGGACGGTTCTATCACTCCTAGCTCTAACATCTTGGCGACTTCGCCATGGATGCTAGCCTTCACCTTGTCCGACAGCCTATAGGTCTTGGATTTCACTGGGGGGCTGTCTCCTGTGTCCACATCATGGGTACACAGGTGGGTTCTTCCCGTGACAAGGGAAAACAGTGAAGAGTACTGCCCCAATACCTGTCGGCAATCCTCTCGTTGCTCAGGAGTGAGAGACGGGGAGAGAATTACTCCCTCCACCGACCCATCCTTCTCTTGACATGAAAAGAGGTCTGGGAGAGGCTCGCTTTCTGCTTCCTCAGCACCATCAGTCACCATCATCAGGATGACCTCTGGCCTCTCATGGTGGGGTTTGAGGCGATTGGCATGCAGCACCCGTAGGGGCTGCCTCGGGGTCTTAAGATCCACCAAGTAAGTGGCCTTACCCTTTTTCTCCAACACCTCAAAGGGGCCTGTCCAACGATCCTGAAGGGCACTTAGCTCTCCAGGTTCCATCACCCAGACTTTCTGGCCAGGCTCCAACTCCACCGGGTGAGCATTCTGATCATACCATTCCTTCCACATGGTCCGCATGTAAGCAGACAGGAAGTTAGTCCCCCTGTCAGACACAACCTCCTTCGGGAATCCTACCCTAGTAAAGATTCCCATCAGGGCCCTAGCTACCACAGGTGCAGTAACAGTCCTCAGAGGGATGGCCTCTGGGTACCGTGTGGCATGATCCACCAGAACCAGGATGAACCTGTGACCAGCTGTTGTTGGTGGATCCAATGGCCCTACAATGTCGATGCCCACCCTTTCAAAGGGGGTGCTAACGACAGGAAGTGGTTCCAGGGGAGCCTTTAGCTTCACCCCTGTCTTCCCACTGGCCTGGCAGGATACACATGTCCTACAGTATGTGTTGGACGCCACTTTCATCTGAGGCCAGTAAAAGTGGAGGACAAGCCGTGCAAAGGTCTTGTCCTGGCCTAAGTGTCCTGCCAGTGGTATCGCATGAGCCAATTCCAGCAGAAAGGCTCGGTATTGCTGCGGGACCACCAAGGCTCTTGATGAGCCAGGTAGAGGTATCTTGGGTTCACTGTAGAGGAGGCCATCCTCCCAGTAAATATGGTGGTGTCCCGTAGCATCACCTGCTGCCTGGGCTTCAGCCTGACGCCTCAGTCCCTCAAGGGTAGGGCACTCCCTCTGCCCCTTACAGAATTCCTCTCTGGTAGGACCTCCCTCCACATGCCATTCAGCAGGGATGGGCAAATCCTCCAGAGAGTCTACTTCCCCCTCCACGGACTCCTGGCCTACCACTGCAGGTGGCCGATCTGTCACATGGGGCGTGAAAGCCAGAGCAGGCTGTCCCTGTCTCCGTTTCTGACCCTTTTTGGCAGCGGGTTGGGCCATTGTTCCAGGCTCCAACCCAGGCGAACTCCCTCTCCGGGCAGTCGCAGACCGTGTGCTTACACAGGCCCAGTCAGGTGTACCCAGCATCGCAGAATGCGTCCGGTATTCCACCTCTCTCCAAGTGTTGTGCTCCATGTCATTCCCCAACAGACAATCAACTGGCACGGCAGGGCTTACGGCAACTCGAAGTGAACCTGCAACCCCTTCCCACTCAAAGGGAACCTCAGCCACTGGATAGTGGCCCATTCTGCCGTCAGCCATCGCGGCGGGGTGGAGTACATTAGGAACAACCTGCTCTGGAGACACCAGTTGACTTCTTACCATAGTCATACTGGCTCCTGTGTCTCTCAGAGCCTCCCCTCTTTGGCCATTGATGGTAACCCATTGCCCATACTTAATAGTATTTGGGGGCACCTGGATCTTTGGCACCATCTCCCGTTCTCCCAGGGACACTAAGGTGACACCCGCCCACTCACCCCCCTTATCTAAGGGCAACTCCTCCCCGAGCGCTACACTAGCTACTCCCGGTGACTTTCCTCCGGTGGGAGGGGGTGGTCTCTTTGGGCATTTGACATCTCCCTTATAATGTCCAACACCACCGCATTCAAAACAGTGGAGAACCCTTGGCTGCTGGCTTTGGCCAGGATTAGGGTTTCTGGGCGGGTTTGCCCTAGGGGTGAAACCTGCTCCCTTACCTTGGAAATTATTTTGGGGACCTTTGGAGAACTCCTTCTTTTTGTCTCCTCCCTCTTTCTTCTGGGGGGCGCCCTGTCCGGAGAATCCCCTCCAGTCCCCTTGGAGGACACCCGGGTACTTGCCCAAGTGTCCGCCTCCTCTGCAAGCTTCCGGGGATCGGTCAGCTTGCTGTCCACCAGGTGTTGGCGCAACTCGGGAAAGCATTTCTCGAGGAGATGTTCTTTCAAAAATAGATTGTACAGCCCCTCATAATCTTTTACCTCGCTGCCCTTGACCCAACCCTCTAAAGCTTTCTTGGCGTAGTCTAGAAAGTCTACCCAATTCTGGTTACTCATTTTGTGACTTCCCCTGAATTTTTGTCTGTACCTTTCAGGGGTAAGTCCAAACTTTTTCACCAGTGCCACCTTCATGGCAGGGTAGTGGGTTTGCTCATTCTGCTCCAGAGCCAACAAAGTGTCTCTGCCAGCAGGTGGCATGTATTTGTACAGCCCACCTCCCCAGTGAGTCTCTAGGATCCCGTGAGCCCTTAAAGAAACTTCATAGGCGGCTAACCATTTGGCAATGTCATCACCTGAGGTATAACTAGCGATGACATCTTTAGGTAAGTAGGGTCTGGATTCCCTGGTGTCTACTTTCTTTTCGCTGCCACCATTGTCTGGAGTGGGAGGCCTTCGTATCAGGACCTGTAGGTCCATCTCCTTGAGGGTTCGCTCATGAGCTAACCTCCTTTCCTCCCTTTGCATATCCATCCTAGCTAACTCCAGCCTCATTCTCCTCTCCTCCCTCCTATCTTCTAGCTCGGCTTCAGTTAAACCCTTCTCCGAGACGCTGCTGCCCGCCCTGGGAGGTGTCTTGGAACCTGTCAGTAGATTTCCCCCCTCCCCTTGGTACAGCATGGCAGTCTCAACGACAGTGTCCCTGTCACTCCCTTCTGACACTGGTACCTCCCCGGAATGAGCCTCCACCCATGCCCGTATGCTTGTCTGCAGCTCGCCTTTCTTGGCACCCTTGTTGAAAAACACACCTTGCTGCTGACTCCAGTCCTTTAGTTGGGTCACAGTATAGTTATCCAGCTCTTCCACATTTATCTCCATTTTTGCTAGAGTATAAACTTTTCACACAGGAGGAAACCAAAAGTGTCCTAGGGTCAACCTCCACCCACCACCAGAAATAAATTTAGAAAAAACTAAAATGTAAATTAGGAGGGCCGCAAGGAGAAAACTCCTGGTGTAGGTTTAGTGTATTGCGTTAAATTACTAGTGAGTAGCTGCAACCAAGTCAGTAATCCCACCGCTAGGCACCAAATGTTGGAACTGGGGTAGCCTGGCCTAGGGCAAGACAAACATTTCAGAGGCACAGTGTTAAGGTTGCAGACCACCCAAAAGTAATTCCACGCAATAGCACTCAAAAGAAAACACTACACCAAAACTGTAGGAAAATACGAGCTGCTTTATAAAAATAATATACTCCTTATCCTCAAAATATATAAATATAACTTAGAACATTGCAGGTCACTTTTGTATCAGCACTTATATCACTTAAACTGCTAAGCAATTAATCATTTAACTTGTCAGTACTCTTACACTTTTTACTCTAGGATTCACAGTTCATTACTTTATAATCACACAGGTGAAATAATAATCTGCTAGAACCTTGGGAGAGAAAACTACCACTCAATTTAAGTACATGCAGATTTCATGGAATTAACAGGGTACTTTTCAGCAGTGTTAACTGTCATAAAAAATTCCACATCAGTAGTATTCTCTCATTACATCCAGATAACATATAAACAGTAGCTCCACTTTCAGGGATATTTACTTATTTTACTTGTTATTGATAACAGTACAGTTAATAAGTTCACCACATTGGCCAGATCTGCTTTCCTTATGCTATTCCCCAACCTGTGTTTAGCAGGGATTGACTGACCAGTATCTAATTCTCTCCTTTGTAGGCACTAGCGCCACTCCCCCTGCTTTTCCACTCCTTACTTGTTTCCACCGCGTGGTTAAGTTCTTCTCTGTGTTCAGCAGCAAGATGAGAAAGGGGGGGGGGGGGCTGAGTACACCACCGAGGTGGTCAATCACTTAACTGGGGCGAAGGCTCCCTGGAAGCTCCCCTGCTCTCTCCTCGCTCGGGCCAGCTCCTCTGCCGGGCGCTCAAGCGGAGAACAGGGCCGATTTCCCAATGCCCCCAAAAACAGCCGAGTCTCTCAACTCCCTCTCCCTACTCGGCCAGCTCCTCTGCGTGGCGCGCGAGCAGGGGAGCAGGGAGACACTCACTCTGGCTGCAGCCGGCTCCTCACGTTGCTCGGCGGGGTCTCTGCTCCAGCGGGCATGCGCTGAAGCGCTCGCTCCGATGCTCCTCCTCACGATGATCGGCGGGGCCACTGATCTCCTCGTCATGCGCGGAAGCGCTCGCACCCGCTCTCAGGAAGGAAAACGCTACTCACGGACCTGCCCGACCCTAGGCCCTTCCTGAAGAGACGATGAACCCGCTTTGGGCATGCGCGAAGGCGCCTTTTTGCAGCGTCTCGCTCTGGCTCTTCCCTGGCAACCGGGTCACTCCCCAACAATGTAATTACAGCGCGGGAGGGCCCCCGGGGTCCCAATCACGGCAGAAGCGCTCAGGACTCCTCAGCTGAGATGAGACTTTCCTTCACACTTCACCACCTTAGCGTTCAGAGGGGGATCGGCTCACTAGCAGTCCTGCCACAGGTAAGGGGTGTACAGCGCTACCCAGGCCACCAGCTTTCTTCCTATCCTCAGAAGGGAGGAGGGAATCAAGGGGGGGCTTCCTCAGTAGACAGTCACTGTGCACTTTTAAGGCACTGGAACCCCAGCCCACCTTACTGGACGGATGACAGGTTCAGGAGTCTTCTTTAGTTCCGATCCTCCCACTGGGCAGAGGACTGCGCACCGCAGCACTGCAGTCTCCTTCTCCTTGGACTTCCCCTGTTTAGTTTGGACAAGGGGCAAGCTAGGCGCCCAGGGTCTCCAGTAACCCCTCACAGCGGGGTCAGGACAAGTAACCCAAAAGGGGATAATGAGGTGACAACCCAAGGCAGCTTCCCTATCTAGGAGGTCAACCCTATGTCTAACCTCTCCCACCCTTGGCTACAGCCTGTCCTCCAGCTGACTTCCACAGGTAGACAAAATGGCTGCCCCGCATTCCGCCTTATATAGGTTGCCCTTCAGTGGTCCAGAGTGGACCAGAAGGTTCTAGAATGCCCTATGCTAGGCTATGGCCAAGTTCTGGGTGTGACAGTTAGAGCAGTTGGTGGCCACCATTTTAGGTAGTGCCAACTTTCCTGTCAGAACAGGCCTCAGGGCCTGAGGTAAAAGATTATGGGGGGAAAAAGAACACCTATCCCCTTGACCAACACCTAAAAAAATAGTAGACAGAAAAATATTAAGGATATGAGGGGCAAAAAGGGGACAAAATAAATAATAATGAGGAGGGACTGCGCAAAAAATCCAGACAGGTCTAACACTCTCTATTTACCTTTCCCGATTTTTCTATCAGAACTTCTCTACCTCTGTTTCTGGTTCTGTCTCTGTTTTTTAAGGAGAGTGCGAGAAAGAGAGAGTAAATAAATTGATAGTGATGTTGAGGTAGGCTTGAATTAGCAGAAAAATCAAAGTTGTTCTGAACAGACGGCCCTAAAATCTGCCTGGCCCGCCCCCAAAAATGAGATTGCGAACAAAAGCAATTATAAAGCGGTTTATACAAGGGGTATTTTTAGTGCGCATAGGCCGCGTGCCCTTATGTACCTGGCTCGCAGAGAGACAGGGGTTTGTCTGAAATCACAAAGTTTGTCGGTGGGTAGCTGGGCACTGACTCTAAGGTGCTGGCACTGCTCCCAGTCCCCTCATAGTCAGACCACACACATTTTCTCTCTCTGTGCACTCTGCATAGTTACAGAGCTCATTGCCGTGCCCATGGGAGATGGAAAACACCGTCAAGGTTCCAGAAGCTGGCGCTCTAAAAATAAAACATTTTTCTGCCTTATGGACAGGATCATGTTCGATGGTATCTTGGTTTTTAATTTTCCATGGTTAATATTTCTCTGGATGTCGCCATTGGAAACAACCTCGCCTGAAGATCAGCTGGAGGGGAGATTAGGGGACGGGAGAGGACAAAGCTTATATGAGGCATTTAGCTATTTATTTCAATGTCCTATCAAGGTGAAATGGGCCCCTGGAAAGTTGATCACAGATCCTGTTAATTGGAAGCGATTAATACGGACACCTCTATCATTGCTTTTATTTTTGCTATGTCCCAGCATTGGAACCAAGGGATAGCCATAACAATAAAATGCCACCCACACTTCGAACCATATCTTGAATGACACTCTGTGAAGGTAGCGAGCCCTGCACTTATTAGCTGATTCTCTGAAGAAATCCTTAAAGCAGTTTGGCCACATTGTGCCTTATTGCACCTGCCTTCTCAGAGAATTAAATCGTCCATCTATCCACTCATCCTTCTCTCTATTTCTCTTTGCTTCTCTTGTTCATCATTCTGCCTCTCCCATCCATCCAGCTCACCCTTTTCTCTATCCATCCATGATCTTTACTTCCCTCCATCGTCCTTCCACTCATTCCTCTCTTCATCACTCCCACCCTTCTCTCCATCACTTCATCCATCCGCCCATCCCTGCATCCATCCTTCTCTAAAGCCATCCGTCTCTTCTTTCTTTCCTTTCATAAATTTCTTGTTGCATTTTCCTCCTCCCCACAGCTCCTTCGTGCTATTCTCTTGCAGTGGTATTTCTAAGCTGAGGTTTGAAGTACAGTGTTGCTGATCAAAATCAAAGGAAACTTAACATCTAAAAGAGTTTTATGTCACAAACACTCACATTGTGCAGTGGCACCAACATGGATGTCTCAGCGCTGGGATACTCACGGGTTACTACGCGCTCTACAAAACCCAATTCATATTAATAATAATTTAGGGGTCACCAGCTATCGCAGATGCGGCCCCTGGCTTGCCCCTTGCATTCCCTGGTACTGCTTCTGGGACCCCTGACTTCATAGGTGCACAATCAGTGCATGGATCACAGGGGCAGCTCTTCCTAATGGACGCTGGTTGGAGCTCCACTTGCCTGGTTTCTGTTTATTCTTTTCTTATACAAATAGTGAATAATATTATTCACTGTTAGTGTAATAAACAATGGAGTACTTTAGCTGGAATATGACCCTATCTGGAAGCTAAGGTAAGTAAAAAATGCTGTTAAATGTATGTTGTATGCATGCTTGCGGATGAGAGTGTGTTTAGGTGTGCAAGAGTGTGTGAATGTGTTAGTATATGAAAGCATGTGTGTGGGAGTCAAAGTAAAGATGAAATAGGGTTCAATGTTACTTCCACTACCTCTGGCATTATGGTAAATTGAAATCCATTGGCACCAACACCCCACTCAAGCTGCTAATGTGGGGGATCATGACGACCTGGATCGGAACCCTTGCCCCTTAAGGAGATAGGGATCCATGGGACCTCTGTCTGCCCCCCCTTCCCACCCCTCACACTGGCAGCTGTCACTGCTCTGTGGACGATGTCTGTCCTAGCCAGCTTCCACACTGTGACTGTTTGCAGACTTCCTTTGGCAGTCAACAACCGCCCAATGTTTTGTTCCCCTATCAACGGTCACAATAAATCGATAAAGTTCCAAGGGAGACACTAGAAGGGAGAGCACCCATGTATTACCCCTTTGCCTTACAACTCTCAAGGATTCACAATGTGGACATTGTGAGGCCAATTGACAAAAGCACTTTTAGTACAGGTAGTCACACTTCTCGGAATCATCCCATTTTATCCACCTTTCAGAAGTTTTTAGGCCATTTTACAAAGGCATGTTAAAGTATGGCACTCCAAAATGTCTTTGTTAATAGGCCAGTGCTTGTTTTAAATTTTGCATCTCAAAGCCTGATGCTTTGAGTACAGTGGCTTTGCGAGCGTAACATTGTTTTAGAACACAAGCAGTGCTTTAAATAGGCCGGTACTCACCGGTGAGTACCGATACTTCCGAATTTTCTTGCCGTCAGTACCAGCACTTTAGCCAGAGAGAGTACCGGTACCGGTAATTAGCGTCGCGCCACTCTCTGAAAGCGCGCAGCCAGGAGGATTGTCTTGTGCTTGGCTACATCTGATTATATTGGGGCAAAAGTGCAATTGTGCATAGCGTCCTTTTCAGGTTGTGCCTCCATTTCAGTTTCGTTACTGTCCTGCTGCCATTTTGTGCTTTGTTGTTGTCCCTCCCTGCCCGGACCTCCGCCCCGCCTCCCAGCTGACCCTCCCTCCCACAGATACTATAGGCTTCTTCTTCCGGCACACACGCTGTGACCACCCTGAAACCCTCAGCTACGGTCGCTCCCCTCGCAGCTCCCAGCACTGTACACTGTGGTATCGTAGCGCTCGCCTGCATTTCTCGCTGTTTATCTATTACTGTGCTTGCCTATCTGCTTGCGCTCACCCGCATCGCCCCCTCATTACTCATTACTTTGTACTGGCTTGACTGTCTGCCGATAATTAATTGTAGCGTATCGCGGTATCATTTGTGGAAGCGTAGCGCGCCATTGCTGTAGTGACTTCGCAGCGCCTACGAGCATTATTACAATTACAGCTGTCCGTCTGCATTATTCACTGCTCGTAGCGCTTGAGCTTGTTAAGGCGCTTTGGAACCTGTCTACTGCATAGTGAAATAATTAGCATCGCGCCACTCTCTGAAAGCGCGCAGCCAGGAGGATTGTCTTGTGCTTGGCTACATTTGATTATATTGGGGCAAAAGTGCAATTGTGCATAGCGTCCTTTTCAGGCTGTGCCTCCATTTCAGTTTCGTTTCCTGTCCTACTGCCATTTTGTGCTTTGTTGTTGTCCCTCCCTGCCCGGACCTCCGCCCCGCCTCCCAGCTGACCCTCCCTCCCACCTCCCCCTCCACTATCCATATATGACAGATGCCTTAGCGCGCAGCGTTCACGCGCAGCGGTCGCGCCCCATGCGCGCCAAAGGTGCGCCAAAGGTAAGCCCGTCTACGCCCGTCCGCGCCTGGCCTGCGCCCAGCGCCAGACCCCCTGGTCCTCCCAAACCGCTCCCTTCCCGCATAACGTATGCCGCCTCCACCCTCCTAGCCCTCAACCCTGGACGCACCCCACCATGTTGCGTTGCGGCCCCAGGACACACTCACGGGCCTTTCGCCTGCCACTCCTGCAAGTTCACCTGCACCAGATCCCTCACCAAACCCTCTAACCCCAAAGACAGCCCCGATTCCAACCACCTGAAATGTATCTTGTTGAACACCCGCTCGGTCCACAGACACGCCACTGAACTCTGGGACCTACTCGACACTGCATCACCGGACGTCGCCTTCCTTACAGAAACCTGGATGAATGCTTCATCAGCGCCCGACATCGCCACAGCCATCCCGGACGTTTACAAGATCATCCGAAAAGACCGCATCAACCAAACTGGAGGAGGCATCGCCATCGTCCATAAAAACACCGTCCGAATCACGACCTGCTCCGACGATAACCTCCCGATAACCTCCCGACCGCCGAACACCTCCACTTCCAGATACACACCGACCCCAGGACCACAATTAGAGGCACCCTCACCTACAGGCCACCAGGAACCCGTAATCAATTTAGCGAAGACATCACCGACTTCATCAGCCCACATGCCCTCGCCTCCGAGAACTACATTCTACTGGGAGACCTCAACTTCCACCTGGAAAAGATAAACGACAGCAACACCACCACCCTTCTGGACAACCTGGCCAATCTCGGACTCAGACAACTTGTTGACACCCCCACCCACCTTGCCGGACACACGCTCGACCCTATCTTCACCTCCAGCAAACACATCTCCTTCAATCACACCACAACTCTCCATTGGACGGACCACAGATGCGTTCACTTCAGCTGCAATACTACCACGATCCACAACCCCCCACAACCTATTCCTCGTAGAAATTGGAACAAAATCACCACCGACCAACTCTTCACCTCGCTCAACCAAAACCCTCCCGCCATCCCTTCAGACCCAAACGAGGCTGCCACCAAACTCAAACAATGGATCACTCACAGCATTGACGAATTAGCACCCTTGAAAAACAACCAGACCAAACAAGGTAACAAAAAGGCCCCCTGGTTCAACGATAACCTTAAAAAATCTAAGAAACTATGCCGTACTCTCAAAAAAACATGGAGAAAATACCCTACCACTGACAACCTGACCACCTTCAAGGCTGCCACCCGCAAACACCACCAATTGATCCGATCCACCAAGAAATCAGCATTCAAGGATCGACTCGACAACAACACCCATAACAGCAAGGAACTATTCAACATCGTCAAAGAATTTACCAACCCCACCGCAGCCTCAAACGACATCACTCCCTCCCAAGACCTCTGCTATTCGTTATCCTCCTTCTTCTACAACAAAATTGCCGACATACATAACAGCTTCGAAAACAGTTCCAACGAACAATCCTCTCCACCCCCCTCAGAACCTAAACCACCCTCTAACAACCTCAGCGCCTGGAACCCAATCACCACTGAAGACACTATCCGCCTAATGAATTCCATCCACTCCGGCTCGCCAACCGACCCCTGTCCCCACCACATCTTCAACAAAGCAGACTCCATCATCGCACCCCATCTCCGTGATGTCATCAACTGCTCCTTCAACTCTGCTACCTTCCCAGAAAGCTGGAAACATGCCGAAGTCAGCGCCCTCCTGAAGAAACCCACAGCAGACCCCTCTGAACTTAAAAACTACCGCCCCATATCCCTCCTCCCATTCCCGGCCAAAATCATCGAGAAAGCCGTCAATAGCCATCTCGCCGCCTTCCTCGAATCCAACAACTCCCTTGATCTCTCATAGTCCGGCTTTCGAGCCAAACACAGCACCGAAACCGCCCTCATCGCAGCAACAGACGACATCCGAACACTACTGGACAACGGAGAAACAGTGGCCCTCATTCTACTCGACCTCTCCGCCGCGTTCTACACGGTCTGTCACAGCACCCTCATACAACGCCTCAGCAACATCGGCATAAAAGGAAAAGCCTTGGACTGGATCATCTCGTTCCTAGCTGGGAGAACTCAGAGAGTCCGACTTCCCCCATTCAAATCAGAGGCCACCAAAGTCATCTGCGGTGTACCACAAGGATCATCACTCAGTCCCACCCTCTTCAACGTTTACATGAGTCCACTCGCTTTCATCGCGCGTCAACACAACCTTAACATCATCTCCTACGCTGACGACACCCAGCTGATCCTTTCCCTCACCAAAGACCCCAACACCGCCAAAACCAATCTTCACGAAGGCATGAAAGAAGTAGCCGTATGGATGAAAAACAGCCGCCTAAAACTTAACTCAGACAAAACGGAAGTGTTCATCCTAGGATCATCCCCCTCTGCCTGGGACGACTCATGGTGGCCTTCGGATCTGGGCTCAGCACCCATACCCACAGACCACGCACGTAACCTTGGCTTCATCCTAGACTCCTCACTCTCGATGACCAAACAAGTCAACGCCGTCTCATCCTCCTGCCTTAACGTACTTCGTATGCTCAAAAAAATCTTCCACTGGATCCCCGCCGAGACAAGAAAGACTGTCACCCACGCACTGGTTACGAGTCGACTAGACTACGGAAACACCCTCTACGCCGGAATTAGAGCCAAATTACAGAAAAAACTCCAACGCATCCAAAACGCATCAGCGAGACTCATTTTGGACATCCCTCGCCAAGATCACATTACCGGCCACCTGAAAGACCTCCTCTGGCTTCCCGTCAACAAGAGAATAACATTCCGTCTCCTCACCCACGCACACAAGGCCCTCTACAAACTAGGGCCCGAATGCCTCAACACTCGACTTTCCTTCTACACACCCACCCGCCAACTAAGATCCTCCAATCAAGGCCTCGCCGCAGTTCCCCGTATCCAAAGATCCACCATGGGAGGTAGATCCTTCTCCTACTTGGCGGCCAAGACCTGGAACTCACTCCCCACTCACCTCCGCCTTACACAGAACCACATCTCCTTCAGAAAAGAACTTAAAACCTGGCTATTCGATAAATAATGGACCCCCTCCCCAAGCGCCTTGAGACCCTCTGGGTGAGTAGTGCGCTATATAAATTCTTGAACTTGAACTTGAACTACCCTGCTCATCGGCACGGCAGGCGCAGGTTAGGCATCTCCTCCAGCTCAGGGTAGTCCCTGCTGAAGATTCCAGCAGCGCCCACTTGAATGTCCCAAGACTGCAGGGTGTTGAGAGGGCTTACATCACGCTGTGATTTACAGGACAGGTCTAGACCAGAGAAACTCAAAGTACGGCCTGGGGGCCACTTGTGGCCCTCTTGACCTTTACATGCGGCCCCCCTGGTGAACAGCAGCACAAGCTACTGTTTACTTGCTGAGAACTAACATTCAGAAAAAAGTGGTAAATAAACGGACAAGCATTTGTTTTCAGGTTAAATAAAGTTATGAAGTAACTACAGTGGGTTCCTACACCACTTAACTGTAGTTAAATGCTTGCCCGTTTATTTACCATTTTTTTGGCCTCCTTACACCTCTCCTGATCCACCCAGACCCCCTACCGTCACTCTTCTGGCATCAGTGCGGCCCTCTGTCACACCACAGACCGTACTTTGTGGCCCCTGGGCAAATGTTTGCGAGTACCCATGGTCTAGACAGACCCTGCACTGTTGATCAGATGCGCATAGACAATTCGCCTGAAAGTGATTTCACCACTCTGCCCCACCCCCAACTCTCCATTAGGTGAGTGAAATGGGCTGGGACTGCTAGAAAGTCATCCAGTCCCATTTAGTGTATTGCACTGGCTCGCACAGGGGTGGTTTGGTGAGCAAAATAACGATGGATTAAACCCAGATCTGTGACTGGGGGTGAATGTTTTGCCATTGTGCAACATTACGTTCATCATCTTGTGTGTTTTGCTGTTCGCCCTATGTGGGAAGGGTATGCCCAGACGTGGGTCCCGTTCTCATTAGAAAGAAAAGAAAAAAGAAAAAACAAGAGACTAGTGGTGGTCTGAACTAAGCAATGAAGACTGAGCAAAAAAGACAGAGGCAAGAGGCTATGTGTGGGAATAGCTATATGCGTGACAAATAGGAAATGAATCCCATCAGCCCACCCAAATGGCGGAGCCTCATCATCTGGGATTATAGCAGGTCAAGGTCTAGATAAGGAGACACAACTGATGATGATGTGTGTGTTTCTCCACTTCCTCAAGACCTCCAGCGATGGATCCGACCCAGGATGTAATGTGTGGGTGAAATGGTGTGGAGAAGAAAAGAATTGCAGTGAAAACAGATTGTGAACAAAAATCGAAACAGTGCTATTTTAAGATTGGCTACCATGATATCAAGGGGAACTTTTATTGGGGATGAATCATGGTGTCAAGATTAAAAGAAGAAAGTGTAAGACAGTTTGAAATAATGACTGTCCAAATTAGATATTTATAATGGTCAACATGTTTCTGCCATGCAGGGGCATCTCCCCTACCAGGCTTTCATCAGGACCTAGAATTTACACTACTGCAATGACGTACAACAATCAAAATTAAATTGGGTTACCACAAAGTACTGGATACTATACCGTCCGCGAGCTACCTTCTGCGTCGGTATTTCCAGAAGTTCTAATGGATTCTTTCCTGAAAGAATTCAGAAACACACAAATATACATCTACCACATATACCACGTGCCACCTGTCAAACATTTATTTGTAAAGTTTAGCAAATTGGCTTCTAAGTCAACCTTCACAGAGATAGTGCTAGAAACAAAAAAAAATTATATAGATTGTTCTACTCACCCAAATATTGTTGGGAGTAAACCTCACCTCTCCTGGCCACTGCTCAGGAAAAAAGAGGCCCTGCTCTGTAGTAATAGAGAATAATCATTCACATATATTTGGGTTTTCTAGGTCACGAAAAACCCAACATGAAGCTATCTATTACATGTGCTCTCCTAAAGGAGGCATTCAGAAAACCTTGTCTTTAAGACACCTTAAAATAGAGACGGCTCAAAATATCACGGGCTGTCACAACGACGTGGAACTAAATGTTGTTAAAGAAAGCACACAGAATTATAGTGTGCTAAGTATCGTTGTTATAGGTATTAGGTGAATTGGACCAATACACCCATTTATATTTGAAAAAATCGAAAGTTGCAAAAAATTGCTTAGGAAAGTCCCAGCCATCCCAAACAGTCAATTTAAACTTTGCAACTTGTTCTCAAAATATAAAAATACAAATGTTGTTTAAGGTCCTAACTAATTCAAGCAGAATCCCGTGCTCACTAGGCCACTGGAGTCAAGCTATCCTGGCTGATGATGGCTGATTGCCAGAAACCGGTCCTAGGATGCTTGATTACGGTCCAGGGAAGACATGACTTGGCAGTTCGGGCTGGACTGTTCCCATGAGGCACAGGGTCAAGACTGATTTGCATATGGCCATGTCTGAACTGGGGTGGCTTGGTGAGCAAAATAACGATGGATTAAACCCAGATCTGTGACTGAGGGTGAATGTTTTGCCATTGTGCAACATTCCGTCCATCATCTTGTGTGTTTTCCTACTAAAGCATGTGGCAGCGCAATACAATCCTCGACCTTCATCAAAGATGTTTTTCTTTTCATCTTTATGTTTAGCACAGAAGCTGCTTCCCTTTGTGTGCCCCGTAAACACTTATTGCTGTATTTTCAAGTTAACAGGGACTGACCAGGGTACTGGGACAATGGGTGTGAATTAGGCCCTGCCCATAGGGCAAAGCACAGCAGGAAATGTTGGAACACTCCAGGAATTAGCTCCCATGACAACTATTGATGCATTTGGTTGGGGGAAAGATGAGACAAACATAGAAGGACGTGGGAGGGAGGAATGTAAAGTGAGTTGACAGGTGAAGTTAGGATTTGCTGCTTTTTCAGAAAAAAATGCCAGATATTTCTTGGGGAGAGTTTTATATAGAGCAAACGTATTTGCTGAGTTCTGAAATCATTAATGGACTTATGTGTGAGTGTTTGCTTACGTCTTTGTGCTTGCATGCTTGTGTGTGCCTGTTTTTGAATAAGAAAGAGAGAAAGTATCAGGACACTCTCAGGAGATATATCAAAGAGAATGTGTGGAATGTTTTGGTGTACATGTCTACTTGTTTCTTTCTGTGTTCGCAAGCTTGAGAATATATAGTATTATGCCAAACAACAATAAATAACAGTAGGGCATTAAGAAACAGCAAATATTTCAAAACAATGAAATGTTACTGTCTCCTGTTTGGCTTTCATTTTGTGTAATAAGTTAACCTGTTTCGTTTACATAAACGCATTTCATGTGTTTTGATGTGTGCTGCAACTGGTACAGAAGCCATTATGTGCCATCGTAGCTTGCCCTTAGCCCCTCCCACTTGCCTCACCTCTAGCTTATTTTAATGAGTACTTGCACTCATTTTTTCCCATTTAAAGCATTGAACACAAGGCCCATAGTTCAATCTCCATTATCCTCTCTTAAGTATCTACTTATATCTTAACAGAATTCCCAGTTACATAAATATTGACACCAAAATGCAAAAATGCAAAGGTTTGAAAATCTTACCATCACACACTTGCCCGCAAAATGCTCACAATGGAGACAGATTAGTGAATAAACTCAGAATATCTAAAAGAGGAAAGTGATTTTTGCTGTTTAAAAATGAAATTAAGAAATAATTGTACATTGAGATGAATCACAAAAGATGTTGACCTAGAAGGACCCCTTTGAAAACGTTCTTAGCTGAGACAGTAACCTCCTCTGTATATTTGAAAGATGCAACATTCTTCCAGTTCAGCTATTTTCAACTCACCAGGGGGCATATTACCAACAACTAGCGATAATTATCGCTATGTTGGCTTAGCGGCAATATTTTTATCGCTGAGCTGCGGCGATTTTTATCGCTTAGGAACCTTGCTATTATCGAGGTTTATCTCCTAAGCGATAAAAATCGGCCGAAATACATGAATATCGCTGAAAAGTCAGCGATATTCAGGCATTACCAAACTAATGCTCTTAGCCATGTTATCCACCTCCCATTGGATAACATGGCTAAGAACTGCTCAGAGGCAGGTGTTAGCTTTTGGAGATATTCGCGCTTAGCGCGAATATCTCCAAAAGTTGGTAATAGGAGATAGCGATGTTAGCGACTGTTTCCAGTCGCTAACATCTTGGCACGCCCACTTTGCATGTCATTAGTGATAAATTTCACTGACATGCAAAGCGGGGCCCAAGATGGTCGCTATCTCCTACTAGCTGTCGCTAACTGGTGTTAGCGACAGCTAGGTAATAGGGAGATCATTTTATCTCGGCTTTCTTGGCTTTTAAATCCAAAAAAGAGGAGATATACCCCCTTGATAATATGCCCCCAGATTCAGAACATTTGCTTGAAATATGGGAATGACCGTGGGCTTTATTTAGAGTGTGGTGGACAGGATACTCTGTCACAAACGTGGCAGATGTCCCATCCAGCGTATTAAAAGTGCATCAGTCTACTGCACTTGCAATAAGGCAGATGAGCTGTTCATCACTTTGTGACGGAGTATCCTGCCGCTGAACTCTAAATAAGGCCATGTATATCCTCAGGGATCACTGACAGTATATCAGAAACCGAAATCATGTATTGACATAATATTGTGCCAAAAATATAAAGGACCAAAATATCAAGAAGGTAAGTGCAAATAGGTAGGGGTAGATTTACTATTTTTAACTCCACATCTATGTACATTGAAGAGATACATGTATCTTCAAGGTACTCATATATGGAGTTATCTATTTTTATTTATTTATTTATTTTTGTGTTTTATAGCGCGCGAACATGACCCGTGCGGGTATCAGAGTGCTTTACACGGTATACATTGTTGAGCAAACAAAAGATTAAGGTGCAGGGACAAACAGATCAAACGTTACACGGTATACATTGTTGAGCAAAAAGATTAAGGTGCAGGGACAAACAGATCCACATGAATGGGTGAGCTCATTGTCATAGACAGAAACAAAAGCAAGGTTCCAAATGTATTCGTCGTGGGTAGCTTTTGATATGTGAGGCGATAGTCTTAGAATAGTCCCATTCAATGGGGAGGTTGTGGGCAGGCCTTAGGCGAAGAATTTACCCATGAGGAAGGTTTTCATCTCAGTTTTGAAGCGTGCTAGAAGAGGGATTTTTCTGATGGAGGGTGGAAGAGAGTTCCAGATTCGTGGTGCTGCTCCGGTGAACTCCCTGTTATAAGTTCTTTTTTTTTTTAAGGAGGCAGGTTGAAGCAGTAGGTTTCTGGCAGACCTGGAGTTTTAGGGAAGAGGTGTGGCGCCGCGGCCAGGGCGACTGACTACGGAATCTGGGGATCACGGTTCGATCCCCGGCACCGGCGGCAGATTAGCCCAGCACCATGTGACTCTGGGCAATAGCTTGCTTAACCTTCCCGACGGCCCCCAGCGCCTAGAGACCCTAACGGGTGATTGTGCGCTTTACAAATGTGGATATTATTATTATTATTATTATTAGTTTCTGCTTCCTCCGGATATCACTAATTTCTGTGCCAGATAAGCAGGGGAGTTTGTGTAAAGCGCCTTGTGTACAGTGCAAGCCAATTTCAACTGGATTCTGGCCTCCAGGGGGAGCCAGTTCAGCACTTTCATGTGTGGAGAGATGTTGTCAAACTTGTAAAACTTTGCTTATACATAGAGCCTTACTTTCACAATATTTGTGTCCTCGATATTCTTCACACAATATTTTGGTCCATGATATTTCTGTTTTCGTTATTCTGTCTAAATAGCTATCCTCAGATATTAAGGTCTCAGAAATCCTTATTCGCCCCTTCTATTAGTCTAGCAAAAATGTAGGACCTGATTTGATGGGTGCCAGCAAATGGATAGATATGTACTGCACAGTGTAAATACCAATACACAGAGTTTCAGTATTTTCTGGTTCATATAAATATCTCTGATTGCAATTCTTCCCTTGATAAGTGGGAAATTACATGCAGATCAGTGTTTTCTGCACCACACTCGGCGTGCATCAGAATGTACAGCACTTTTTCACCCTGGGAAATTTGTTTCAGATTTGGCCTGTAGAGATTTGCCAAGGGAAAGTTGCGTCCAATGTGGTAGTTACAGCCTTACTCAGAATTCCAGTCCCTGGCCAAGCTCCCATTTGTGCATAGATTAGTATTCAACCTCTCACCTGTAATAATGGCCTTAGTAAGCCCCAGTTTCATACCTCTGTACATAAGCCTATGCCACCAGGAGCATCATTAAGCGGTAGTGATTGCCTACAATGGATATCAGTTGATGGCTGTATGCTATTGCTTGCAACCTCAGGGGTTCCCATGTGATTTCACCAGCCTACTTCCTGATGCCTCTAGCTTTCTAAGTTTGAAGAGCTGAGCCTTCCTGCCTCTTATCAACCACTGTTAGTTATCATGCAGCTACCTTGAATTTACCTTGATTGATTAAAATAAACAGACATTCACCCATGCTCTAGTTATATGGTCTTCTTCATCATTGGACCCTCACCTTGTAAGATGCTAAACACCGGGTGGGCTGTGCCCCACTCATAAAGGGTGCACTTTCATACAACTGAGATCAACCCTTAGTGAGAATCTATAACAAATGGTTCAAACTGCCTAGGGTGAGACGCCACAAAGAATTTATTAATCAAGATCTCCCTGGAAGGTTAAAAACACTCTTGATGCCCATGATGTACTTATTGTGCTCCTGCATCTAGTTGGTCTTCTGTCTGAACATTAGGAACTGCATTTTGCGAAACTTTCACAAGAACTACGATTCTGCAAATATGATCAAAAAAGTTGGAAGCCCTCCTATCTCATTCAAACCATGCCTTCAAGCACTCGTTACCATTCCTCTGTGGCATCTGTTCTCAAGACCTGGCAAAATCTTTGGCTGGTGAGGACCCGATGATGATGCATGCCACATGACTAGTGTGTGGGTGAGGGTCTATTTACAAAAGAGGATAACCCCTTTTTCCCCAGGAAAGGGACCATGAATAGATATCAAAATGATGTTGTTAGGGACAGGCCTCTTTATAGAGTTGTTAAAATGATGTCACCAGACCTGGCTTGTAGAATACTGGGATTAGTTCACAGATAATGTGCTTCGCTTCTCAAGTGTGTTGCATGAACATGCACAAATTGTGCACAATAAGTGCATCCAGAGTTCCCAAGTGGATCTGCAGAAGGTTGTGTTCTTGCAGGACATGACATATTTGCTCAGCTATCCCATTAAGGAATATGAAGAAGCCGGGTGTCTCCTGGCTTTGATACATACGCTGAATGATGCCCAAGACAGGGAGGGTAGTTGACAGTGACTGGAAGCACTGTGCTCAGTGCTTGAGGATCTCAAATTCTGATGACAGCTGATAAAGGCTCATCCTCAGAATGTCTGGAAAATGGGACATTTATTGTAACTTCTTTCGAAGTACTCCAAATAGACATTTTGATGCTACATCATGCTTGCTTTTGCTCAGCTGCATTGGTATCTTATACTTCACGCAGGTGAAAAATGCCCACTGTGGCCACGGTACTTTGACTTGTGTCAATCTTTAATTGGTGCAAGTAAATGCAGTTGGAATGGGTGGCCATTGACAGTGCATCCCTTCATAAATTACTCTTTCTATCACTTCTTTCTCAATGCCTGACCCTTATGCATGCTGCTGTGAGGTTCTTGCTTTTTCCATCGCACTATCTCTCAAGAACACTATGGTCTGCCCAATTTGCCACGACTCGCTAAGACGTAATTCAGAAGTCATCTAAAGTTTACTCACCACTATAGGAACTCTAATCTCCAAGAACCCTTCGGGAATCATGCTGAACAATCTCAAACTTTGGCCAGGCAATCCTTCCAAACCACTGTGGACTAATACATCCTCATGAAGAGGTTGTCCTTGGTAGTTCACATCAACCATTTGTCCTTGATGTGGTTCCATTCCATTTTGTTGCATCATTACCAAAAAGCCCCCCCCCCGCAGACAATTCCAGTTACATCTATATGCAGAGTTCCTCAAGGTTCTTCCTTATCCAATACATAATTCTGGACCAGCAAGCATCAACACAATGCTACATGGATGACACTCAAATAAACGTTAAATTCTTTAAGGATTCCTCCTCTCTGCAGGCACTCCATAATGCTTCAATAACATTAAAATATTAATGGGGAGCATTTGATTTTCAGGGACGATCTAATTTTGTGTTCCTGCTAGCCCTCCTCCAGGCCTTTTTGGGCAACAAATACAATCATCCAATAAAGTAACAGTCTTGGATCTCTCTAAATAATGAAAGCAGGATCACTCTTGGTATCTAATTTAACCAATTGGATAGAAATGAGACCTATCCTTCGATGATAGGCCTCATTATTCCTTGATAATGGGAGAGGAGGCAAATCATGATCTGATTTTTCCAGTGAACTATATACGTTTCCCCACATTCCAAATATATACAGTTTAGATGCCACCAAATTAAACAGGCTAGTCAGTTCTTTTTTTAAAAAAAAATTTTTAAGAGTTTTATATAGCACAATCTAGACCCGAGACATCGGGTATCAGCATTTTACATAGCACCAGTTTTGTTACAGAAGGACACATTCATTTTTTTAGGCATAGGGAGATTAAGTGATTTTCCCAGAATCACAGGATGTTTAGCGTCGTTGCCGAGACTGGAACACTGTTCCCCAGCTTCGAGGTTGACCGCTCTAGCTGTAAGGCTACATCCTCACTCCAGTTCTGGGGTTCAATTCTTCCTTGTTCCCTCCATACACGTACTCATTCTTCCCTTTCATTACTTCATACTCACCCCTTGATTTTTATTGTCCTTCTGAATCTTCCTTCTTATTTTCTTGCCTTCCCTCCAGTCTTCGCTCCTTTCTTATCACCCATATTACATTCCTTTTGTGCCCCGTCTCCCACCATTACCTTTTCATTTCTCCTCCTTCTCTTCTTCCTATGTTCTTTTATTTTCCTCCACTTAATTCACTCTCATTACCGTCATCACTTTTTCTAGGATTCATCTTGCTGTAGTTTCAGTCATATTTCATTTCATGTCTTACTTTCCTTTGACCCCTTTCCTTTCACTTTTGCTTCCTTCGTCTTTCTTCTCTTTCCTTTGCCATGTTGGTGTGCCACTGGCTATACCAGATTGAATGTCTGACAAAATATCGAAATCAAAAATATCGAAATACAAAAATATCGGAACAAAAATATCGAAGTCAAAAATATAGGAATCCTATCCCTAACAAGGTAAGTACAAAAATATCGAAAAAATAATATCGTAGTGCAAAAATATCGATATTAAAAATATCGTTTTTTTAAATGTATTAATAATAATGTAAAAATAATTATAAAATACATATAATGTTACAAATATTAAATAAAAATATTAAAACATAATTAAAACATTAAAACTAATACATATACATTTAAAATAAATTAAAAACTTAATAATTTAATGTAATTTTATATTTTTTAATTTCATTTAATTGATTTAATTTAAATTTATTTTATTTTTACCCTGTACGACTGTACCCCAAAACCCCAAAACTGACCCTGAACCCTAAAAATACCCCTTTACCCAAAAACCCAAAACTGACCCTGAACCCTAAAAATACCCCTTCACCCATGAACTGAAAACTGACCCTGAACCCTAAAAATACCCCTTTACCCAAAAACTGAAAACTGACCCTGAACCCTAAAAATACCCCTTTACCCATGAACTGAAAACTGACCCATAACCCTAAAAATACCCCTTTACCCAAAAACTGAAAACTGACCCTGAACCCTAAAAATACCCCTTTACCCAAAAACTGAAAACTGACCCTAAACCCTAAAAATACACCTTTACCCAAAAACTGAAAACTGACCCTGAACCCTAAAAATACCCCTTTACCCATGAACTGAAAACTGACCCAGAACCCTAAAAATACCCCTTTACCCAAAAACTGAAAACTGACCCTGAACCCTAAAAATACCCCTTTACCCAAAAACTGAAAACTGACCCTGAACCCTAAAAATACCCCTTTACCCATGAACTGAAAACTGACCCTGAACCCTAAAAATACCCCTGTACCCATGAACTGAAAACTGACCCTGAACCCTAAAAATACCCCTGTACCCAAAATTAATTAATATTATTTAATTACCAATTAATTATTAATTAAAATATGTACAAACATATATCAATTAATTAATTATTATTAAATTACTTCCCACCCTATTCCCCTATAAACCCATAACCCGCTACAGAACATATTTATCTATTAATAAATTAATTAAAAATAATTAAAAATTAATTCTCAATTAATTAATTAATAATTCCTACTAATTAATAATTAATTTAACATAATTAAATTACTTCCCACCCTATTCCCCTATAAACCCACAACCCGCTACAGTAGTAAAAGACAATATTTAATAAAATAACATTAAAAATAAATAATAAAACATAATAAATACAATATAATATACACTAAATTTATTTAAAAATTGATATTAGTAACATCAAAGTTATTAATTTCGATATTATTAACATCGATATTTACAACTTCGATATTACTGATATCATGCCAATATCGATATTTAGACTGTCGATATTACTTACCTTCGATATTTTTGTATATCGATATTTAAACTTCGATATTTTTGCATATCGATATTTAAAAATCGATATTTTGTCTGTGTACCACCAGATTATCTGTAAGGAAGGATCATGCTAACAAAAGAAATCCATGAGGATCAATGACTGCATTAAACTAAGATACCCATTAAAACAGCCTACAACTGATTGTCACTGCCCATAAAACTGTCTACGAAAAAGACAAGAGAGCACCAACCCCATGTGTCACTGTCTGTTAGCCTCATGTAAGAAGCAATGTAACACAGTGCCTGAGTGTGCCTTTTTTGTTCTCTGTTAAAAGCGGAGAAACAATGAGGGTACCTGCCTTTTATTGTCCATTTACTAAGTACATGTCTGTGATTTACCATATTCGAGTGTCCGGTAGAAGATCCCTGAGTGTCACTGTTTATTAAACTGTCTGTAAGAGGCATGATGACACAGACTCCTTTGCCTCATTCCAAATGCTGCTCTCATGCTGTTATTACCCAGCATGAGAGAAGCTCCGGGATTGGGAGGAGCAGGCTGGTTTCCACTCCAGCAGGGACTGGGAGCCTGTGCTTCTGAGCCCTGCTGATATTTCCAAGCAACAGTATGGAGATATCCAAGTGTGCATGTCGGTTTGGACGTCCTAAGATGGCTGGTCAAACTGGCATGCGCACTTGTAGTGCCCTGTGCCCACCACGGCTCCTGCTGCTGCCCTTCAGAGGATAGCCCCTGCTTTAAGATTCTGCTGTAAGTCCGGTGTAAAATAAAATGATAAAGAAGCAGTTTTATTAATTGCTTTATTATCACTTTATGTTACATGCATCTGCTGGTCCCAGCAGTGGGGCGACACTCCTCCGCCATAATGGAGGAGCCGTCCCTGCCATTTAGTACTTGCTTACGCATTTCAAATACTGTACTAGTTTGTAAAGTAAATTGAACAGCAGTATGGTTGATTATGTCATCCGTGAAGCTATTGGTGATGTCATTAATGATGTACTTTAAGATGTCATTTGTGATGTCATCAATGATGTCATTGAACATGTCATGAGTGATATAACTGTGATAACCAGTGAATGGAGGCATGCATCTTATAGTTAGGTCAGTTAACTATAACTGGTATATTTCAGTGGTATTTTGAGTTTAGAATGGAATGTTTTCAAGTTGCTTTTTCACCAAACTATAACATGACTTTAACCTTTGTTTTTTCAGCGATTTTCTAAGTTTTTTTATGTAAACTAAGAAAATATTACCAAACCTAGCTATAATGTCACTTCAATCTTTGTTTTTCAGTGAATTTCTGAGTTTTTGTAATGGGGAGTGTGATTTATTACCCTACCTAACTACAACGTCAATTCAACAATTGTTTTTTCCACTGAATTTCTAGTGTTTTTTAACACAAAGAATGACCTTTCTACCATACTTAACTTATAATGTCACTGGCCTGTGGCAGACAGGCCCTGCACCCAACTCCACTGGGGGCGGCCGAAGCCCCCATCCACAGCCAGCCAATGAGAGCACGCAACACAATATAAAGGGGTGTCATTTTGAATAAGGTAGGTCTAATGGCTTTGTCAAGGGGTCACCACATCAGTATATAAAAGTCAGACCTATTGGCTTTGTCAACAGGTGACTACATTCATATAGAAGGCAAGTCTATTGGCTTTTTCAAGGGGTCACCATGTTAGTAAATGAGGGGAAGCCAGTCAACTTTGTCAAAGAATGGTACCATCAAAATGCAAGGCATGCCTTTTGGTTTTGTCATCAAGGATACACCACATCAATGAAAGAAGGCAAGCCTATTGGATTTGTCAAGGGTTCACTACTTTAATGAAACAACAAACATCTTATAAATTAGAACACAAAACCATATTCACAAGCATTACTTGTTTTTAAATAAACATTTAATTAAAGTTTGCACGTTTAAAACAACACTAAACATGTGTCAAGTCCTTTTTTAACACTCCCCAGGCCATATAATGCAGTCATAATCTAAACCACAAGATCCCTGCAATCTTCAGATGAAAAGCAAAATCTCCAGTTGAAGGAAAGCTTAAAAACAGGATTAACTATTCCTGGGGTCACATTTTTAAGCCCTAGGAAACGTGGGGTTACTCTAAATTATTGATTTCTCGGGGGTTGCTGCACTCCCTATGGACCCCAGAATGCTTTGAAAATATTGGTGGTAGCCCTACCCAGATAAGGGTACTACAAAGGAGAATAAAATATGCAAATTTGCCTTTGAAGGGCATTATGGGTGCTCCTGGCCAGAATGAGCAGCTCTTACCACTCATTTATTATTACTTTTCCGGCTACTAGCCATATTCTTTTAATTTATTTTCAATGTTCCAGTCCCACCAGGGACACCCACAGCTTCCTTCTTAGTTGGGGGCTGCGGGGGAGCGCAAAGCTCCCTGCGGCCCTGCAAGCTCCCTGCACATAGATTGTATTATCTGGGTCCACGTGTGCGCCGGCCACACTTTTTTGTTTGAAAAACATTGTGTGCTGTGAGGGAGGCCTATTGCTCTTGCCGGCTCCCCACCCAGCATCCAACCTGGGTGCCAGTGTGATTCAGCCATGTTTTCTTTCTTTCTGTGGGTGCTATGGTCGGATGCGGGGCACCCACCAACACACTCAATGCCATTGGGGTCATAAGGAGGAGGATCATGGCGCCTACGGCTCTTCTGGCTCACCTGCCAGCACCCATCTTCGGTACTGGCGGGAGCCGACTTCAGTTGTTTGATTCTGCCCAGCAGGAGCAGCTTTTTTTGTCCTTCAGATGGGCAGTGCCAATACTGTGTTCCCTGCCTACAAGAGTGGGAGTAGGGAAGTACCTTTCTGCTCCCACCAGGCAAGAGCAATGAAGTGTTCCCTGCATGTGCACTTGCAGACAAGGAATAAAACAGTGTCCTGGGGGTTATGGCCCATGGAAAACTGTCTTGCAGTTAGATGGCAGAGTATGAGGTCCCTGAACTCATTTAATGGCTTGGGCACTAGTGGTGCATACCCCTTCCCCTAATTAGTATTATGCCCTAACCCCTGCTGGCCCTGGCCCACCCTGCGGGGTTTATAATTTATTTATTTATTTATTTGAAAAGAGCGAGGCAGTTTTTATTTTTTTATCTATTTTAGGATCTAGGGAGGGGGGTTGTCCCCTTGAGACCTCCCCCCCACACAAGACCTAAGGTCCAGACTATCCCTACCCTGCCCCCTATATGTTTTTTGATTTTCTTACTACGACATGGGGACTACAGTGAATTTCTTAGTCTTTAAAAAGCTATTTTCTTACTATAACATCCTTGTCCGTTGTTTTTTCAGTGAATTTCTATGTTTTTTTACATTCTATTTCCTAACTTCAACATTCCTGTAACCTTTAGTTTTTTCAGTGAATTTCGAAGGCTTCTTAAATTTGTATTTCCTAACGGTAACCTGTAACCTTTGAGAGTGGGTGCATGAGTGGCTGTATAGGTTAGTGAGTGGGTGTATGAGTATCTGAGTGGGTGAATAAGTGGGTGTGTGAATGTCTGAGTGGGTCTGTGAGTGCCTGTGTGTGTATCAGAGTGGGTCTGTGAGTGGGTTTGTAAGTGTCTAAGTGGGTGCATGAGTCTCTGAGTGGATCTGTGAGTGGGTGCATGAGTCTCTGAGTGGGTCTGTGAATAGGAACATGAGTGTCTGAATGGGTCTGTGGATAAGTGTCTGAGTTAATATATATATATATGGTATGATACTGCTGTGAAAAGGAACTGTAGGTTCGAAACGCGTAGGGGATCACAGTTTTGTAATAAATCATCTTGAAAACGACCAAGCGGAGTGCCACGAGTTAATCTTTTTGTGTGGGATATAATGCGAGATACTGCCCTGATCTCGGCGATGGCACCGACTTAAATGTGCTCCTTCTGCGACAGGACAATTGGTGTAAAAAAAAAATAATATATATATATATATATATATATATATTCCAGACCCCGGTCCTCTCATCCAAAAAAACGTTACAATCGAGTGCACACAAGAAAGCCTCCAAGGGGTTTAAGGCAACATTAGATGTTTATTTGGCGCTATTACAGCAAATCGACAATATATATATATATATATATATATATATATATATATATATATATATATATATATATATATATATATATATATATATATATATATATATTGCAACACATCCAACTATCCAGTTGAAAAAATGGCAAGCACACTGGAATCCGTTATGAAAATTATTTAATGCAAACCCCCCTTCACCCCTGATTTTAGATTTCACTTATTACTGGGTAGCGGACGATTGTGGATCACAATACAGAACGACATGCATTAATCTCAAAGATCTTGCTAATATAATGCCCACTAGGGCGTGATATCTATGATGGACTCCTGGCATATATATATTTCACTGTTGCCCACTGGGGCTTGGATGTTATTAAGGTCGCCTTGACAAAAGACTTTTATGTTGGTTGCGCAGTAAGGAGATTTTACCTCGTTGATGTACAATTATTAGGTGCGAGGACATTTCAACTGGATCTGTTGTACAATAAGATATACGATCAGAGTACTTTATTCGTTTTACAATGTTGGTATACTGTAACTTCCTTGGTTACATGGCAACCGCGACCTTAACCAATAGCGCAACAGTTTGTTCAATGAGCCAATAGAATCCTTGCTTTCTAAAATAATTAGTTCAACAAATGATGTATTGTTTAACCGTTGATGACATCGCGGTTATAAATTAAATTAACATGCAGATACATTCTCTAAGTTTCTGAAATGATAAGGCATAAATCGATGTAATTTACAACATAAATTTGGAATTTACGTGTAATGTTAAACTTGGGTGAAACTTATCATCGCCGTTATGTGACAAATGTATGATGATGAATTAAGAGTTATTGAGATGTGTTACATCGTAAACATGTACAAATTCTTGTTATGCCTTGAATTCAAACCCATGACAACATGTCTGCCGCTTTTCCTGGTTTTTTACATGTGCACGAATTACACTGTGGGTGTTTGGTATTTAAAAATGGCTGTTAATACCATTAGACGAGCGTGACCAAGCCGTATTGGCGAAACGCGTCGTGGAGATTTTTTCATCTGCCAAATAAATTCTTGAACTGGAGCTCTGGGTGTCCTGTTTTCTTCAAGAGTTTTGAAGTTTCGTGGAACGATTTGTAAGCTTGCTGGTAGCTGCAACAGGACCGCCCGTGACAGCCTTATTTCCGAACCAGCACTGGTGGAGTATATATATATATATACATATATATATATATATATATATATATATATATATATATATATATATATATATATATATATATATATATATATATATATATATGCAAAGTTCCAAAGAATAATAACCAGCACTCGCGGGGGGTTAAATCCGGATCGGATTTATTGGCACAAAAGAAAATTGGTACAAAACGCGTTTCAGTGGTACGCCTTCGTCAGTACATATACATATATATATGTATATATCCTCTGAGTGACCAAGGACACACTGCTAGATTCATCAAAGACCCGTTTTGCGAGTCTTTAATAGCGATTCATAAGGAATCGCTATTAAGGACTTCCAAAACGGGATTCATGTAGGAATTGCAAAAAATATTGCGATTCCTACATGTTCCTTATTTGCGATTAGCAAATTGCTAATCGCAAATAAGGAATAACTCCCCATGCATTCCTATGGGCCTACAGGCCCAAATATCAGCCAGATGTAGCCCTGAAGTCATCTTGATTGGAATAAAGTGGTAACACTTAATATATTTAATTTGAAAAGGAACAAAATGAGGGGTTTCATTTTGCCATAGAAATTTTATATATATATATATTCAGTGAAAAAACCATAGGTTACACACCAGTTATAGTTAGGAATTAGCATTTAAAAAACCTTTGAAATTCACTGAAAAAACCATAGGTTTCACACCAGTTATAGTTAGCTGGAAATTTTACTCGCATAAAACCATTGAAATTCCCACGTTATAGTTAGTTGGACTCACTATAACTTGCACGTCTGCAATGCACTGCTGATGACGTCACATATTACATCACTCATGCATATATTTAAATATTTAAACATTACTCGCTAATATATGTATTCACTAAGATACACTTAATAAGCCAGTTAACCAATCAATTTTTGTTTAAAAAACACTGAAAAAACCATAGGTTTCAGGCCTTATATAGTTAGGAATTAGCATTTAAAAAACCTTTGAAATTCACTGAAAAAAACATAGATTTCAGGCCTTATATAGTTAGGAATTAGCATTTAAAAAACCTTGAAATTCACTGAAAAAACCATAGGTTTCAGGCCTTATATAGTTAGGAATCAGTATTTAAAAAAACTTTGAAATTCACTGAAAAAACCATAGGTTTCAGGCCTTATATAGTTAGGAGTTAGCATTTAAAAAAACCTTTGAAATTCACTGAAAAAACCATAGGTTTCAGGAGTTATATAGTTAGGAATTAGTTTTTAAAAAACCTTTGAAATTCACTCAAAAAACTATAAGTTTTAGTGGTGTTATAGTTAGCTGGACATTTTACTCATACAAAACCAATGAAATTGCTCCTATATAGTTAGTTGTACTAACTATATTTCGCGCACCCGCAATCCACTGCTGATGATGTCACATATTAGATCATTCATGACATGGTCAGTGACATCACTGATGACATCTCAAATGACATCACTGATGACATCACTGATGACATCATCCAGTGAATGTGGTTTGCTTCGTTATTTAAATATGCATTATATATATAGCAATTTACATTGAAGAATGAGTGGATAGATATAAATAAATATTTGGATGGAGGATTTAGTAGCAGTGTAATTGACTGTGGGCCCAACATAATCTTGATGCATCTATGGGTATAGTATGCATCTTAATTAAATACGCCGAAATCGATAGAGTCGAACTAATGTCCCAGATTGAAAAGCTTAACCTTGAACTGAATGCCATGGAACATCAGGAAGCGATAACTAAAGGGTGGGAAGAGATCAAAAAACGCCTAGATAAATATGAAGAGACTATCAAATCCCGCAAAGCATTTAAGTTCGCTAGAGACAAAGCCGATTATGAGAATGGGAGGATATTTACATTCTCTAGGAAGTTTGAATCAGTCAAAGGACAAGCACTAACTTCATCTGTGCCAGTGTCAGTAACTACATCTCAAACTTCACAAAATCAACAGGCTGCAGCCCCCGAGCAATCTGATACTGATCTGAGTTCTGTTTACAGCAGTGGGGGTTCTGACGATGAAACCAATGAACAACAAGTTGGGGTTAGCAGTTTCACTCCATCTGAGGAATTGGTTTTTATGGTGGAAGATCGGCGAAACACCTTAAGGTCGAGGGGAATACAACAAGCAAGAGGAAGAGGCGAAACAAATCCCGTAAAGAGAGGAGGAAACGCCAACAACTACACAAAAAAGAAAAGAGGAAGGGGAATGCCCAAGCGAAATCATAAGCAAAGTTTTGAGTTCTCCCACCACATCATTTTCAGATGACATAACGTCATTTACTGAATTGGTGATTAATAATGATGAAAATGAAAAAAATGGAAATAACCTTGAAAAATCAAAAAAAGAAAACGACAAATCTACAGAAAATGTAAAATCTCATTTCGTTGATACTGATGTAGAGAATACTGTGATCAACTTGACGGAACTTGACCTTAATGCAGCAGAAACCCAGCTTCTATCTTTGGGACTTTCTTTTTGTCCTCACAATGGATTCAAATATGTCCAAGCGAGAATTGACACCTTTAAATTCATTAGGAAATTGAAGCTTCTCAAATTTCATACCACCAATAAAAAGAGTGAAAAAGCTAATAAGATTTTGAATGAATCTCAGAGTAACAAGAATTTTTCCATAGCTGATACTAAAGCTTTGAAAGTTGCTCATTCTCTGGCCAATGATGTAAATGACTCCGCTACTAATACCCAGGAAGTTTTGGGTTCTATGGGTATCAACAGTGGAAGTGCTGGGAATAGTCCTTTTTGCCCCAAATCTACTTTTGTCCCGTTGATGCCTAGGGATGCCATTGACATTTTTAGCGATCGAGTCATTGATGACTTAAAAGAACTAAATCGGACTGTGGCTAAGAGTAAGAAACAGAGAAGTTTTAGAGATAAACAATATTCACAGTTGATTCGAAAAATCAAATCCAATGGCAATATTATTGTCAACAAAGCTGACAAAGGTGGAAATATCGTTTTGTGGCCACGTGCAATGTATTTACAGGAAGCTGAAAGACAATTAAGTGACTCTGCTTGTTACAGGAAAGCCTCATTCAATGAACTCAACAAAGTAAAATTGTTGGTACATACTAATCTGGCATCTTGGAAAAGGGAAGGATTGATTAGTAAAAAGGAATTTGATTTCCTCAAGAAGGATTTTCCTATCACTCCCACACTATATCTATTACCAAAGATCCATAAAGGCATTACGCCTGTACCCGGGCGACCTATTATCTCTGCCCAGAATGGACTCTTGGAACCCCTTTCCAAATATGTCGATTATTATCTTCGTGACTATATGGAGGCCTTACCTAGTTATTTAAGAGACACGGGTGACTTCCTGGTAAAATTGAAAGAAGTTGTGTGGAAACCTAACTATTTGTTTCTCGTTATGGACATCACATCTCTTTACACTTCTATTAATCATATTGATGGAATAAATGCAAATGAATATTTTTTGTCTACAAGAGACATCAAGTATTATGAACACAGTAAAATGCTTATCACCATGATTGATTTATGCCTTAATAACAATTTTTTCTTATTTAATAATGAGATCTTCCAGCAGATGCGTGGCGTTGCCATGGGTGCGTGCTTCTCCCCCAGTTACGCGTGTTTACACGTGGGCTGGTGGGAGAGGCACGTCCTTGGTGGGCTTCGCAGCTGTCTGGAGGAGGAGGAAACAGGCATTGTTAAGATGTGGCGTTTTATTGATGATGTTTTCATAATTTGGCAAGGTTGTAAATCATCAGCTGAAAACTTTGTCAGTAACATCAATAACAACTCTTTAAATCTTGAATTTACTGCCAACATCAGTGATACGAATGTAAATTTCTTAGACGTTGAGGTCTATATCAAAGATCATAACATCATGACTAGAATGCATAGGAAGTCCACTGCTGGCAATTCTATTTTACATGCACAGAGTAACCATCCTCATCATCTTATTAAAAGCATCCCGTATGGGGAGTTTTTAAGAATTAGACGCATATGTAACAATGAGATTGATCTTATCAACTGTCTCAATGGATCTTTTCAGAGATTCCTACGTAGAGGCTATGAAAAAGTACCCTCATTAGCTCTCTTAAAAAGGTGATGTCTAAACAGACAGTAGTAATTGCTGAGGATTTAACTGTAGACTTACCAGAGGAGGTTATTGTCAAGACAGACAAACCTACTATTCGTCTGATTACCATCTTCAATAACCAGGAAAAGAGGATCAAACAAATCATGAAGTCTAATTGGCCCATCTTGAAAACTGACATTATTTTAGGCCCTCTATTGGAAGACAGACCCAGTATCACCTTCCGTCGAGCACCCTCGATGAGGGATGCTCTAGTAAAAACTAGTCCTGAGACCATTGTAAAAAATAATCGGTTTTCTAATAAAACTGGATTTAGGAAGTGTAGTTCTTGTAGGACCTGCAAGTTTGGTGTCAATACCACAGAATTTGTTGAGGGCTTAACTGATGCTGTGATCAAAATTAATAGTCTGTACACCTGTAAGACTGATCATGCGGTTTATGTTTTAAAGTGTACGTGTGAGTTGCTATACGTTGGCAGCACGAAACTACAAGTATACAACCGCATTTTGCAGCATCTTCGTGCCATAGTAAATTCTGACCCCAACTATCCTGTGGCCCGCCATTTCAAATTGGTCCATAACAACAATTTAAATGACTTACAATATTTTGTTATCGATGCGGTCCCTCTCTATAAAAGAGGAGGTGACAGAGAAAAGAAACTGAGACAGTTGGAGAGCCACTATATACTTAGGTTAAACAGTAAGATTCCTAATGGCCTCAACATGGGGGAAGATCTTAATAACTTTTTGTAAATATTTTACTCTATCATATGCATAGTTTTTTATATGGATTTTTTACCTGTTTACATGGTTTTTATCTATATTTTTTAACTATGTTGAGGATATTTATTGACTCTATGAATTGTTAATCTCTATGGTTTTATTGATATATTATATTGAGGAACATATTGTCTGTAAAGTGTTTAGATAGGATGTTCTTAAGGTCTCATCCTATTTTTTGCTTCTGAAATGTCATTCGTCACTTTGTTCTTACAGTAACTCTGCACTTTATCTTGATGTTTAAAATAATATGACTCCTTCCCCCAAAATGTTTACTAAATTGCCGTATTTTGAACTTTTTTGCACTTTGCACTTTCTTCACTTTAAGATACATCTTGTTACAGGTTATATGCCTGAACATTATATTGCTCTCTCCCAAATATTTGGGATAATGTATTTTTGCACTATATTTATGCACTATTTTAGGATGTGGTTTTAACTTTTTTCTACTGGTTTTATACTATGGCCCGACAACTACATTTCATACCATTTTATCTTTTGTGTAGTTTGCATTGGCGATATACAGAATTGGGCACTTGCCCTTTATTAACAAAGATTTGTTCTAAATGTTTAGTTTGTATATAATTTTTACATTCTACATAATTTTTGTATTTATCAGCCAAATTTGTGATTAATGGTAGTATTTTTTCTATGTTGTTTGCAATATGGGAGGAGCCTAGTGTGAAAGTAACCAGTATTTAACCACATGAATCTCTGGGTTTGTCATGTGATCAAGTCCGGGTTCCCCGGACGAAACGCGTCATGTTGCCGTCTCCATCGATGGAATAAAGCACATCATTCACCTTTAATCCTCGTCTTGTGGTCTGTGCCTGTTTCGTGTCTGTGCGCTGTTGCTGGCACTCAGGATTGTGGATTCTTATATATATATATATATCCAATAAGTGCAATCACCCAGGCTCCGACCACAGCGACCCAGGAAATTACGCAGATCCAATAAGTATAAAGCACAGATTTTTTTGTTTAAAAGCTGAACCAAGCAATCTGACGCGTTTCGGGCATTCGCCCTTGCTCACAGACAGTCAGAGTTGGAAATGCTTGCGTTTTAAATAGTAACTGCCAAACAGTGAAAAAAGTGCATTTTTTTCTTTCTTTTTTTCATCATACACCTCGTGATAGTAGACAGCGAGGACAAACTACTTGTAATGAGTAGCCTAGTCTGTTTTCCAAACAATTTTAAATGGCAACAGTTAAACAAATTCATTTGACTGGTTTAAATCCACATTGTAAATTTTGACAAAAATGGAAACCCATGATTAAAAAGTTAAAGATGTAAAGATAACTTTTTTAACAGCTTAAAATGCAAATACCAAAAGGTTGTATATAAAAAAAAAATATATATATACACTCGTTAAGCCCACGCCAACATTCAAAGTTAGTAGTGCAAAATAGCAGAATAAAGTGCAAAGTGCATCATTTAAAACTTAATAGCTGTTCTTATAACAGATGCATTTAAAAAAACCACCCACAGTAATACTGTTGGTTAAGTGCAAAATACGCTTGAATGTAAACAGTATAATGTTGCATCTATATTTATCAAAGTGCAAATCAGCGTAATATGTAAACATCCGACTGTAGCAGCATAATTATGAGGCATGGGCTCGTTGGTATAGTAGTCAAGGGGATGTTATTGTCAAAATGTGAACTGTTGCAAAAACATATTGATCAGGGAATACAGAAAAAAACTGTTGTCTATGTCCTCAAATAAGTGTACCCAAAAAATTAAATACTCATACATAAGTAATGAACCACCGTAAAGTAATATGTACAGATAATACGTGCAATAACCCAACAAGGAGACAAAAATATTCATCACATGGGGGAGGGCGGCAACCAAAGGAACCCCACCACCCAAGGCGATACAGAACGAGGGAGAAAGCAAGGCTTAATTTATAGAAACACATGTAGGTCCTCTGTGTTATTAAGGCCATTAGGGGATCTGCTGTCTCGCTCAAGAATGAAGTGAGACTCCATTCTTCTCAGCAATCTGACCCTATCTCCGCCTCTTCTGGGTTTGTCAATTGCAGAGATAACAAAATAAGATAGGCACTCCAGATTGTTGTTGTGTATTGCCTTGAAGTGCCTAGCTACAGGGTAGGCTGGATCGTTATTGACGATAGCACGCAGATGCTGGAGGATCCTAACGTGTACCGGTTGTCGTGTACTGCCGACATACCTGAGTGCACATGTGCAAGTTAAAACGTAAATGGCAAATTCAGTTTTACAGTTATATTGACCCTTGATTTGGATTGGGTCTGGACTGAACAGCGTGCTGTATTGCCGCGTGCTTTTGCCAAATTTACAAGCCCTGCAAGAGGTGCAGCGTATGAAACCTGATCTTATTTTCATCCATTCCTGCTTTTTTCTAAGTTCAGGAAATTCATGGCAGATGTGGGACTTGAGTGAGGGACCTTTCCTAAAGGTAACAATAGGGACTTGCGCTAGTTCAGGTTTTAGTACAGGGTCTGTAGCAAGAACAGGCCATCTATTACACAAAATGGATTTAATTTGCCTGGCCTGTTTGCTGTATGGCGTGAGGAACCTGGGGTTCGTTATATCTTCATCTGAAGTGCAAGATGTTACAGCACTGCTATTAGTCTCAAGCAAAGAAGCACGAGATCTAGTTTTGGTTTTTAGCATTGCAGTTTTAAGCACTGATTCACGATAGCCCCTAGCGCGAAATCTAGTCAGGGCTTCATTAGTGCAAGATTCCAAATCAGAGTCTGTACTACAGATTCTCTTAATCCTTAAGAGTTCACCTAGAGGAATATTGTCTACCACATGGCGCGGATGTGCACTGCTAGCGTGCAAAATGCTATTGCCCGCAGTACTTTTCCGATGAAGCTTAGTGGTGAACTGGCCATTGCGGATAATGATTTTAACATCCAAAAATTCTGCCTCACAATCGCTGATGGAACTAGTGAAATGAAGGTTCACATTATTAACATTGATGGAATCAATGAACCGTTGTGCACCGTTCCTGTCGCCCTGCCATAACAAAAAAACGTCATCAATATAACGAAGCCAAAGCAAAACATGATCAGAAAAGATTTGGGCGTGTTGCCGCCTGAGGACCTGCTCCTCCCACCAGCCCACGTGCAAGCACGCGTAGCTGGGAGAGAAACAGGCCCCCATTGCGACCCCACGCTTCTGCAAATACAACTCGCTCCCAAAAAGAAAGAAATTGTTATTCAGGCACCATGTTGTAAGCTCAATCAGTACTTTGTTATGCTGGTAACAATTAATAGGCCTTTTTCCTAGGAAAAAACCAAGTGCTTCTATACCACATACATGCTCTATGCTCGTATAGAGCGATTCTATGTCCAAAGTAATCATGAGCATTCCATCACTCCACTGGATGTTTTGGATTTTGGACAGAAAATCGCCTGTGTCTCTTACATACGTGGGTAGTTCTTGGACCAGACTTTGCAGGAAATAATCGATGTACTCTGTGACATGTTCAGCCACTCCTGCAATGGCCGAAATGATTGGTCTGCCAGGCACTGGTCTTGATAGTTTATGTATCTTAGGGAGTAAGTAGAGTTTAGGCAAAACAGGGTACTCGACATGGAGGAATTCAAATTCTTGCAAGGAAATCATGCCTTCCCTTTTATATTTGAAAAGCAATTTTTTTAGTGATTCCTTGGAAGATTCAAAGTGTCTCATGGTGGTAATGGAATAGCAAGTACCATCACTGAGCTGCCGCTTTGCTTCCTTTATGTATTCCTCCTGGGGCCAGATGACCACATTGCCCCCCTTGTCGGCCGTGGTTACTATGATGTTGTGATCATTACTTAACTTTTTAACCAAAGCATGATATGCAGTTTCCTGTTTGCTTCTGTATCGCTTTTTATGCTTAATCTGATGATGTAACCGCTTCAGGTCTTCAACCACCACGTCCTGAAAAACATCAATGGAGTCTCTGGGCATGGTAGGATTAAATTTGGACGTTTGTTTGAAAGGACTGGTATTAGCTCCAATTTGGGGAATGTCAGCTGCCCTCAACTCATCCTGTGTGGATGTAAGATCGTTGGTGAGTGCATCATTGCCCATTAAATTCAATACTGTAAGTGCTGTTCGAGTATCACTGGCCGGAAGCATAGGCACAATTGAAAGAGCATTGGTGTTTGATCCGATTCCTTGCGGTGTCTTGTTGCTCAGACCTTCCTTTATTGCAAAGAATTTTTTGAGCTTCCATTTTCTTATATACATGTAAACATCTATGCGGGTTTTGGCATAGTTAAAATCAGTAACTGGACAATATGAAAGACCAAGGCTTAAAAGTTGTTGTTCAGCCTTGGTAAGGTCAACGGAAGAAAGGTTTACCACAGTATTATCACTCACTTGTTTTTGCGCCAGTATTGCCGCTTTGGTTTTTTGGGCGCTTTTGTACTTTTTCCGGCGCTGGCCCCGTCTTCTGTTGTTCCTGGCCCGCTTTGCTGCTGCTGCTGCCCCTTTGTCGGCTGTTTGTGCCGGGGCCTTAGTGACTGCAGTCTTTCGTTGGATAAAAAATCCATTTCTTCCCCTAAGTCCAGGATAACTGAGCTTGCCTCCCAAGTGCCACTGGCATCATCATCCGAGGTAGGGGCACTTGTCAATGATTCATTGTCGCTATGCATTTGATATGTTGCTGCTGTTGTGGGGCCCAGAGCTTGCCCAGAGGTCGATGTTTGTCCATCTGGTTTGCCCTGTTTAGCCAACTGCGTTTGTTGCGCAAATTTGGAGCGCTTCATATTATCGAATTTGCGCGCGAAAGTAAATATTCTTCCCTGTGCATAGTCCTCCTTATCGCGCGCAAATTTATAAATCTTGCGGGCTTTGATTTTCTCTTCCTGCTTCGCTATGCGTTCATCAATTTCTTTTCTGCCTTTGGTTATTAGGTCATGAGGTTCGAATTTCAGCAGCTCCTCATTAATTTCTGAAATCTCTTGCATAAGCTGTTCACGATCTATTACTGCGTATTTGACCAGAATTTTCATCAGTTTAGCAGATGATTCCAAATTAGCTTGGCCCCACTCCTTAAGCATGTTGGGATTAGGCTTGTCGTAACTTGGTGCCAATAAAATACGTAAGCCTCTGGGAACTCTATTCTCTTCCAAATACATAGTCAAAGATTTGTGTTCCCACCATTTGGACATTTCTGAATACATGCATTTTTCAAGTTTCTTTAGTGCAGCACGTATTTGGGTTTCTATCGTATTGGAGCTACCAGTTTGATCAGTTTTATTGCTGCTTCCTCCCACACCCGTTGTTACCTTGGGTAAGTTGGAGTACAGAGCAGCTGCCGCCGCTTCCCTGGCGGTCACCAGTAGGTATATATAGTTAGGATTTTTTTCCTATGGGATTTTTGAAAATTCTATGTTGAATAACTTTGGCGTTTGAGGAGGGAATTGGCTGAAATTTTCTGGAAAATGGAACATTCTGTTTCTGAGCAGCCCCTGAAAATTTGGGGGGGTTTCGTCAAGCGGGGGCCAAGAAAAAAGGGGGGTCCCAAAACGTGTTTTTAACATTGAGTTTTCCATAGGGCGGTTGGACTCACTTCTAGCTCGAACGGCTGAATGGATTTCCACGAAACTTGGCAAAATTGTAGGGACTGGTAGCCCAATGTGCCTTTGCTATGTCTCAAGATATATGCTCCAGTGGTTTTTACGAAAATTAACTTTGAAAAATATATATTGGGCTACATTGGGCTATATATATGTTGGAGCCCAAATGTAGCCCAATGTAGCCCAATGAAGCCCAATGAAGCCCAATGTAGCCCAAAGATGGCCGCCAGAGACAAAAAAAAACAAATGTAGCCCAAATATCAGCCAGATGTAGCCCAACTATAGCCCAGTGACAGAATGTCCCTGAGTGTTTTACAGAACAACTAGAACGCTAACAGTCTTACTTATGACAAAAGTATGGCACACCTGAAGTCATCTTGATTGGAATAAAGTGGTAACACTTAATACATTTAATTTGAAAAGGAACAAAATAAGGGGTTTCATTTTGCCATAGAAATGTTACATATATATATATATATATATATATATATATATATATATATATATATATATATATATATATATATATATATATATATATATATATATATATATATATATATATATATATATATATTACCTACTGGCGACCGCCAGTAGGTATATATAGTTAGGATTTTTTTTAATAGGGATTTCTGAAAATTCTATGTTGAATAACTTTGGCGTTGATATACGGAATTGGCTGAAATTTTCAGGAAAATGGCACATTTTGTTTCTTAGCGTCCCCTGAAAGTTTGGGGGGGTTTCGTCAAGCGGGGGCCGAGAAAAAAGGGGGGTCCCAAAACGTGTTTTTAACATTGAGTTTTCCATAGGGCGGTTGGACTCACTTTTAGCTCGAACGGCTGAATGGATTTCTATGAAACTTGGCAAAATTGATGAGACTGTTTGCCTGATGTGCCTTTGCTAGGTCTCAAGATATGTGCTCCAGTGGATTTTGAGAAATTAACGTTCCAAAAAAATATATATCTGAGACAGCGTCCCGGTTCGCGTACCAGACGCGTAACGGAACTTCGCGAGGAGAAGCGGATTGGCTCTCCGGTGACTGTCAACATTCTAAACAGTCCGGAGCGGCCGCCATCTTGTCTCTCGGTAGGATCGAGAGACAAGAGTTGGAAATAAACGAAGGGGGAAATGAATGAAAGGGGGCAAGGTAGACCCCTCCTGACCCCCTAGGATTGATGTGGGGGCTATTAAAGGGCCCCGCGGGGCAAAAAAGAAAATATTTTTTTTTTCGATTTTTCGCGGTGGAAGCGCTACCCGGTACGCGAACCGGGTAGCTCACCGGTAGCGTAATGGGAGTCCGCCATCTTGTGTTTCGGACGAATTTAGTCACAAGATGGAGGATAAACAATGTTGGGAATGGGTATAAGGGGGCACGGGAGACATATCCTGACCCCCTAGGTTTTCTGAGGGTGGCTGAGGAGGCCCATATATGTAAAAAAAAAAAGCGGTTAGCGCCCGGTCCGCACACCGGGTAGCATTCCGGAAAGCGTAACAAGGGGAAAACCAAGGGCAATATTAAAATAATATTTTAGAGTGCTTTGAGGTAGGGTAGCTCTGAATAGAGCGGTTGTGTTGTGTGGGTGATGTAAGTACCAACATGTAGGTACCAATGAAGAGTCTAAAATTCAATGTACACCGTCTCCTCTGTAGATATTTTGTATGTTCTAATATGGGTATTTAAATGTAAATGTGTGGAAAAGCACTTCATGCTTTAAAGCAATTGTATTTTTGAACTGATTGTTCTTTCCTCTTAGTCCTCCTCTTTGGTTTTTTTTCCCCACACTCTTCTTCAGCATGATAGTTGATAAATTCGTTCCCTCAAAAAATTTATATACATAAAAAAATTATATTAAATACATATAAAATATATTTTCCTTTAAAAGAAGAATACATTTTACAGCTTTTGATAGTTGCTATTAAAAAACCATTGAAATTCACTGAAAAAACCATAGGTTATAGACCATATATAGTTAGGAATTAGCATTTACAAAACCTTGAAAATTCACTGAAAAAACGATAGGTTATAGACCATATATAGTTAGGAATTAGCATTTACAAAACCTTATTTTACTCACACAAAACCATTGAAATTCGCATATATAGTTAGTTGCACTAACTATATATCGCGCACCCGCAATCCACTGCTGATCATGTCACATATTACATCATTCATGACATGGTCAGTGACATCACTGATGACATCACTGATGACATCTCAAATGACATCACTGATGACATCACTGATGACAACATCCAGTGACTGTATGTTTCTGTAAAGTTAAAATATGTCTTACATATTGAAGAATGAGTGGATGTATAAGTGTCTGGATGAAGGATTTAGTAGGTGCATGACTGACTGTATGAGTGAGTGATTAAATGTGTCTCACTGAGTGCATGGGTTAGTGACTAAACTGTCTTAATTTGTGCATCATTATGTCTGTTGTTCTGTAAACTGCTGCATGTGTTGATCAGTAGCTATATGAGTAAGTATATGGGTTATTGATTGGTTGCCCAAGTATTTGTATGGGAGACTGAGTGTGTGTGTGGGTGGCTGGGAGGTGTATGACTCTGTGCATAGATGTGTGAGCAGTTGATTCACTAGATGTATGGGTTAAAAAGTGCATGTGGAAACAGCTGTATGGGCGATTGACTGTGTGCATGAGTGTATTGGTGAGTGAATGGATATCTCAGTGCTACATGTCAAAGTAAGTACATATGTAAAACACAGTACATGTGAGAGTTGACATATATAAATAACTGTGCATAAGAGCCAGTGAATGTGTGAGTGGCTGTATGGATCATTGTGAACTTGTATCAGGGATTGTATAAGAGAGTAAATATGTGTTAGTATATGTTTGAATAAGTAAGGTGTGTATAACTGTATAGTTGAGGAAATGGAGGTGTGATTGATTCTTTGCATGACTGACTAGGTGTGTGAGTAACTCCATGGATGAGTGACAGTCTGTGAGTGTCTGTTTACACTGAGTGTATCTAAGGTTATATTAGAGTCTGAGAGGTTTTTCGTATTATCACATGAATGATGTCATCAGTGATGTGATCAGTAATGTCAAATGAGATTTCATCAGTGATGTCATCAGTGATGTCATCTGAGATGTCATCAGTGATGTCATCAGTGATGTCATCAGTGATGTCATTTGAGATGTCATCAGTGATGTCATTTGAGATGTCATCAGTGATGTCATCAGTGATGTCATTTGAGATGTCATCAGTGATGTCACTGACCATGTCATGAATGATGTAATATGTGACATGATCAGCAGTGGATTGCGGGTGCGCGATATATAGTTAGTGCAACTAACTATATATGCGAATTTCAATGGTTTTGTGTGAGTAAAATAAGGTTTTGTAAATGCTAATTCCTAACTATATATGGTCTATAACCTATCGTTTTTTCAGTGAATTTTCAAGGTTTTGTAAATGCTAATTCCTAACTATATATGGTCTATAACCTATGGTTTTTTCAGTGAATATATATATATGTTAGTGATCAAGGCGGCAGGAGCCCGTCGAAACGCGTCTAAGCAGAAACTGAAGTAAGGAATAAACACGTTTGAATTGAAACTCACGGAGTCAGCGCCTTCTTTAATCAGAAGATTGGTTTGGTAAAAAATATATATATATATATATATATATTTTATATATATATATTACCTACTGGCGGTCGCCAGTAGGTAGTTATAGTTAGGATTGATTTCCATAGGGAAATCGCAACATTCTATTGGGAATACATTTGGCGCCGGTTGAGGAATCAGCAACTTTGCCTCGCGACTCTCCGCTCCTTCCCTGAAAGTTTGGGGGGGATTCGTCAAGCGGGGGCCGAGATAAAACATGGGGAAAACGTGTTTTCCCCATGTTAATTTTCATAGGGCGGTCGGTCGCACTTTTAGCTCGAACGGCTGAATGGAATTTCACCAAACTTGGCAAAATTGTAGGGACTGGTAGCCCGATGTGCCTTTGCTATGTCTCAAGATATGTGCTCCAGAGGATTTTCAGTAATTTAGGTTCAAAAAAATTTATATATCTATGGCAGCGCCCCGGTATGCGCACCGGGGAGCGCTCGGGGCGCGCCACGCGACTTGCGCACAGGAAGCTGATTGGTTCTCGGGTGTTTGTAAACATTCGAAACAGTCCTCAGCGGCCGCCATCTTGTGTCTCGGTAGGATTGAGACACAAGAGGTGGCAAAAATCAAAGGGGGAAATGACCAAAAGGGGGCAGGGTAGACCCCCCCTGACCCCCTAGGTTTGATGTGGGGGCCATTAAAGGGTCCCGCGGGGCGAATTTTTTTAATTTATTTTTTTCGTTTTTCGCGGGGGGAGCACCTGGTACGCGCACCAGGGAGCGTACCGGGGAGCGTACCACAGGGAAAACACAGTGAAACAGGAAAATAATAATTTAAAGTGATTAGAGGTAGGGTAGCTCTGTATAGAGTTGTTGTGTTGTTTGGGTGTTTTAAGTACCAACATGTCTTAAATTTAATGTACACCATTTCAGATGTAGATATCTTGCATGTTGTTACAGAAGTTGTGCTATATGGAATCCATATCATAGTCTGTCAGGAAAGCAGAAAGAACATGGAGGCAGGAGATGAAAAACAGATGTCAAATACACATTGGAGATAATATAGTGGGAGAAAGGAAGTATCCATGAGCAAAATTACTATGTAACATAAAAAAATTGCACAGTATACTATAAGTCTGACTTTACATTATAATCAATTTGGTACTAGTTTAAGAATTACATATAAAAATGAATAATGTCTCAAACAATTTTAGAATTATTAAATATACATTTATTTTTAAGATTCTTTTTCCAAATTAAACATAACTTCTATCATTTGACTGTCAGAAATGTCCTCATTTTGAATGAGGAAATCCACTGATTCTACACATTGTAGTAGTTCATAGTCCCTTGATTCATCCATGAGTTCCAAGTTATCATTGGGTTCTATAATTTCTTCATTGTTGCTCTCTAGGACAATTTGAAAGGAAATGTTTTGTTGTCCTTCCATTTTCGTGCTGAAATTTGCATAAAAAATAAATATATCAGTAGAGATAGGGCACTGTTGGTTTTAAGTTCAGACAGGTAGTTTGGAATTTTTTAACAGTGAATTTATCTTTGGGCAGTGTATGGTATCAGACTGGAAGTAGAAATATAAAAAAGTGTATGTGATGAAGCCTAAGTAAATTCATAATTATACAAGACAAGCCTAAATCCATCGATAACTATAACAGAGAAGTCTATCTCAATCTATAACTATTACAGAGGGATAGTATATAATTATCAGAAAAAGTTTTCCAAATTAACTTAAAGTGCACAACATACTTCAGTTTTCAAAATAACAACTTACCTTTCAAAAAGAAGTTGAAGTTGTCAGTAAAAATGCTCTTGAAATGTACTTCAGGAAGTAGTAGTCAAAATGGCTGTGTTTCCCTCTCTTTCTTCATATATATTCAGGTACATAACCAATCAAATGTCATGAAATAATAGTAGAAAATGAAAGTAACTTTTTAATTGGTTGTCAATTCTAATACTTCAGATGTGTTTTTGTGAATTAGTTTACCTCAGGATATTTAGAGAGGTCTACAGGCTAAATGGCTCATTGGAATTCCACCAAATTTGGGAAAATGGTAGGGACTGGTATGTAGTATGGCCTATTCTATATTTGGTGAAAGTGTCTCCAGTGGTTTTTATGTAAATTAACTTTTATCATTTTTTGGAGCGCTTCCCGGTGCGCGCCCCGGTACGCGTACCGGCAGCGCTACGGGAGTCCTCCATTTTGTGTTTCGGTAGATTTGAGACAGAAAATGGAGGACAAACAACGTTGGGAAAGGGTATAAGGGGGCACGGTAGGCACTCCCTGACCCCCTAGGGTTTCTGAGGGGGTGTTAGGAGGCCCATATAGACCAAAAAAAATAATTTTATTTTTAAATTTTCGCGGGGGGAGCGCCCAGTACGCGCACTGGGAAGCGTACCGGGGAGCGTACTTTGGTGAAAAATAGTGAAAAAAGTTAGAAAAAGATAATCATTTGGAGTGATCAGAAGTAGGGTAGCTCTGAAAAGAGCTTTTGGGTTCTGTGGCTGATTTAGGTACCTACAAGTAGGTACCAATGCACAGTCTTAAATTCAGGAGGAATATTCTATTCCCCTCATCTGAGAAGTGCACACCATCTCCCCTGTAGATATCTTGCATGTTGTAACGCAAGTTGTTGTTGTATATTGAACCCATTCCATAGTCTCTCATGTAAGCAAAAACAGATTTATTCACATGTTTCCGTGCTTTCTCAAATTGTGGACAAAATTGGTTGGACCATGTTTCCCTCTCTTTCTTTATATATATTCAGGTACATAACCAATCAAATGTCATGAAATAATAGTAGAAAATGAAAGTAACTTTTTAATTGGTTGTCAATTCTAATACTTCAGATGTGTTTTTGTGAATTAATTTACCTCAGGATATTTAGAGAGGTCTACAGGCTAAATGGCTCATTGGAATTCCACCAAATTTGGGAAAATGGTAGGGACTGGTATGTAGTATGGCCTATTCTATATTTGGTGAAAGTGTCTCCAGTGGTTTTTATGTAAATTAACTTTTATCATTTTTTGGAGCGCTTCCCGGTGCGCGCCCCGGTACGCGTACCGGCAGCGCTACGGGAGTCCTCCATTTTGTGTTTCGGTAGATTTGAGACAGAAAATGGAGGACAAACAACGTTGGAAAAGGGTATAAGGGGGCACGGTAGGCACTCCCTGACCCCTTAGGGTTTCTGAGGGGGTGTTAGGAGGCCCATATAGACCAAAAAAAATAATTTTATTTTAAAATTTTCGCGGGGGGAGCGCCCAGTACGCGCACCGGGAAGCGTACCGGGGAGCGTACTTTGGTGAAAAATAGTGAAAAAAGTTAGAAAAAGATAATCATTTGGAGTGATCAGAGGTAGGGTAGCTCTGAAAAGAGCTTTTGGGTTCTGTGGCTGATTTAGGTACCTGCAAGTAGGTACCAATGCACAGTCTTAAATTCAGGAGGAATATTCTATTCCCCTCATCTGAGAAGTGCACACCATCTCCTCTGTAGATATCTTGCATGTTGTAACGCAAGTTGTTGTTGTATATTGAACCCATTCCATAGTCTCTCATGTAAGCAAAAACAGATTTATTCACATGTTTCCGTGCTTTCTCAAGTTGTGGACAAAATTGGTTGGACCAGTTCCATTTCTGTCTTTGGCATATATTGGAAAATACCAAGGCAGTTTGAGGAAAAAGTGCCATCAATTGTTCAAAGGTGTCCTTTAAAAGCATTTCCAGACCTACCCCAGTCAAAGTGCCTAAGTCATTTCCACCACAGTGCAGAATTATGAGGTTAGGGTGTGGCAAATGCAAAAAGGTTTTCACCAATGGAATCAATTGGTGACATCTCAATCCTCTCTGGCCAATCCATTTAATGTTCACATTTTGTAAATCAAGGTTGTGAAAATTTCTGGTAGCTGCATACCTTTGAGCCCAGTGGATATAGCTATGTCCAATAATCCAGACAGAATACATGGTGAGAGGAGATTCTGGTGCAGTCAGATGAAGTGTGGGAAAGAAATGGCAGTTGGAACAATAGGAGTTTGCAACAAAAAAAACTGTAGACTTTCAGTGCTCTTGAATCACAAGCAATGATTGGTAGATTGAGATAGTTGAAAACTGAAAGTTAGGGTGCATGGTTGTGTTCTGTGTAAGAAGTAATTTGAATGGTTAAAAAAAAGTCATTTAAAGAAACATTGCACCAGATAAGCTGGTGTATTCGCAGGTCAAACATCCTTGCTGAGGTGATTTGCAACATTGTAGAATAAACTTTTAAACCTGAGAGCTCAGTGAGGAGGGAGTTGCTATGGTAACAGGTAGAAAGGGCTGAGGGGGGGAAGGGTGTTGGTTTGAAAATACAGAGGGAAGAGTTTTGATTGGTTACCATGAGCAATATGTGTGTAGAATTAGAGGTTTTCTGTGCCATTAAGGTTTACAGTGCCTGGAGAACATACCTTTTGCTCTGCTAAAGAAATATTGGTGTGTGTATCTGACACTGTTCTGAATCTCCTAAAGCATTTGTAAAGGTGAGTTACGATTCATTTAATATACATAGAGACTTGTATACTCTATGGAGAAGATTTGGAAACAAATTGTGGTTTTTTAATGTTGCTTTGTGTCATGCTTTTTGATAATGCTTGGTAAAACGTTTTTACTGCATAGAGGAATTGTATTTTGTAACATTGTGAAGTTTTAGTAGTGACATGGAATGCTTGTACATAGGACCTGTGCTGTGTTTCTTAAATGTGATGTCAAAAACGATTTTGGGAAAAATGAATGGCTTTCACATTTTTTAAAAGGAATAAAGAATGTGTGCATGTTTAAAGAAATAAATTTGACTCTTTACAATGATGTTACCTGTGTATACTCAGTGTAGGAAGCATATTGAGTTTGTTTGCATAGAGGAATTGTATTTTGTAAAATAGTGAGGTTTCAGTAATGACGTGGAATGCTTGTACATAGGACCTGTGCTGTGTTTCCTAAATGTGATGTCAAAAACGATTTTGGGGAAAATGAATGGCTTTTACATTTTTGAGTATAATGTGGCGCAGAGGTTTAAAAAGTGACGCATCTACCTACATGCGTCACTTTTTAAATATGGCGCAAAAAGGTACATGTTTTATGCCACCGATGCGTCACAAAAAGTGACGCATCAGCAGTGCAAAACTGACGCAGGGCCTTTTTTTTTTTGCACACTACTCCAGTTTAGTCCTGTCCACTGCACTCTTGGACACAAGCCTCACCTTTTGTGCTCCCCTGGACAGTCGTCATCTCATCTGCACTCCTGCTTAGGTGTCAGAATCCTATCACATGGGGAAAGCTCCATGTGAAAGCGTTTGCCTCAGTCTTATCCCTGCTGTGAGGCAGATGCTTGTACATAGGACCTGTGCTGTGTTTCCTAAATGTGATGTCAAAAACGATTTTGGGGAAAATGAATGGCTTTTACATTTTTGAGTATAATGTGGCGCAGAGGTTTAAAAAGTGACGCATCTACCTACATGCGTCACTTTTTAAATATGGCGCAAAAAGGTACATGTTTGGGCTTTCCTGGGGAGCGTAGGTGGTGAGGCTTGTGTCTAAGAGTGCAGTGGACTAGGCTTCATGAAGCCTATCCTCGACTGCACTCTTAGACACAGGCGTCAATTTGACTCTTTACAATGATGTTACCTGTGTTAACTGGGTGTAGGAAGCATATTGAGTTTGTTTGCATAGAGGAATTGTATTTTGTAAAATAGTGAGGTTTTAGTAATGACATGGAATGCTTGTACATAGGACCTGTGCGGTGTTTCCTAAATGTGATGTCAAAAACGATTTTGGGGAAAATGAATGGCTTTTACATTTTTGAGTATAATGTGGCGCAGAGGTTTAAAAAGTGACGCATCTACCTACATGCGTCACTTTTTAAATATGGCGCAAAAGGTACATGTTTTATGCCGCTGATGCGTCACAAAAAGTGACGCATCAGCAGTGCAAAACTGACGCAGGGCCTCATAAATGAGGTTCTTTTTTTTTTGCACACTACTCCAGTTTAGTCCTGTCCACTGCACTCTTGGACACAAGCCTCACCTTTTGTGCTCCCCTGGACAGTCTTCATCTCATCTGCACTCCTGCTTAGGTGTCAGAATCCTATCACATGGGGAAAGCTCTATGTGAAAGCGTTTGCCTCAGTCTTATCCCTGCTGTGAGGCAGGTGCAAGATTTTGATGTAACAGTGTCCTAAAAGTGACGCAGTGAAATCTCATAGATTTTACTGCGTCATTATTACGAGGCTTTTTGCGGAGAAATGACCCCTCTGTGTACATTACACTTGACAGAGGTATAATGTGGTGCAGAGGTTTAAAAAATGACGCATCTAACTTCATGCGTCACTTTTTAAATATGGTGCAACAAGGCACATGTTTTATGCCGCCAATGCGCCACAAAAAGTGACGCATCATTAGCGCAAAACTGACGCATGGCTTTATAAATGAGGCTCATCTTTTTCTTGCACACTACTCCAGTTTAGTCCTGTCCACTGCACTCTTGGACACAAGCCTCATGTTTTGTGCTCCCCACGGGCAGTCTTCATCTCATCTGCACTCCTGCTTAGGTGTGAGAATCGTATCACATGGGGAAAGCCCCATGTGAAAGCGTTTGCCTCAGTCTTATCCCTGCTGTGAGGCAGGTGCAAGATTTTGACATAACAGTATCCTAAAAGTGACGCAGTGAAATCTCATAGATTTCACTGTGTCATTATTACGAGGCTTTTTGCAGAGAAATGACCCCTCTCTGTACATTACACTTGACAGAGGTATAATGTGGTGCAAAAGGTTTAAAAAATTACACATCTACCTACATGCGTCACTTTTTAAATATGGTGCAACAAGGCACATATTTTATGACGCCAATGTGTCACAAAAAGTGACGCATCAGTAGCGCAAAACTGACGCATGGCTTTATAAATGAGGATCAATTATGTCATCTGTGTTACCTGAGATTAGGAAGTAGATTGTGCAGATGAGGTGAGACATGTCCAGAGGGACAGAGGAGGTGAGGTTTATGATCAAGACTGTAGTGGGAGAGAGGGCTTTCCCGGGAAGCATAGGTGGTGAAGTCTGTGTATAAGAGTGCAGTGGACTTAGACACAGGTCTCATCTTCTTTGTACCTGTGGACAGAGCTGTCTTCCACTATACTCTTCAATACAGGCCTCACCTTTTGTGCACCCCTGGAGAATCCTCACCTGATCTGTAACCCTGAATAGATCGTTTGCTTTTTGTAATTGCTTTGTTGTTTGGTAATAGTGGTCTATAATGTGCTATTTTTTTCTTTAACACAGTTCGAAATCGAGATTTCAAGAGTAAGCAAACATGCCCACAAGGGAAAGGAGAAGAAAACAACGTAACCGCCAAAAATCAAAAACAGCAACGGAATTACAGCACTCTTCCACAACAAATACTTCAAAAAACAGGAACCAAGCTCCTGGTAAGACAACTAAGTCTTTTATACGGAACATATGTACTTTAAAAAAAAATGATGGACAGCATGTAGAAAAAGAGAATGAGAGAGTAAATTTGAAAAGGAAGGAGAGAACCTCAAAGAATCCTACAACTGGAGCAGGAGAGAATAATATGTATAGTAATAGAAGGCAGAATCAGTTTAGAGACATTCGTAAACGAATGTTTCGCAATAGGGTGGTTTTAAATTTGTTAAAAAACATTAGGAAAGGTAAACAGAGAGCTGCTTTTTTATAAGAAAAAGAAAAGTGTAGAGAAGATTGTTGATCAGGCTTTTGAAGTTAAGAAAAAATTATTTATTTTAATAATCAATAGAATTAGGACACTTAACAAGACAATTGATGTTTTCAAATCAAACAGTAGATGGAAAAGAGTAATTAATCGGACTAATTTTTGTAAAGTTTTTTCTGGAGAATGGATGCACAGTTCAAGTTGTGAGCCATTTTTTAATGAGGAGAGTTACTTCCAGGAGAATGATTTAGTGCATGCAGTTGACACCAGTGGTCGAGCGTATGAAGTGAAAGACGGATGTCCGATTGAAAAAGAGAAACTTGTGCCTAGAGAACCAGAAGAGGTGTTAACTGATGAAGTTTTAGGGAGACGTACTAAGGGTCCAGTGTACACTTGGAAGTGTAGTCGTATTTGTAGTGTGCGACAGGAATCAATTGATTTGTTTTGTAATTTCTTACGTACATATAGTAAGAAAAGTCTAAAGCAGAAAGTGAAGTTGTTGCAAGACTTAGATCCTTGCAGAGTGAGAGAAAACACAGGTTTGCAAGGCCATTCACTGGCTTGTCTTTCTAGAAAAGTCTGTCAGAGTGTTTTTCATCATTTTAGGATGTTAGCAGTGCATCATACCAAAATGAGGAAATTAGTGAGAATGTTGTATTATGCAAAAAGTCCAGCACTTAAGCTTAAACAATTAAACAGTGCTCTTTTGCATGGAACTGAATTAGATGTGAAGAAGATTTGTGAAGAAATTGAGATTTCTTATTTTGGTGAAAAAGAGGATAGTGTAGAAATTGACACAGCAATTCAAGGTAATGTGGAAGACAATGTACAGATTTCAAGTACAGAAAAGTTTGAGCAGGAAATTACCAGGTTTAAGGTGAAATCAAGTGAAAGGCCGAATTTTACTTGTGTGTGTTGTCGACGAAGTCATTATAAGCATCAAACTAGATTAGTTGATTTATACGTAAAAAGTGAAAAGATGAATAATTATGAGTGGAAGGATTTTGCAACTTATTTGTGGGTGGAGAATTGTTTTGATTTGAGTTCTGATCAGCGTATTTGTAAATATTGTTATGATAAATTAAATCAAAACAGAATGCCTGCTAGAGCTGTTCATAATAATCTGGAGTTGGTAGACATTCCCCGTGAATTGATGGATTTAAATACATATGAGTCTATTTTGATTCAATGTGTCCACCCTTTTCAGGCAATTGTTCGCATGGAGCCTAAGATAGGGAAATTGCCTCCTACAGATTTGCAAAGAGGATTAAAGGGAAGAGTTGTTTATTTGCCTCTAGATTTCAAAAAAAATATTGATACAATTGGTATAGAAAAAGTAGAAGAGGAACCTTTAGTTATTCTAGTTAATGGGGTTCCGACAAAGAGTAAAAAAATCTGGCAAGATTTAGTGGATGTTAGAAAAGTCAAAAAGGCATCGTTGTATTTAGTCAAAAACAATGAGTATTACAAACATGTATGTGTTGCAGCAGAGGAAACAGCTGCAGATGAAGACAGTGATTGTTCAGGCGGCCAAATTGAAAAAGTTGATGTGTCTAGGAGTGAAGAAATATATGAACATTATACTGTTCATCCTTTGCATTCCAAAGAAGTAATGGGGAATGCAATTGAATTGTTTCAAATGAAAGCAGCAAAAGGAAGTCCCGTTAGTGTATGGGAAGAAAGTTTGGAAGCTCGTTGTTTTCCACAGCTATTTCCAACAGGTCGAGGTGGTCGATATGACGATCGACCACTTCAAATTCCTGCATCTGAATATCGAACTGTAAGATTATATGCTGAAGATCCAAGGTTTCGTCAATGCATTCCCTATTTGTTTCATCTACTGTATGAAAGTGACTTGTCTGGGCTTTCTTATGCAGTAAACCATATACTGAAAAGTGGAGCACATCTGCAAAATGTTTCGGCGAGGGACTTTATGGAGAAAGTGAATCTGCAAGATAATATTTTGGAATCTCATCCAATCAATCTCATGGCATGTCAGCGTGGTACAAACGAGTATTGGTACCGTCGTCATGGGGAATTGAAATGTATGCTAAGAAACTTAGGAACTCCTACATGGTTCCTCACTCTTAGCTGTGCCGAGTATGCATGGGACGACTTACTTCAATTTCTACGAGAGGCAAATGCAAATATACAAAATATAGAATTCAAAACACCTGGAGAACTGTGTTCTTTGGATCCAGTGAATGTATGCAGATATTTCAATCATAGATTTGAAGCTATGATGTCTTTTATTACCAACAAAAAAATCCTCCCCTTGGAGAGGTTTTGGATGTCTTTTGGAGAAAGGAGTACCAAGCGAGAGGTGCTCCTCACATACATATGTTGTTATGGATTAAAGATGCACCCAAATTCGGAACAGATTCGGATGAGACAGTGATGAGCTTCATTGAAGAGTATTCAACATGTGCTGTTCCGAAAACTACCGGAGAAAACAGTTTAAGGCAACAAGTTTTACGCTTTCAATCCCATCGTTGTAGAAAGTACTGTAGTCGAAAATTCAGAAACAAGGACAAGTTCTACACAAAATGTCGTTTCGGCTTTCCACGACCAGTGATTTCTAAAGGAAGAGTAAATAATTTGATGTCTTCTCTGCGACATACTGTGACGAGGAAATCACCAAAAAATACATACAATTTAAAAAGAAACGAAGAGTCCAAGTACATCAACGACTACAACCCAGTGATTTTGTCCATGTGGAATGCTAACATGGATATTCAATTCGTTGCTGACAACTCTATTGCTGTGGCTCGATATGTGACGTCTTACATCGCAAAAAAAGAAAAGACAGAACTGAAGGAAATGTGGGAGGACATTTCACATGAAAAGAGTCTAAGCAAGAAATGATACAGTTACAGTCTGAAGATGTTGTCGCATCGAGAAATTGGAGCATATGAATGTTCTGATCGATTGTCATCAGCAAGTCTCTATGCCAAATCTAGAACCATCATTTGGGTGAATCTAAGTCTTGCTGCAACACGAAATCGAGTTTTGAAATCTGTACAAGAAATAGAGTATTTGGCGGAGAAAGAACCAGAAAGTACAGATATTTTGAAGACCAACATGTTGGATACATACTATCCAAATAGAAGTAGTCATCTTGAGAACAGTTGTTTGTATGAAGTTCTGCAAAACTATATTTCTAAGAGAACCATCAGAGAAGATATTAACAATGGAATATATGCTATCATTGGGTGTGAAGGATGTCTAGTGAGACAGAAAAAAGGCCATTTGATTAATCATCGAAAATTGGGTTGCGAAAATCCAGTAAAAAGGGAATTTTACTATTTAGCTCTTTTGCAACTCTTTAAGCCATGGCGTACAGAAGAGGAACTACTTGGAGATTTTCTCTGTTACGAAGATTCTTTCAATGCAACCAAGGATACCATAGAATGTCCTGCTTTTCCAAATTATCTGCAAATGTTGAACGAAGAAATAGAGCAAGAAGCCACAATTGCTGCAGAGATTGCTAGAGACAGTTCTCAAGACAGTCAGAGTTCTGCTTCATTGAGTCAGGAGCCACTTGGAGGACCAATTATCCAAAATGAAGCTGCCACTGCCATGGATGAGGTGGAAAGAGCTATGGAACAAGCTCAAGATGATGAAGTTAACTTAGAAGATTTGGTGAAACAACTAAACCTTGAGCAGGAACAGATATATGACGAAGTCACAGAACAGATTGAACATGGATTCAGTCATGAGAAAAAAGAGTGCTCATGTACATCATTTAAGCCTGTCCAACTGTACGTGAGTGGAGAAGCGGGAACTGGAAAAAGTTTTCTGATTAAAGCAATTGCAACTTATCTGCAGAAAAGGACTGAATCACCGCTGTCTTGTGTTGTTACCGCTCAAACTGGGCTGGCTGCACATAACATTAAAGAGATTACTTTACATCGTTTACTAATGCTGCCAGTGGAGCATGATAACAAATTGGAGTATCACAAGCTATCTGGAGATGCGTGTTCCGAAGTTTCGAGAGTCCTGAAGAAAATGAAACTTCTTATCATTGATGAAGTAAGCATGGTGTCAAATATAATGCTTGCTTTTGTGCATTTGAGAATGCAAGAAATTCTTAGAACAGACTATGATGTCTTATTTGGAGGAAAACACATTATTGTTTTTGGAGATCTACTGCAGTTGACTCCAGTGAAAGGACAACCTGTGTTCAAAATGCTCACGCATGAAGATACCAGGAAGTGCTTAGGAAGCATTGGAAACGTTAATATATGGTTAAACTTCAAATATGCAGAACTGCTTCAAAATATGCGGCAGGCAAAGGATGAAGATTCTAAAAAATTTTTACAAGATGTAAGAATCGGAAAAGTAAGTCAGCAAGGGAAAGAAGCTTTACATGGACGATTAATTTCAAATTTGTACCCAAATGAAAACATTCTTCCAGAGAATATTTTTAAGAAAATTAATGAGAAGAAATCTGGCATATGTTTGATGCCAACTCTGAAAGAATGTTCCATGTTCAACAACAAAATGTTACAGTTAGAAAATGAAGGGATAGTGAAACTGGAAGCTACAGATAAAATAGAGCATATGGGAGTAACAATTATTTTGTCTGAAAATTTGAAATCAAAATTGGATTCATTAGAGAAGACTATATCTAAAACTGCTGGTTTTGAAAAGACTCTGAATGTGTGTTTAAATTGTCGTATCATTTTGAGAAGGAATTTAAATGTGGAAAGAGGTCTGATAAATGGAGCAATGGGTCATGTTGTTGGTTTTGTGAATTACAAAAATAGAGATGGAATTGAAATTTTAAAAATTAAATTTGATGGCATTGATGAAATAGAACACATTTGTCGTTGTTCAGCTAGATTTTTGCTCGTGAAAGACTTATATGTTCGGCGAAAACAGTTTCCTATTTGTTTGGCATATGCGGTGACAATTCATAAGTCTCAAGGTTTAAGTGTAGATAGCGCTTTGGTGAACATTGGAAGTTCTGTGTTTAAAGAGGGTATGGCATATGTGGCATTATCACGAGTCAGAACTTTATCAGGATTGTACTTGATTGAGTGTGATGAAACAAAGATTTGTGCAGATCTAGATTGTGTTAAAGAATACAATAGGTTAAGAAGAGAGTATGCTCCACATTTGCCTCAATATCCTCTGATTGAAAAACGTGTGGTAGGCCGAAAAAGAAGAAATGAGAGTAATTGCAGTGAGGTATCAGCAAAAAGGCAAAAAGTAGATAAAAGTGTAATTGTAAAGAGAAAGAAAAAGGATTCTGTTGAAGATGTTGTTGGATTTCAGTTTGAAAACAGTTCTGGTGTCAACTGCTATGCTAATGTAGTACTTAATGTTGTTTTTTTTCTTCAAAATGTACAAAAACAGATTGTCGAAAATCGGGAACAAACATTGTGCTGTTTATTGAATTCTGTGTTAGAGAAATGTAGTAGTGATAGAGCAAAAATAGAAAATGTTTCAGAAATTAGAAATCTTCTAGACATATGTTCAGGTCAAAATCAATGTTCACAGATAATTCAGCAGGATTGTCAGGAATTTTAATGTATATGTTTGATGTATTGCAAGATGAAGGAGTAGATATAAAAAATCTTTTTAACCTTTCTTATCAATGGCAACATGACTGTGATAACTGTGCTTCATCAAGTACTACTAGAATAGACTCTGAAAGATTTATATATTTGACTTTACCAGACTGCAAATCAGTGCCTTTTAATAATCTAGTTAAAGCAGCGGATCACAATATGGTGTGTACCCAATGTAAGTCTGCAATGCTGTCCACATTATTTCTACAAAATTATGGTCACTATGTCATTTTAATGTTCCAACGATGTAGACCTGATGGAACTAAATTGACAACTTCTATTAAAAATTTCGTGGCTTCTCAGTTATCGATATCAGGAAGAACCTTTACAACTGTAGCTATTATTTTTCATGACGGTCCTTCTACAACATCAGGGCATTACACATGCTATTTAAAAACTTCTAAAGGTTGGACCCAATGTAACGACACTCATTTGACTTTCAAACAACGTTTGCCTTTTGGCTTTATAAATTCATACCTAGTGTTTTTACAGCCAAACTTTAGGTAAAAGTAATTGGCCTATGAAGACGGGAGTAGTTAATAAAGGTTATTTTGCTGTTTAAAAATATATTCTGAGTAAAAGTGATCCAGGCAATATAAAAAATTGACTCGTCATATAGGTACTGTAAGTGGATCTCATAGTAAGTAATATTAGTATTATACAAAATGATGTACATGAGTGAGTCAGAGATGGTTTTAGAAATACTTAAATATTGTGAAAATGTTGCAGTGCTTTATTTCAGAACGTCGGGAAAAAGGTCATTTCAGAGTGTCTGAGAATTAATTTGAAAATATACTCATACATCTGACACTATTTGGCCAAATGGAAAGGTGCAGGAATGAGTAAAGAGTCATGACTGAAAAAAAGGAGTATATGAAAATATTGAAAATATTCCAGATGTTCTTGGAGCTTTTCTTTTAGAAAGTCGATGAAATGGATTTTTAAGTGAACAGCAAAGTACTTTGCAACGAGAAATGGACCTCCATGATATACTATTTGGCCTCAAGGAAAAGTAAGTCAATCAAAGATTAGCGTACATTTGTCATTTGTCAGTATCTAAGGTTTTTTTTAAAACACAATCTTTTAGATTGTGTTTTTTTTTCCCGCTGTCATATGATGAGTAATTTGAACTCACTGTTTTAAGTGAAATTCAATATATTCTGAGAACAGCAAAAATAAACTATGTAACATGTTGTAGAAGTTATTCTATACTTTGGATTGTGTAAATTAAATTGTATTCCCATTCTCTGACACTCACTTTCCTTTTTCCATCCTCTTTCAGCTCTTTTTACTCACTTATAATGTCTTTCTCTCACTCTCTGTAACCCCCGTTCCTTTACTCAACTTCTTTGACAACCCTTCATTCTCATTTCAACTGTCTGCATCCCATCTCTCCCTTGCATAACTTTTCAGCTTTCAGTCTCTCTGCTTTACTTCCCTTTTCCGTATTTTCCTCCTTTGCTGTTTTAGTAAATTCTGTTTACTCATTCAGCAGTATTATTGCACTCTATCGCTATAAATCACCCACTCTCCCTTGCTTATCTTTGTTTGCTCCTTACTTTTGACCTCTTCTCTCTATTTTTCGTTCACTACTTCTATGTCCTCAGTGCCTCACTCTCCTTGTCTTATGTTCACTTGTGTTTATCTACCTTCTATCATTTCTTTTACAACAACTTCACTGCTCCTCTCTCATCGTTCTTCATCCCATTTCTTTTACTGTGGTTCTATTACTATCCCTCATTTTCTTTCTTTCAATGTCCTTCTCTTTACTTTCATCACCAAATTATTTTCTCTCAGTACCACTGTTTTAGTCGCCTTCTCCTCTCTTTCCTTTTTTTGCTCCCTTACTCATTTCCTTTTCTCACTCATTGTACTCCATCTCACTCAGTTTTTCTCTTAGTCCCTCTGTCTACTAACTTCCTCAGTCCATTTCCCTCAATCGTTGTATGTTATCCTCTCTTCCTTCATCCTCTCACTCTATGACTGTTCTTCACTTACTCTTATTTATCTTATATTCCTCATTCTTCTAAATGCATCCTTAAGTAGACTGTTTTCTGTCTCAGTCATTATCTTTTTACTTACTACTGTTTCCAGATTTAGTTTTGCTAACTCACATTGTTTTAGTATCTTTCTTACCTTCAGTTCATTTCTCTGTTCTTCTCTTCCTCTGTGTCAGTGAATCTATATGCCTTACTTTTAGTAATTTGCTCTCATTCTATTTCTTTTTTTCTCTTTTTATCCGTCTACCTTACTTTATTTCCCTTTCTGTGTCCTTCACTCTTACTTTATTTCTAAATACAGTGTTATAATTTTTAACTTCTTCATTTGTATATTTTTATTTAAAATATACATTTTACTAATTATAACTTATTTTTTCTTCTCTCTTTCACAGATACAAAGTGTAGTAAAAAAAGAATAATTAAAGTTACATTTATTATATGGTAAGTATGACTAAAAAAATGTAGTTTGTCATCACCCTTTTGCTTAAAGCTTACTAATATTTTCTCAACCAACCTCACTCCTGTGTCTTTACTCTGCTTCCCTCACTTATTCTTGTTCTCCATGTTTACTCCAATTTCCCTATTTCCCCTCTTATATTCAACTTCTTTCAATCCCTATTCTTTACTTCACTTACTCTCTGTTCCCTTCCTTTGCTTTTTCACTCATTTTGTTTTTCTTAATGTTTTACCTTACTCCTACACACACACCTTATCCCCCTCTCAACACATACACACACCTCTAACATACACCCCACACACAGACCTCATACACACAAAAAATCCCCCCACACACACTCTTCACATACACACACACATTCCATACACACACATACATCGCACACATATACACCCCACATCCATACACTCCTCACACATACTTCCAACATCCTCACCTCCACCCACACCAAAACACCCCACACAGCCACACCCACAGACACACCTTACACACCCACACCCCGACCTACACCCACTGACTCCCTATAAGTCACACACACTGCATTACTTATCTTTCTTTGCTGTTTCACTGAAACCTATTCAGGTACTGTTTTCTTTACTCTCTTTGTCTTTTCTCTTTGTCACTCCCCATGTCTTATCCTAATTCAATTTTTCACCCTCTTTCACTCCTCTTTACTTACACTAACTGGTCTTTTCTTACCCTCACTCACCGTTCTCTATTTATCCCGGTTACGCCACTACACTTCATTCTCAATTTGTAACTTTTCTTTTCTTTTTCTTTCAACATCCACTCATATTCTCCTACTATCTCTACTTTAGTCTTCTTCCTCTCTCTTCACTTCTTTCGCTCCTTTAATCATTTTACTTTTCTCACTTTCAGCCTATTACACCTTCTGTTTTTTACTATGTATTAATGAATCCCTCTGTGTTCATCCTGCAGCTCTCTTTCTCTTAACATTACTCTCTTTGTGTTCTTCCCTCATGCTAACTCCTTCATAAAAAAAAAAAATTCTATTTTTTGGGGGGCGCGCCCCGGTACGCGTACCCTTAAAAATAAAAATTGACAGAGATTCATTAAAAATATAGGTTTATTTTTATAAATGGAAGGTAGTTATAAAAAGAACTTTTTTTTCTTCTTTTTGTTGTTTTATAATTTTGTTAATGTTTTTATGAACATTTTGTACTTTTTTTGGCTTTTCTGAACAAAAAACAGGGAATTGTAAATGGCTCAACTGGAGCATAAAACAAAAAACGGAAAAAATTACTTCTCTTTTTTTGGGGCAATCGTGATTGTCACCAGCAAGGACGATGAGCTTTACACTCTTTTCCCCATAGGCCATAAGCTTGCCACATTCAGTACAAGTGACTTTAAAATCACCAAATCGTTCCTGGATACAAGGCATCGCCTCTGATGTTTCTGGTCCCGATTCAGTGGATTGCTTTCTTTTTGGGCTGGTCCTGAACACTGGGGGAGGTGACTGGCCAGTTCCCTGATCTCTGCACGAGAATAGTTAGCAGGATGCTTCCGGGTCATATGCCGAATCATGGTATTATTACCAAATGAATATTTTTTATCTGGATTCCCCCTTGAGAGTTCTGCACCACAGATTCGACATGTTACCTTGGCAGCATTAACTTTTTTCTTGCCCTCTGGAAGTGAAAAAAACTCCCATACAATGTGTTCTTTTGGCTTGTATGGGGTATTTTGTTCAGGCAGCCATCTGCTCCCCTCCTCCTCTTCCTCTTCCTCCTCCTCCTCTTCTTCACCACCAATGTATTGTTGTGGTGGTCCTCTTGGTGGTTGTGGTGGTGGTGGTGGTGCAGATGCTCCAGCTGTTGCTGCTACAGTAGCCATTTCAAAGTACAAAAGAATTGTCTCTGTAGATGAAACAGGTCTTCCTCAGTCAAAGGACAAAGTCAGAGTAAGGAAGAAAGGTGGGGTTTTTTATCATTTGAAAAGAAAACTGTGCTAAACCAATCAGAAGTGTTATTTTCAGGTCACAAGACCAAGGCTTTACTCATATGGAAACCAAAACTGTTCTGCACCAATAGAAAGTGTTATTTTCAGGTCACAAGACCCAGGCTGGTCACAAGACCCAGGCATTACTCATTTAGAAACCAAAACTGTTCTGCACCAATGGAAAGTGTTATTTTCAAGTCACATGACCCGACGCGCTTACGCTACGCGCCCCGGGGCGCGCCCGTAGTCGCGCTCTGGGGGGCGCCCGCGGGTGCGTAGCGTAAGCGCGTCAGGACGTTTCACGATCGTATGCGATCGCGTGCGATCGCGTGCTTTTGGATGCGATTACGCTGTGCGTCATATGACGCATCACGCGTGTACGCGATACGTCACGATGTTGTTTTCGTTCGCGGCAATAGCGCTCCCCGGTACACGCCCCAGGGCGCGCCGCGATCGTATGCGCACGCGTGCTTCTCGGTGCGCTTACACTGTGCGTCATATGACGCATCACACGTCTACGCTATACGTCATGATGTTGTTTTCGTTCGTGAGAAAAGCGCTAACGGGACGCTCCCCGGTACGCTCCCCAGGGCGCGCCCCAAGTTAAATATAAAAATAAATAAATAAAAATGGTGACATAATTATACATTATAAAATTCGTTTTAAAATGTATTATTTTTTATACCTATAAAGATTTGCTATTAAAAAACCATTGAAATTCACTGAAAAAACCATAGGTTTCACACCAGTTATAGTTAGGAATTAGCATTTAAAAAACCTATTAAATTCACTGAAAAAACCATAGGTTTTACACCAGTTATAGTTAGCTGGAAATTTTACTTGCATAAAACCATTGAAATTCCCACGTTATAGTTAGTTGGACTCACTATAACTTGCGCGCGCAATGTACTGCTGATGACGTCACATATTACATCACTCATGACATGGTCAGTGACATCACTCATGACATCACTGATGACACCATCCTTGTGACAGAGTGACAGACCTCCTTTCACCGTAATGTAAGCGCTTATAGACCCCCGGGTTATAACGCGCTATATTAAATCGAAATAAATAAAATAAATAAATAAATAAATAATGTAACCCTTGAAACAAATATTCAAAAATAGAAACTAAAATTTACAAAACAATTGAGATAGCCATACCACTTACAACAACCAATTCAATAATTCCACCATCTATATACACATGCACTCATTTACCAACAGTTCAATATAGTCACTCATACATATACTGACTCACCATATGTAGTGATACACCTATACATCCTGTTACACACCGACAGTCATCCAAAAGTTACTCACACACATACTCACACACGCAAATTAACTATTCAACATCCATTTATTTGCATATACAGCTATACACACACTACCACTTTACTTCTAAGGAAACTTACACATACTTACTCTCTTAAACAATCACTTATAGAAACACATACTAATTTAAACAGGAACTCTTACAATCCCTCACTCTCACATATACTCACTTATATACATCAATATTCACATATACTAGATTAAAACATATGTAGTTACTGATAAAGACACTAGTGAGACAGTCATTCACTCACTAACACACAAATATACACACTCATCCACCCATACAGTCCTGCACATATGCTGTCTTCAAAACACATACAAAGAGAGTCAGTCATTCATGCATGTATGTGCTAAGTAATACCCCCACCAAACCATACAAACACTCAATCTGATACTAAGAAAAACATCTAATAACCCATATACATACACATATACCTACTCACCAACCCATGCAGCCACTTATACAGAAAGTGAAACACTGATACATATATTTAAATATTTAAACATTACTCACTAATATTTATTTTTCAGAAAGACACACATTCACTGGATGGTGTCATCAGTGATGTCATGAGTGATGTCACTGACCATGTCATGAGTGATGTAATATGTGACGTCATCAGCAGTGCATTGCACGCGCAAGTTATAGTGAGTCCAACTAACTATAACGTGGGAATTTCAATGGTTTTATGCGAGTAAAATTTCCAGCTAACTATAACTGGTGTAAAACCTATGGTTTTTTCAGTGAATATATATATATATATATATAGATAGATAGATTGATAGATAGATGTATTTCCAAAGTAAAAGCAGAGATGAAGGCCTCCATATTAATCTGCTTCTAATTAACAGAGCCGGGTGGCAACTTTCCAAGATTCCATTTCACCTTGATGGGGCATTGAACTATATAGCTACAGGCCTCATATAAGCTTTGTCCTCTCCAGTCCCCTAATCTCCCATCCAGCTGATCTTCAGGCAAGGTGTATGTAGGGAGCATTTACCTTGAATCAGACGAGGACGCAACCACACCTGTTTCCAATGGCAACATCTAGAGAAATATTAACCATGGAAAATTAAAAACTAAGATACCATCGAACATGATCCTGTCCATAAGGCAGACATTTTTTTTATTTTTAGAGCACCAGCTTCTGGAACCTTGACGGTGTTTTCCATCTCCCATGGGCACGGCAATGAGCTCTGTAACTATGCAGATGCACAGAGAGAGAAAATGTGTGTGGTCTGACTATGAGGGGACTGGGAGCAGTGCCAGGAGCTTAGAGTCAGTGGCCCAGTTACCTACCGACAAACTTTGTGATTTCAGAAAATCCCTGTCTATCTGCGAGCCAGGTACATAAGGGCACGTGGCATATGCAGAGTAAAAAGATCCCTTGTATGAACCGATGTATAATTGTGGCCAGGTCATACTGACTGCTGTGTCCGGGTTGACTGAATGTTAATCAAAGAATACTGGGCATTTGCAGCAAAAATATTCCTTGCATAAATTGCAGGGCCACTGGAATTTAGGCACAGTGTCATTTTAGGAGCCTTGGGCCAGGTAGATTTTATGGCCTTGTGTTCAGAAAAGAGAGAGAGAGAGAGAGAGAGAGAGAGAAAGAGAGAGAGAGAGAGAGAGAGAGAGAGAGAGAGACCTGCAAGAACGAGAAATTAAGGGTCTGAAGAGTATATGTTCACTGCCTTATAAACCTTGCTTTCTCACTAAATTAATTTGCTTTAAAATAAACCATTACCAAATCGTGTTTAATTGTTTTATCAGGAGGTGGGCCCCCAGACCTCATGTTTGTCCATTTTCTTTTTTTGCAGATTTATATAGCACAAACTCGACCGGAAGGTATTGGAGCACAAGGACACATTCATTGTTTGGTAGGCACAGGGGAGATTCAGTGATTTGCCCAGAATCACAGGATGTTGAGCCGACACCGAGGCTTGAACCTGGTTCCCCAGCTCCAAAGTCGGCAGTTCTAGCCGGAAGGCTACATCCTCTCCATTGGGATTACTTACTTCGCTTGCTACATAAAACTCATACCCAACTTTTACACACCACCACTTTCAAATGTCTCCAGCACCACTGGCCTTACTGATACCCAGGAAATGCAAAAATACTAGATTAGTAATATGAGGAATAACATTTATGATGAATACAATTAGGGCCCTTTCCCCAACTGCACCACCACCCCTTACCCTTTAACCTAGGTTACTGAGGAGGAGAATAAAGAGGTAAGAAGCAAGCTTTTCTAGATACCCAACAACCTGAGCAAAAGGATATGGTGCGGTGATGGGTCTTACTTTGGGGCGCTTTGCCCACAACTGTTCTGTAAGAGATTTCAGAAAGAAACTTTGATAAGGCTCAGGACTGACTAAGAGGAGTATGGGGACTGACATTGCCTTTATCTGAACCTACCCCTGTTTATTTTTTAGAATGGAACCCCGATTTTTGCCTCGTTTGGCTCCCGTTTTTCTCCCCTAATATCCATGTGGCACACCTTCTGGTCTCCATCTTTCTTGTGTCCTGAAGAAGGTGGTGGCTGCATTGAAGCCCTTCACCAAAACGCGCGACAGCACTTTTTATGACAGAAAACACGCAGTGGTACATGGAAAGAAAGAGAAGAATGAGAATTATCTAAATATCTCATACTTACCTTTACCTCTCTTCACAAGCATATGATATTAATGTTATTTATTTGAAGAACATGTATATGAAAATTCTTGGTTATCAGCACAACAGATATAGATACTTATTGCATTCCGGCTAAAACCCGTTTTTTTTTCATCATTATATAACATTGCATTGTTCCACCTTTATAAAGGGTGGCTCATGATACCACTACCAGTTTGATCTGTGGCCCCTGTCTTTATATGTATTTTTTATTGGTTGGCTTTGACAGTATGATAGATGTATGGATGTGATTGCAGTATGACTGACTTTATGAGAGAGTGCTTTAGTGACTTACTAAAGGTAAACATATCTGAGTGGAGCAGTCTAATCGTCGCACTACTAAATGAAGTCCTGATGGGCGGGTCCATTCCGGAATCATGAAAGGGTGCGGAGGTCGTCCCAATTTTCAAAAAAGGGACCCGGGACGACCCGGCGAACTATCGCCCAATAAGTTTGCTTGATTCCACACAGAAGATAGCGGGCAAAGTAATCCTAGGGAGGATCCAACAGTGGATAGAAGAAGGGAAAATCTTGTCAGATTATCAGGCTGGGTTCAGATCAGGGACTGGCACCATAGAGCAAACATTTCGGCTCCTAATGATTCTGTGGAAAGTGGTCGTCCTTGGGAAGGGCAGCTTGTATCTGGCCTTTATAGACTTACGAACTGCGTTCGACTTAGTCCCACGAGAACAACTGTGGCGAGTTTTGGACACAATGGGCATCCCTCAGTATTTACTATCTTTGCTTATAAAACTTCATGAGGGCAATTATGCTCAGATCAGGTGGGGAGATCAGGGCCAGAAAACATCTCACATTCCTGTGAACAGGGGAGTCCGCCAGGGCTGTGTGCTTGCCCCCACTCTTTTCTCTTTATATGTCAATGGAGTGGTGGACCATCTCCTTAAACTTCCTGGCGATGCACCCTCCCTGGCTGGTAAGAAAATCCCAACTCTCCTCTTTGCAGATGACACCCTCCTGATCTCAAAAACACCAGCTGGTCTGCAACACCTACTTACTGGCTTCAAGGGCTTCTGCGATGCAAGGGGTCTATCAATAAATGTAAGCAAAACTAAGTTCTTGGTGTTGAATGCCCGAAAGAAAACTGTCATCCCACCTTTCTTGGACCTTGTCCCACTTGAAAGAGTACAGGAATTTGATTATTTGGGCATCCGCTTAAGTGACTCAATGAGCTGGCAACCCCATATACAAAAGGCATCGCTGGTACACAGAAAGGTTGTGGGGGTACTATTGAAAGAACAACGGGCCTCGGTCCATAAACCCATTGGACCTGTATTGGACATCTACAGGGCAAGAGGGGTAAGTAAGCGCAGCATTATATGGATCGGAACTATGGGGAACCCAGAACTTAGACATATTGTCAAGAGCGGAAAACAAATTTCACAGAGATCTTATGGGCCTGCCGCATAGTATTCCTGCAATACCAATTCTTCTGGACTCAGGTACCCGTTCCATAGGGGACCAGGCGAGGTTGCGCCCCCTTCTCCTCTGGGCACGCATATGGAGGGTTCCTGAATTGTCTAGTTATGCTGATGGACTAAGGGAATTACTTCAAACTTCTGGCTGGCCCAAAATCCGCTGGCTTATGGAAGTCAAGCGCCTTCTTATTGAACTAGGTCTCGAAGAAGCGTGGGCAAACAGATCTGCTCCGCCTAAACAGACATTAAAGTCGATATATTGGTCATGGGTGATGGCCACTAGACACTGCAATCCTAAACTCTGCAGAACTTCTGTCGAATTCCTCCTCATCAAAGATGTTCCCTACTGTGAACCTTATTTAGATCTGATCACCAAATCTTGGGACAGATCACTATACATCAAATTCAGATTGGGGCTTCTGCCAGTAGGAAAATTGACTGTCAGCTGGAGGACATCGTTTCATCCATCTCCTCTTTGCCCATTTTGTAGCAATAGGATAGAGTCCATGCCTCATCTACTCTTTGAGTGCCCAGCTTACCTTGTTCCTCGTTGTATCTGGTTAAAGCCTTTGTGTAGGAGTCTTGGAACTAGATCCCATCTTGAGGCTTTACGAGTCTTAAGATCTGACCCACGCCCTCTATTTGCTACCTGCCATGCTAAATTTTTGTCTTGGGCATGGCGGATTCGAGCATTGAAGTTACTTGCAGTACCCTTATAGATAGCTGCCTATTCCGTACCCATGTCCCATACTGCCCTAATATTTATAATGAAATGAAAAGTTTTTTAACCACGTACTGTTTTAAATATATATGTGCTTTTTTGTAATGCTTTTTAAGATATGTGTCATATATCGCAATAAAGCTTGTTTGACTGACTGACTGGCTTTAGTGTAATTGAGGTCATTTTTTTAAGCAATTATTTTGTAGTGATCCACTTGGATTGGGGGACACTTTATGAGTTATATTATTGTTTTAGTGGGTGCATTGTGAAGAAGACTATGTTTGTTTACGTTAATTGATTTGTTATACTATATATGTAAAAACACGACAAACCTTTTTGATAATATTAACAGATTTCTCTACTTTCAATAAAATATTTTTGGATAATGTATTTTTGATATTTTGATTCATTTTGTCAATTTTTGAGACATCCGTTTGTTTATAGAGAGACGCCACGCACTCATCCTATATAGTAGGCAGGTTACATTTATTCCCTTTTAGTGTAGGGTCCTATTTATAGACTATGAGGAGTAATCAGTTCATGAGCAAAGAAAGATCCAGGAAGTAAGCTGGGTCTGGTGTGCAGCCACTGACGGAGTAATTGGTCAAGATGATGGGGTTGGTGGGCTTCTCTGCCCTCCAAGTCAATGTATTATCTCCTTTGTCTTCAGGTCTGAAGGTGATATTCGAGGACAACGGTTCCAAACAAGTGAGCAAATACGAATATTTATATACACAGAGGGCCAGAGTGTAGGCATACTGCACATGGGCATCTTTTGGCAGAAAGAGGACGCCCTAAATATACATCAGTACTTATTTTCATAGTTAAATCTTTCCAAAATGACTCATGGACCAGAGTATGTGCAATATGCAATAGTCATTTTGGGGTAACCCAATCCCAACATTGTACCCTAAGCGCAATGGCCCAAGGTTTGTTTTTGGGCCAGGAAGAGATGTGTCTTTTTTCATCCTTGAGGAAAATGGCTTTCGGTGCAAAAGGTGGTATTTTCCCCATTATCGCATCACTTTGCATTTAATAGATTCTGGAACTAAGGAAAATTCAATCTACTTGGTGACGTCTTCCACCTTACTTCGGGGCATATTTACAAGAAATTGTTGGAGACTGGAACTGCGCAAAATTTGATACCACCACGCGCTGAAATTTTCAAAATGCGGTGATGCGCCATATTCACAAGATCACAGTGCGCCCTTGTGTTTTTTATAGCGCAGGCGCTAAATTCAGCTGCGAAGCACCAACACAGGCAGCCTTGCACCATTGTGCAAGCGTACCTGCGCAGCAGGGAATGATTGTTTATGTGCAGGAAGGTGTCCCTTCCAGCACATGAACACTCACTAATGGTGATTTGTTACTTCTATGTGTGCTGCAGAATGCAGACACTTTACTGCAGACAAACAATCATTAATTGCATTTTGCTTTTTGCTCTTTCTATGTGTGCTGCATAATGCAGCACACATAGAAAAAGCAAAAACTAGGAGAAATAAAAGTATTCCTCCTCGTTTCGCCATTCTTACGCCTGCTCTTGCATGGTGTTAGTGTTTGGCGATGCCTCAGATTTACACCTCCTTGTAAATCTGGGGCAGCATAAAAAGGAATTGGTGTTACAGTGGAAAGGCCACAGCAAGATCTATTGCACTCCCCTTTCGCACTTAAGGCCTGATTACGAGTCTGTCGGTCCGAGGAATGCTAGAGTTGCGGGGACACGAATCGCTGCAGTCCCGCCAAGCTTATTACCAGTTTCCTCTCTGCCGGCAGCGTCATGGAAGTTCCTCCTCCATATACATCGTGGCGGAGAGGAAACAAAGGGACCCTTCAAGGTCTCCTGTAGCTCCTCTGCATGTGGATGCACATAGGGGGGCATAACATGTGCTCCCCTGTGCGCACGCACACTAGTTCCTGCATGGCATGGACTTTCAAGTCAGACCACTTTTTAGCCGTAATCCGGCAGGAGCGCGTCAGCGAGTCTCGGCGATGCAGGGGTGCGGCGGTGGTGAACCGTCCGCTCCTGCACCACCGACACTCGGAATTGGGCCACAAGTGATGCGTGTAAAGGGGCCTTATTTACCAGACGTCGCTTTGTAAATATGGAGAAGGGCATATCGCCACCAGAACATCGCTAAAAGTGACGTTCTGGTGGTGATATCCCCTTGTAAATATGCCCCGTACTGTGTGGAACCACGTCTCCGTGTATTTTTTGTACGGCCTAAAATAGCGAATGATGGCTATGCTAATCAAACAAACCTTGGAAAGAAGATTGGCTGAACTGAAACGAAGATGCGGATATCTGTTCACAGGATAGTAATTAAAAAAAGGCCAACATTGCGTAGCTAGCGGGAGCAAAACGGGGCGTTTTTTGAGCCAATTAGTACATTAGAATGGAACACTATCTACATGCAAGCATGGTTAACTAACACGCCTGAAGACGAGTGGTGGGAAGAAAGCAGAGGTAACATCGTCTAAGGACTGTGCAAATGTTCTGAGACTTGAGATCTGTATCACTCTAACAAGATTTTAGATAGAAGGTGGCCCCAATCAGCTCAAGGGCCATGAGTGCCTGTGAGGATATGGGGTACTCAGTAGACCCTCACCACATTCTGTGGGGGGAGGCATCATCTTCCATTACACCGCTGCTCTTAGGTCCTTTTTCAGTCTGCCAGCTCAGCAGGACCACGGGATCCATCACCGAAATCCAATCAGGTGTCATGGTTGTGCTTCGGGTGGTGTGTTGTTACCCCTGCCATGGATAATGAAGACGATTAAGTTTCTGCTTGCACAAAGCCTGCTGTTGCAGATCCTGATCAGCCACTTATCTTGCAGAACTGGCAGGGAGTGGGACAAGCGCATGAATAATTGACAAGTCTACATGACATGCAGGTTTCTGTATATATTGTACTTCCATCGTAAATGGTACAACTCTCATGTATAATGCAGTATAATACATTTCTAAGGGGAGTCTGTCAGTGTTGCTTTGCTGGTGACTCCCTTTCCTCTCATTGAGTCCAAAAAGTAGGTGAGTCTGATTGCACGTCCTCACTGGGCGTCAGGTGAAAGGGGCAGCCAAAGGTTGTTACATTTTTTTAAACATATTTAGCTTTTCCTGTTTTCAGACTTCCATTTGCAGATTTTTCCCCACAGTCAGAATATGAAGTTTTTATTGGATTTCTGTTTTTTACTGGCTTTATACTCTCAGATTTTAAGACTGGGCTCTCTCAGCTGAGCTCTGCATTATTCGCCAAGTCTAAAGTTACTTTATTATGGGGCAGATGTGCCAAGTCATTGCTGATAACACAAAAGGCATATTTGCAGTTTAGCACAACTGTAAATGGCCAGTGCAGAATGCAAAGGCTTTTGCCACTACACAAAGCACAGCGAATAGATTCACAATACAGAGAGCCATATACAAAATCATGGAGTATGTATGTCACACTGCTCAAATTCAAGTTCTTAGCTGTTTATGGGGACCTGTTACACAAGATGTAAAGTACCTGAACAGGAGATCCACCTTACAATCTGGCCTGGTTTTGCATGTTGTGGGCAGCGTTTCTTTTGCACACATTGCTACAATAAACGTGCTTGGTTTTGTGCCACCTTGTGTTTTCACACGGAGCCTGCATTTGTTTTCGTGTTTTGTGCTTTTCCTGGGATTTAGTCTGAACAACTTAGACAAGGTCAAACAACAATGCCCCTAGTTATTCTCACTGGCCAAGCACTAGCACCTAGACATAACATGAGAATGATGCTGCTGGTTGTGAGCAAACATGTCTTGTCATATAACTGAGGACAGGAGTTCTAAAAACACACTCTGAGTGAAGGTCCTGAAGCAAGATCACCACATCAGATGGGATGTAGAACATCCATCTATTTTTGCTAAGGTATAGGGTCCGCCACAAATCACAGAGATCTTTGATATGTAATCATTTAGCTTCAGTATGAAGTGGGGGTAGGCTAATCTGTCTAAAACATTACAGCTCTTTATGGTATATGGTTTGTTAACCATGTTAACTATATTTTTGGTATGCATTTGTTTTTAATCGCAAATACTGCATCTTAGAGCACACTAGTTTAAATAAATATTATAAACTTCCTTTGTGCCTCTTGCCTATCTTATTGTGGGCAAGTAGGAGTGAGAGAGCGAAAGGGTGTGTCCTGTCACCGCAATCCCTCTGAGGATTGAAGTATTGTGTTCTGGTGTGCCAGTTTACTTGTTTCTCTGGAAAGGTTAGGAGGGAAAGTGAAGCACTATAGCTAGTCGGACTCTGGCTCATGGATACTGAGGTGGTATGGAGACTCAGGGGCATATTATCAAGGACCGGTGTTTGAAATTATCGCCATTTTATTGGCAGGAAACTGCTGATAAAACGGCGATAATAGGCTTGATAATACGCCCTTGTTAATTTCCATAGAAGCCCATGTTCTGATGTTAACATTAGCTTCTATGGGAATTAACAAGGGCGTATTATCAAGCTATTTTTTTATCGCCGTTTTATCGTCAATTTCCTGCCGATAAAACGGCGATCATTTTAACACCAGTCCTTCATAATATGCCCCTCAGTCCCTACATGCTGATGTTCTATGGTCCCAAGCATAGTTCTGTTCCTGAGCAGAATCCCTGCAACACGAGCAAACCAAACTTCCATGAGAGTAAATTACTAAAACCCAATGTGAGCATTGAAAAATATGTTAGGAAAAGGCAGATTCACCATTATTAATACCGGCATCTACTTTGCATTATATTATAATCATGTTCCGGAGCCTTGGGGAATAACTGGTGGAACCATTATATATGCACATTTTTACTGGAAAAAGTACCCCATAGGCACCAGTGCCATAGACACCAGTGTTGTCTCTGAAAGTTTGCAGGAGGTGTACGGTACAACCTGCACACTTCTTGGTAACTGCCATAAATGTCTGTGGTGCATAATTGCAAAGTGTTTCTTTGCATCCCGCCACACTGAATACTTGGGTTGCAGAATGCCAAGACACTGAGGGGCGTATTTACAAGGCCCTAGTGCCACCGGAGCGTCACTTTTTTTGCCATTCCGCAGCACATATAGAAGGAGCAAAACGCCATTAATGATCATTTTTGTGCAGGCAGGCGTCCCTTCCTGCATAAACACAATCCTCCTTGCAAAGCAGGCACTCTTGCACCATGGTGCAAGGGTGCCTGCTTTGGCGCATATAAAGAACAAAACAGTTGCAAATGCCACTAATTTTTCAAAATAAACATTCGTTAAATAAACATACGATCGAAGCAATATGTTTAATGAAATAAATTCTGTTTGTTTTAATCTTTTTGCATTTTCATTTGAACACTTCTATTTGAAAATAATTTTTCATATATTCTACAAATATTGGCGCACGGCTGCTGTTTGTGCGCCGGCTCAGGGGAGACCACAGGGGTACGCGGTATTCTTGTAAATACGGCACTTCCCTGTATCTATTTAAATGACGTAGCACCGCGCAGCAAATTGCTTGCGGCACAGTGCTGCGCCATGACATTGTAAATATGTCCCCCAGTGTTAGTTGAACCTCATGTCTCTTTCTTCAACCACCATCCACGATCTGTTTCAATATACCTACACCCTGCAGCTACCAGCACTAATTAAGCAGGATCGGGACTGGTATATGCCAATTCCTGTGACTGGAGATGGGCCATTGCCCCAAAGCAAGGCTGCATCATCAATTATACTTCAATTATACTCTTCAAAATTGAGTGCAAGAATGTTGTGGCACACTTATATCGTGGGCAAAATATAGAGGGGCAAAACATTGAAAGGTAAGTGCACAGACGTAATTACAGATTTGCTGTTCCTAACTCCACATCTATGTACCTTGAAGATATGTTTATTATCAAGGTGCAAAGATGTGGAGAGAAGTATAAAAAAATCTATACATACTTACCTTTCAACATTTTCTCCCTCAATATTTTGGGGCATATTACCAACGATTAGCGATATTTATCGCTAACTAGGCTTAGCAACGATTTTAACATCAGTTAGCGACAGCTTGCTAATTGGGCGATAGTATTATCGCCGCTTAGCGGCCGAAAACGGACGCTAAAGCGGGGAAAATAGCGTATCGCCAGCATTGATAATATGCCCCTTTGTCCGTAATATTAGAGTTGCATGATATCCTGGACTCAATATTTGGAAGCCTCTCGCATGTCTACCGGTTACATTGTCAGCGTTGATGCGTTCCTTCCCTGCAGCTACTAAGCACAGCATTTTTGGCATTTTGCTACACTGTGAGTGTGAGGAGGAAATGCCAGTGTTCAAACATGTGGACTCATTAATGTATGAGGTACATGGCTGTGTTCTATCACTGTGTTCCTTTGTGTTGCAAGCTCATTAGAAAAGTCCAAGTCCAAAAAGAGTTGTAAAAACTGAGCTGAGCTTTATTGGAGTATTCCACACTAGAGTAGATCCCAAAACAAATGACTCTAAGAGAACTCTCTTCATGGAACATCAATCAACATTCCATATTAGTGCATGGTCCAAATAAAACCTAAATAAAATGTCACAACAGGTTACAACACATCTCCTTCTCCATATAACATAACACAAACACTCACAAGATGCGCTCACACAAGGGATATGACAGAATACGCATACATAACACAAGTTCAGTACAGTTCTCACGATCAGACACTAATGGTCTAAGACACACACACACAAACACACACACACACATGCACACACACTGAATCACTCTCAACAGTATGAGTGCTACCCTTATCCCAAACTCTTAACTAAACAATCTTTGTTCCATGTATTTCCTTGTTCCAAAACTACATGATGCCTTCTTACAATGAAAATATTTTAAAGTGCCTTCCACTTTCTCTCCAACTTCCTCGTCAAATTAGTTTTTCTTATATGAGCCCATTTAAAACCTTGTAATCTACAAATCTACTCACCTTCTTTTTGTCATACCACATCTTGTACTTCATCTGGTGGCTCAAATCCTTTTCACATACACCTTACACACCCCATTTCACCTACCTTGTGCCCAAACCATTACGTACACAATTTCAGTCCCACACTCTGTTCCCTCTTAAGCGAAAAAGGTGAACTTGCTGTTACACTATCTGATGCCATTCAGAATGTCCACAAACATTTCTCAGACTTATTTCCTCAGGATAAAATAAGTTACCCCTTGTTTATCCATACCTATCCACTCAAACATTTCCCTTTGTGATACTCCTAGTGGTACTACTGTCATGTGCCATGTCTCAGTCTGAGTCCAGCCAGTGATACTATCCTTCTGCTTCTTCACATACCTACATCGCTCAAGTGCAATTCTTGCTTCACAAAATGTTATTTTTGCCTACAGATATATGCCTGGAGATCCATCCATAGCATACCTCTTGACAGTTAAGAGATAATCATATTCATTATTTGTACTTTGACACTTTTCCAAAATGTCCACTTGCTGTGCATAGATGTTGAAGTGAGACATCTTTTCCTGCATATGGTCATGTGTGTGAAAGGTCATCCACATAGTCAAGGTCCTCCAGTGTAGAGAATAAGGTCTATCTGATGCCGTTCTTCAGTTCGTGGGCACATCACCCAGTCGGTTACCATGTTGAAGAGCAACGCTGTCATCATGCATCCCTGTCTTACATCGTTCTAGACTTCAAAGCTGTACTCACTATTTCCTGCCTTGCAGGTAAAATTATCATAGAACCTCTTGATAAGGAGAACTACCTGCTACGGTATGTCATAGCACCTCGCTGTAACCAGAGTCTATCACTGTGGATACTGTCAAAGCCTCTATCAAAATCAATGAAGATAGTGTATAGTTGTCTCTGCCATTTTGTTCACTTCTCTATGATGTTGTGCAGAGTAAGGATCTAATCAACATAACCTCTGCCCTTGTAGAACTGAACCTGTTCTTTTCTTTACTGCATGTCCAAGGCTTTAGAAATGCACAGTATAATGATTTTCATGAGGATCGTACTCAGGATTGAGAGAAGGGTGATTCTGTGCCTATTGCTGCAATTGGTTAATACTCCCTTTTTAGGAAATTACACATTTATGTAAGCAGTGGTTGGAGGATCTTGGCTGATGTTTCAGGGTCTGCCTGGAACATTTCTGAATTCAGGGTGTCTTGGCCAGGAGCTTTTCCATTCTTGACAGATTGGATGGCAGTGATGATGTCTTCTTTCTGTGGTGGGGCGGTCTTCACATCCAAGCCTATCTCTGATCTTGCATGTCTGCTTCGGTTGTTGTAACTGGTCTAGCCAAAACATTTTTAAAGTGCTCTGCTCAGCATGCATCCTGCTGTTTCTCTGCTGTGAGTAGTCTTCTCTGCTTGTCCATGATAGGGGTGTTGTATGTTGCATGAACTATCTTGGTGATCTTGAAGACCTTCCCTCATTCTGCTGTACTGGCTGCCGCCTCTGCTTGGCTGGAAAGGTTATCCATGTACGCCTGCTTGTCTGCTCTTGTTAGTCTTTTGACTGTAATATTTGCTTCTGTGTACTGTTACTTGTACTTCTCCTGCAGCCTCTCAGATTTGGCCTCCATGAGTTTTGTCATTGCTGTCCTCCTGTCTTGTCTTATCCATTCTTTACTCTTCCTTGTCTTGGATCACGGCCAAGTTTCACTACTCTTCACATATATTGACCAGTCATTTTTGTTTGTCAGAGGAGATTGTCATCTACTGACTGCACCTAAGTTAAGGTATGTTTTAGGGTGAGCCCCTAGATCTTTGGGCTGACATTCTGTGTGCATGTCAAGTGCATGTATGTGCAGTAAATGTGTAGCACATATGATGTGGTAAGACTCTGTGTATGGTCAGAGTCGAAGTACTGGGACTAGCCGGATCCAATTAGGATGTCCCTGGTTTAGCTTGGCAGGAGATGGTGGGTGGATGCAGCTTCCCTAAACAGTGGAAGTGTATTGACTACATTCCAGTGGCTAGATAGGGGAAACCTAGACAAGACACTGACGTGAAGGAGGATGGAGACAGGCCTACCCTGATAAATTCAATGAGACCCTTGTTAGAAAAGGACTGCTGAGTAGTTCTCCTGGAGCACTGTCATTTGGTAGATGGTAGAGGTGAGGTAAGGGTCGATCAGAAGTTTCTGTTGTTAAAAAAGTGAGGAAGAGCAGCAATCTCAAATTATTTTATTGTGCCCAACTTTTGGAAATACTGCTTGGAGCCAACATTAGTGCTTCCTGCTGTGGGAGCCATCGTAAAGACTCTGTCTGAGCTATAACCAGAAAGTTACATTTGAAAGAGAACCCCAAATCAATTCCAGAAATCTAAGGGGAGGATCCAAATGCCTGATCTGAAATAAATAGTTTAAAAGTGGTATCCAAACCACCGCACTTTGGTGCAGTTCCAAGTTTTTCTTGACAAAGGAAGGGAATGCTCTGCAGAGCATTTGAAGGACTGTTTTGTGACCAGGGCTGGTGTCTCCATGAGAATCAATCTCCCAGAAGGAAGGAGACATCATATGAAGTCTCCAGCTTGGTGGAGATGCTGAACCTCTGTCTAGAGCCATAAAGCCTGCTCAAAGAGGGAAAAAGAGTTCCCAGCCCTGCAGGATGAGACTTTTCAGGAGGAGAAGTCTAGAATGTTCCCGGCATGTGGAACACCCAGAAAGGGTCGACTGCCTACATGAAGCGAAGCCAGTGTCAACCTGAGTCATTAGGGTCCCATGGTCTTCTAGTGGAGTTCCTATAGTGAGCTGCACGAAGAAACGGGGAGAGGGGTTGGCCTAACGGCTAGGGCGCTCGACCTCGGACCTGGGGATCTGGGTTCGAGTCTCGGTAACGACGCCAAAAACCTCCTGTGATTCTGGGCAAATCACTTAATCTCCCCGTGCCTAAAATGAAAGTAACTGGAAACGTAAAAATGTAACGTAACTGGAAAAATATGTAAAGCGCTCTGATACCTGATTCGGTTCGGGTCTAGTTCGCGCTATATAAAACTCTGCAAAAAAAAAAAAAACGAACCATCATCACATCATCATGCTCTTCGGCAATCCTGCTGAAGGTCTGAAGGATTGGTGTTGCCCTTGCCTGCTCGTCCTGTTGAGGTTCCGTGAGAATCAAAACGATGTTTTGGGTATGCACTGATATGGACGAGTTTGGTATCTATGAACCTTAAATGACGAGATTAGTAGGTGTACGCATTTTTCACTACACTACTTGGAAGGGCTCGTCTCATTTACGGGTTTGTCCATCTGAACCCTCGGGTTCCATTTTAGATGCGGCATTCATTTTGTTTTCCTGCCCTCACGTAGTCAGCGAACAGGCAAATGTCCGCTTCATGACCCTGAGTTCCCAAGCCTTACGGAAGATGCATATCCCTTTTGTGCGTCTTTTATGACGAGGGGAATGACACTGCAAAGGCAGATGGCTCCGCTCGAGGGTAATCTTGCCGTGCCGAACTATTATTTCAGCCCTGCATGCGCTAGGTTCCAATCCTTTGATCCTGTGATCACGCTTCCGATATTACCCCCACACTCCTTTCTCTTTTGTTGTCTGTCTTCCTTGCACCTGTTCCTGCCTCTTTTCCTTCTCTTGTTTACAACTAGAGTGGAATGTGCTTAGCAGCGAGATGATGTGCTTTTACAGTTGGGAACCGGCAATGCTACTGTAATTATGTTCCGGGTTTCTGTAAACATGAATGTAATCCTTTTAACTTTTTACTATGGGAACTGAGTTATAAACCTTTGTTCGTATGTTGTGCAATGACGAAATTGTGTATAAAAGTAGCGATTCACTTGTGCAATTCGAAGCAGACTCTCAGAACCTACACTTTGTTGTACTTCTAGCGATTTCTGTATCCCTGCAGTAATAAACGCTGATCTTTGACGCCGAAGGAAGGGTCCCGTGTCTCTGTCATTTCGTACGCCAGAACAGGTAACCCACGAAGGTTTTAGGTGTTGTCCCCTGGCACCGCTGGGCCTTAAATAGTCCAGTCCTTCAGTTGGCGCCCAACATGGGGCGACATCAGCGGTACCGGCCCAAAGCTTGACGATCGTGAGGAACTTCGTGTGAAATCTCCGAGGAAAGGTGCACCCTGCTTCATCGATCCTGTTATCGAAATAAGTGGTCCGAAGATTTTTTCCTGCGAAGCTTCCCACCTCCTGACGGCTGCGACGGACCGTTGCCCTGACTGTCGACCTGTTTTTGGCGCCTGGCGTAGTCCTTTGTACGGCGAGACGATAGACGGGCCTTCCTGGTGACGCCATTGTGCTCTCAGTTAAGTATTTGTGGGTCGCTCCCAGTATCCTTGGTTGTTGTTGAAGCTTAGTGGTTTGCATGGTTCCATTGCATTTGTGGTTCTTAGTTGTTGGTTCTTAGTTGCTATTTGACAGTTGCAATTGCCAAAAACCGAGGGTTTTGTATTTTCGCGAGGATTTTGAACCTCGATAACCCTTGAAGTTTGATACTTGGTTAGTGTGCACGATGCCTGGCCGTAGTGGTTTCCTTGGTTTCTTTAAATGTTACGATATGGATTCCCGGTTGGAGGACTCGTGTCCGATACCTCCAGTTGGAACTCCGATATATGAGCTCTATAGTCGACATGGTGTGGGCCCTATTATATATAATGACTGTTGGGTCCGTTATACGAAAAAGGATGGTGTCCTTAGTTGGCCACCACATGGAAGTTTCGAAACTGAGATTTTAGATAATCTCGAAATAAAATTGTTTTAAAAGAAATCTAGGCCAGCTATGTTCGATTCCTTTCGGTTATGGCGCAAAGAGGCCAAGCAGAAAGAAATCAAACAACTTAAGAAAAATAAAAGAGAGGGTATCGTTACGCTGATGCAAGGCGCAGAGCGATACCAACGAGATAAAGCAGATAAAGAAAATGAAGCTTCTATTAGATTGCATCACATGAAGGTGGATAAATGTTATCCGGTTGTATCGTCAAGTTCCGATAAAAAGGACGAAGATTCGAAGGAGGATCCTTTGTTAGCGTATCTGTTGAAATCGCCACCTCCTTATGCACAGGGTGCTACAGCCCCTGTAGTTCCCCCTGTTCTTCCTCCTGTTGTTTTGGCGGCTGCTGGTCAGCCTGTTGTTGGTCCTGTTTTTGTCCCTGTACCTGCTCCTCTTCCTACTGCTCCTTTGCCTGTACCTCCTCAGTCTATTGTTCCTGCTACTTCAACTATCTTGGCTACCCCTACTGTTTCTACGGTCACTTCTAATGTTGTTGCTCCTGTTCTTTTTTCCTCTTCTCCTTCCGTTCGTACTCGTATCCCTAACTCCGTTGCTAACCTCTATTCCCCACTTTCCGGATCGTTATTACAATCCGATGTCTCTGAAATTCCCCAGAGACGGAGTCAAATCCCTGGTGGAAGGGAGAGTGCGACGTTAGTGACTATGGCGCGTAGGTGGATTAGACACCCTGTTAGATACCCTTCGCGCATAGTTTTCGATACCTTTTCTCAGTTTAATGAGCCCACTCAGAGATTTGTGTTTGAAGAAATGTGTAACTCTTTAAGAGAAGAGTGGGATAATGATGAGTTGGATAATGTACCGCACGATATAACTGAACTTCGGAGTCAGTTTTCGAACGGTATGATCGTAGGTGGAGATGTGCGACGTGCATTAGAGCGACTGTTGGCCCTTAGGGCCGCAGTGCCTTCTCGAGTGTCATTTGATGATGACTCCGATAATCAAAAGGCGAACTCCGGTCAGTATCCTATGAGGGAGGTTCCGCCAGTATGGATGCCAGGTGATCCTGCAGCTAATCCCGTGGTTCCGCCATACTTTCAAAGAGTTTGGATACACCTCCCATGGAAACGATCAGAAGTCTTGCAGGTGCAGCAATCCTTGCCTGATCCACGCAAGAATCCGGCAGGTTATTATAAGGAGTTATCCCAACTGGTGGATGCTTCTATTCTGAACCTTGCTGACATCGACATGCTGTTTGGTAATGTCGTACCGCAACCGATTTGGGCGAAAATTCGCCAAGAGAATCATGTGGCTGAGTTAGGCAGTGATTGGGCTGCACTACTAGCGGCGGATGGACGACAAATTGGTGGGGCTAAGCCTGAGCAGTTAATTGCGGATTTGCCCCAAAGAATCATTACACTCATGAAAACTCTTATGCCAGCAATGAGGGTGAATTGGGAGAAATTGTCGGCTTGCAAGCAAAAGAAAGACGAGAGTGTCTCGGATTTCTTTACTAGATTTGAGGAGGCATTCATCGATCATAGTGGTCAGGATATGAGCACTGAGGGAGGCCAGCGGTTATTTGTTGATAAATTTGTGTTAAATTTGTTGCCTGAGTTATGCAACAAATTGAGGAATTCAGAAAGTGCATGGGCCGTCTCAACCACTGCTCAAATATTAGTGACGGCTCAATAATACGAGAATAGAGAAAAAAAGGAAAGTGATCGTTCGGATAAGAAAACGAAGGAGCTTAAAACGAAGGTTTTGTTGCAGCAAGCGTATCCTCCGCGTTCGAATCAAAATGATTCGCAACAACAGTATCGATCACAAGCACAGTCTTCTAGGATGCAGTCACGCTCTGACTCCTCTGACTTTAGATCTATGCTCGGGTATAATCAGTGTGCGTATTGTAGGGGAGAGGGCCATATGAAATTTAATTGTCCCGCTTTACGTGACCGCCATAATAATGTTTTGGCTCGAGGGGGGCGTGGTGGTCCCCAACAGGCATCTCGAGGTAGAGGTCGTGGCACCCCTCAAAACCAGAATGAGCGCTCTCCCATTTCGTCGGGTGCGAATAATTGTTTTGACCAGCGGAATGCGAGGTCCAATAGATCAGCACAGTATCATGTGGATGATTATTACACTGAACATGAGATTGTTGCCGACGATCGTTACTAGGACAGCCACCGACAAAGAGAGGGAGTAGTGTCAGTTCCGGTTGATCAGAGAGGGCCCTATGTCGCAGTTGCCACATCTGCCGTAGTTGAGCCTTTTCTGTTGGACACTGGTGCAGCGAAAAGTTCCATCATGCATTCAAAACTCCCTGGCGCACCCTTGTCCGGCTTAACAAATGTTTCCATTGGATTCTCTGGCGCCCCTGTTAGTAATCCTGTCTCTAGCCCTTTGTCCCTTACGATTGGTCCTCGTGAGCTAGAGGCCCCATTGATTCTATCTACAGGTTGTGGTGAGAATCTTTTGGGTTTGGATTTGCTAAAACTGTTATATGCGACTTTGTACTGCTCTCCTGCGGGAGTGGAGCTTACCTTAGGGCAGAGAGTAATCTCTCCTATGTACTTGTCAATCGATAAATTCCCACCGGAACTGAGTTCCCTTCCTGCGTCGTTATGGGCCACTGGCCCCAATGATGTGGGCTTACTGGACATTCCACCCTATGTGGTCCACTTGAAATCAAATGTGCGATTACCACGTATACCTCAGTATCGTATCTCTCTTGATGGTGAGCGAGCGCTATTAGCGATTGTTTATGACCTGATCAAAAAGGATGTCATTGAAGAAACTCGGGGAAATGTGTGTAATAGTCCTGTGTTACCCATTTTGAAACGAACCGATCCATCTAAACCTCCTGTGTACCGTTTTGTAATCGATTTGAGAGAAGTAAATAAAATCGTGATCCCACAGTTCCCTGTGGTGCCTGACATCACGGCCTTGTTGACCCTGATCCCAGCTTCTGCCTCCTGGTTCACGGTGATTGACCTAAAGAATGCTTTCTTTAGTATTCCGATCGCTGAGGAAAGCAGAGATTTATTCGGATTTTCATTAGGTGGTCGCAGTTTTAGGTTTAAACGCGCACCACAGGGCTACTGTGAGAGTCCATCGATCTACAGTCAAGCCCTTAAAAGTCAACTTGATGCATTTGTGTTACCGATGGGTGCGGCTTTGATTCAGTATGTTGACGACCTATTGGTGGCTGCTGATACCGAGGTCATTTGCAGAACTGCTACAGTATCGTTGTTGCAACATTTATGTGACTTACATCACAAGGTGTCACCTTCTAAGCTGCAATATTGTTGTCAGGAAGTAACCTACTTAGGTCACTTATTGTCAAAGGAGGGGAGAAGGTTGACCCCAGAAAGAATAGCAGCGATTGCTCGAATGACTGTGCCAAAAACTCAGAGAGATGTACGTGCCTTTCTAGGTATCACGTCATACTACAGACAATGGATTCCAAATTTTTCATTGTTGGCGAAACCATTGTTAGCTCTCACGTGCAAGGATGTTCCGACTCCTTTGCCTTGGACTGAAGAGTGTCAGAAAGGTTTTTCTGAATTACGTGATGCGTTGTGTTCGGCTCCTGTGTTAGGTACTCCCGATTACAGTAAGCCGTTTACCTTATACGTTCACGAAAGGGATGGTTGTGCGTTGAGTGTCTTGACGCAACAATTTGGTGACAAACAACGTCCATGTGCGTATTTTTCTTCGACCTTAGATCCAGTGGCTAGAGCATTGCCGAGTTGTTTAAGAGCAACAGCGGCAGCTGCGGCGTCCATTCGACAGTCCGCAGGTTTGGTCATGGATAATATGCTTACGGTGATGGTCCCGCATGCAGTTGACACTCTTTTGAACCGAACAAAAACTCAACACCTGACGAGTGCAAGGTTGTCTGGCTATGAGTTGACACTTTTGCAAGCCATATTCGGATAAAGCGTTGTAATGTGTTGAACCCAGCAACATTGTTGCCGATCAGCGTGGAATCAGGTGATGTAGCACCACATGATTGTTATTTAAGAACTGAAGAGGAGACGAAGGGTCGTATTGACCTGAAAAACACTCCATTGGTAGATCCCGATGGTACTTTGTATGTTGATGGTTCATGTTTCAAGTTGCCGAATGGTGATGTGACGACTGCGTATGCTGTAGTGACGTTGAGTACGGTTGTGGAATCTGCAAGATTGAGTCAGAATTCGGCCCAAGCGGCTGAGTTAATTGCGTTGACGAGAGCGTGTGTGTTGTCCAGAGGAAAGCGGGTAAATGTGTTTACCGATAGTCAGTATGCATTTGGCGTAGCGCATAGTTTTGGCCGATTGTGGAGAGAAAGAGGGTTTTTTACGTCGCATGGCACGAAGATACAACATGGACAGCTCGTGAATGACCTTTTGGATGCACTTACATTGCCTAAGCAGGTGGCAATAATCAAATGCAGCGCTCATCGGAAAGTGACGGATGATGTTGGCTGCGGTAATGCGTTTGCGGATGAGATTGCTAAGGAGACAGCCAGAGATCTGACAAATCGAATGTATGTTACAAGTACGGTAAGATGGCCGGCGGAGACTGGTATGTGTGAGGACACAGTTGAGAGTGTGAAGGAGATACAGAATGAGGCTACTGAGATGGAAAAAACTCAGTGGAAAGAAAGCACGGGGAAGTTAGACGGGAACGGATGTTGGGTTGATTTGTCAGAAAAGCAGAGATGGATGTTACCGGATGCATATGTGCTTGCCGTTGTTACTATGGCCCACGGCACATCACATATTAGCGCGAAAGGTATATGTAAGTTGTTGTCTCCTGTATGGAAGAATGATGGGATTACTAAGTGTGCGGAGAGAGTGGTTAAGAACTGCATGGTATGTTTGATGTATAATCCTGGTAAGGGCACCCCCACTCCACCTGGTCACTTTGCTCCTCCTACATGTCCCTTTGAAATTATTCAGTTGGACTTCATCCACATGGAGAGATGCAATAACTTGAAGTATGTCTTGGTTGTAGTTTGTGCGTTCTCCAGATGGATTGAGGCTTACCCCCTTAAGGATAATACTGCCCTGTCTACAGCAAAAGTTTTGCTCAAGGAATATTTCCCTAGGTATGGCATGCCACGGATTGTATGGTCGGATAACGGGAGTGAGTTTGTGGGAAGGGTGATGAAGAGTGTATGTAGTGGCCTTGGCATACGTCAAAAGTTCCATAGCGCTAACCATCCTCAGTCAGCGGGTTTAGTGGAAGGATACAATGGTACTCTGAAACTGAAACTTGCCAAAATCCAGGCAACGACTGGTTTATCATGGCCTGATGCTTTGCCTCTAGCTCTCTTATCGACCAGGGCGACTGTGCACTCTCGAATAAGGCTTAGCCCATATGAGATCGTGTTCGGCCGTCCTGCGAACGTTTGGGGAGTTCCGAGGCCTAAGGAGTTTGATAGAATTGAATACCCAATGTTGATTGACTATCTTTATGATCTGACTGCTAAATTGAGTTTGATTCATCAACAGGTTTTTGAGGCTCTACCGGCACAAACAGAGGGTCCTGGTCATCGGCTACAACCTGAAGATTGAGTAGTCACCCGAAACTTTGGACGAAAACGCAATCTTGAGCCAAGGTTCGTGGGACGCCACCAGGTGTTATTGGCGACGAGGACTGCAGTTCGGCTGGAAGGAAGGAAGCATTGGGTGCATGCCACCCACACCAAGAAGGTTCCGCTTCCTTTGCCAGTAGACACGTGGATAAAGAAAGGAGTTGCCTCGACTGAGACCGATACCCCTTTGCGCTATGTGCCATTTAGTGATGCTCAGCCTGTAGGGAACGATTCAGTTCAATCAGCGCAATCAGACATCCCTATTGAATCATCGGAAACCGTATCTTCGTCATCAGCATTGGAGAGTTCAAGTTCTGAGCTGTTACCTGAACAATCGAACACTGTTTTGCCATCTGAACCGTTGTTTGAAGAACAGACTCGACCTGGCAAATGTCGATATTTTCTTCGACCGCGCGATAAAGACTAATAAATTCTTTTTTATTTTTGACTTCACATTACCCCCTTACTGTTGCCATGAATGTTGTGGACATTTTTATATATTGTGTTTGTAACTTTTTCCGTGCAGCTAGGAGACTTACATTAAACTGAATGCTCAATTGTTTAAAAACCTACCATCTGGGTTGGCCGTAGGGCCGTGCGGGTACCTCCTTCTGTTTAGCAGGTTTCTGACACTAGGTCGATTACCTTTTGTCGATTTCTGGGAACTCCTGGGAATTGATAATCGCTACTCAGAACGAAGTGCGTCAAGAACGTCACGGACGGCTTTTAGAGGATGGAGTTTTCAAAGCTGTCGGAAATAGAGAAATTGGCGGTGCAAAGATCCAAATTGCGTAAGGTGTTTCGAACAAAATGTTTTCTGTTTCAGGTTTTCATGTTGTTCCTAACTGTTTCTTTGTTACTTGTGGGTGGAGTGTACTTTGGGATTCAATCATTATTGCCTTCCATTTCACCTACTCCTCCTTCACATGATCCAAATTCTGTCTCCACTATTTCGCCACATTCCTTTTTATCTTCTGCCCCAACATGAACAGGTCAGACGTGCGTAGTTTATGAACAATTCCTTTGTTCAACTTCTGCATCAGCATCAGCTGGTGATGAATACTATCAATTGTTGGGTGTGTGGGTTAATGCCACATACCATGGATAAGGGTATTCCGTATTTGGTTCTTCCTTACAGCTCCCAGGGGTCAGCTCGAGCATTCCAAGTTATGTTCCGTAGTGCACTAGATTCCTACCCCCATCGAGAGCCTCGCTCCACAGACCTTGGTTTTGGCCCGTACCACAAGCCTTTGATGATAGCAATTGCTGATTTAGATAGAGATATTTTTGATGCAACCATCATTCCAGAGGAAGAGGTGCGAGCTTACAAGGATCTGAGTGAGATCGAGTATAGTATGTCAGTAAGTGATAGACAGCTTAAGAGCTCGTCTCCGATCTGGATCGTACCTCATCTCGGTCATTTCTGTCTGCAAGGTCTTGGTCGAAATCCGAGAGCTCAGCTTGGGAAGAGTGCTTGTACTGAGACGTATGTTTTACCGATGCTCTCTTCCCCTGTCTTCCTGACTGCCAAGGGTACTTATTTTGTGTGTTATGATCGTGCTTATACGTGGTTGCCTCGTGACTTTTCAGGCACCTGCTATATCGCGAATCTTTTGCCACCAACTTTCACAGTTGCCTCAGACTATCACAAGACCCGAGTTGTGAGAGGCGTTATTAGTAAAGAGGATACAGCCAGTCAAGAGGCAGGAGACTTCTTTAAGGGTTTCCTACCGTTTTGGGGTCCTATGGTTAATAGTAGGAACTTGAGACAGTTGACTCGTGTGGTGGAATCGACTGCTAATATCACTGCAAGCGCCCTTGGTAACTTGACAGCAGAGCTTCAAGCGGATAGACTTATGACGCTACAGAACCGTATGGTTCTAGACGTTGTACTTGCAGATAGAGGTGGTGTGTGTAAGGTGATCCATTCGAGCTGCTGCATTTTCATACCTGATAATGCTCCAACTGTTTATCAAGCCATCTCAAAGTTGTATAAAATCTCAGAGTCCATACACGTGGACGAAGGAGATTGGACGCTGCTAGGATGGTTTTGGGATCTGATGTCGACTTGGGGTTGGAAGCTTCTGATGATTATAGGAGTTGTTGTGATGTTTCTGTTCACATGTTGTCTTTGCGTGCAGTGTGGTCCTGCCTTATGTGGCCTTTGTGCTACAACGTGTATAAGAAGGCCATCTGTTACCAAGGAGACATTGATGGATAGGATGATGTTCCAGCAACACCTGAATGATCTGATGAATATCGAAATTGATTCTGATTTCGACTAGTGCTTGCCTACATGAGGGCAAAAGGAGCGTCTGAGGTTCCGTGAGAATCAAAACGATGTTTTGGGTATGCACTGATATGGACGAGTTTGGTATCTATGAACCGTAAATGACGAGATTAGTAGGTGTACGCATTTTTCGCTACACTACTTGGAAGGGCTCGTCTCATTTACGGGTTTGTCCATCTGAACCCTCGGGTTCCATTTTAGATGCGGCATCCATTTTGTTTTCCTGCCCTCACGTAGTCAGCGAACAGGCAAATGTCCGCTTCATGACCCTGAGTTCCCAAGCCTTACGGAAGATGCATATCCCTTTTGTGCGTCTTTTATGACGAGGGGAATGACACTGCAAAGGCAGATGGCTCCGCTCGAGGGTAATCTTGCCGTGCCGGACTATTATTTCAGCCCTGCATGCGCTAGGTTCCAATCCTTTGATCCTGTGATCACGCTTCCGATATTACCCCCACACTCCTTTCTCTTTTGTTGTCTGTCTTCCTTGCACCTGTTCCTGCCTCTTTTCCTTCTCTTGTTTACAACTAGAGTGCAATGTGCTTAGCAGCGAGATGATGTGCTTTTACAGTTGGGAACCGGCAATGCTACTGTAATTATGTTCCGGGTTTCTGTAAACATGAATGTAATCCTTTTAACTTTTTACTATGGGAACTGAGTTATAAACCTTTGTTCGTATGTTGTGCAATGACGAAATTGTGTATAAAAGGAGCGATTCACTTGTGCAATTCGAAGCAGACTCTCAGAACCTACATTTTGTTGTACTTCTAGCGATTTCTGTATCCCTGCAGTAATAAACGCTGATCTTTGACGCCGAAGGAAGGGTCCCGTGTCTCTGTCATTTCGTACGCCAGAACAGGTAACCCACGAAGGTTTTAGGTGTTGTCCCCTGGCACCGCTGGGCCTTAAATAGTCCAGTCCTTCACTGTTGACCTATAAAAAGCCATCTGCTTCAGCCAGGAAGCCACCACCACCACAGACAAGTGCCTGCCTACAGCAGCTCTGAGTACCCCCACCTGCTGAAGCAGCACCTGCTGAGCAGACCTATTGTGAGATCGCCATCCACAAATGTCCATCACCAAGTGTGCTGTTGAGGGTTGCCAACCAGCACTACGCATCCACAACTCTGTTGAGCAGGGAATCAGTAACAGCTCCTTGAGGGAATACTGTGGGATGGTAGGGCGGGCGGGGGAGGGGCAGGGTGGGGTGTAGTAAACTCCAGAATTGGGCCGAGTTGAGTAAAGAAATAAAGAAATAAAACGAATTACATTGCGTGCTGCATCGCCGATTTGGCGTTTTTATTTATTTATTTATTTGCTTGCTCAACTCCGTTCGGCCCAATTCCGGAGTTTACTACCCCATCCTGACCCGCCACACCTCACTGCCCGCAGCACTCCCTCGAGGAGCCACTACTGAAAGACAGTCTTCAAATTGGGTTGTGAAAGCAATTTATCCACAGAATGGGCGATCCATGGTAGCCAATCAATGGCGCATGCTGGTTCAATCGCAACTCGTGGTTCACCGACACTGATTCCTCAGTTTCACTCGGTCGGCTTGATTCCAAGCTCAGCTCAGTAGGGTATGGATAAATCCATTGCCATATGCAAACTCATAAAAACACTCCAAATCAAAAAATCACTTGTAACAACCTGATCTTTATTTTAATACCCCCCCTGGAGCCTCTCTAAAGGAAATGACTGCACAAGAATTTTCATACATGTAACATCAATCAACATTTCATGGTAATATTCAAAATAGAAACTCAACAGAATGTTTGAGCAGGTTGCAGCACGTTGATGTTAAGAATTAAATGTAAAGCTAATTCGGTTTCAATGATATTTTTACTCAGATGTGCTCAAAGTACACCATTTGATTCTAAAAAATTACAATATTTGACCACAGTGCACGACCCAGTTTGTTTTATACAACATGAATTGCCCCGTATATAACCAAACATTTCTCGGAAGCAAAATGTTCCTGTAAAATGGCTTTATACTTCATTTGGTTTTCTCAAATATAACGGACTCCCCTGTTGTGAGCATACCATCTATGTATCCTAAATTTTGCTTGGGAAAAGGTCCACTATAGATCTGTCTTTACATCCCATCCAATTTTTACCAAAGTTTTTAGTCCTGTGTTATTTTAATAAGTGACTTCAGTTGATTAAGCATCGAACTAAACTGGTACCCCGTCCAAAATCTCCCACATGCGGAAGGAATCAGAAGAAATCAGGAACACCATTTATGAACAATAAGAGAACCTGATGCAGATCATAGCCAACAAGATTGAGAAGATTTCGAAGGGTATTCAAGGTCAGTTTGAAAACTCTATTTTATTAGCAATTACCCCAACTAAAATGCATCCAAATATGGTACGTTGGCCGCTGCTCAAGTTATCAAAGTGAAGAATTTATCAGCCAATCCACAGCACTTGACTGCTTTCACCCAATCTAAAAAACCCTGTTCCCTAAGGTGCTCTTGCAGAACAAGGCACATGTCAAATGCTAGAGTCTGTGAAGGCTTCATCTCGAGGCTTCTGAACACTAAGGGCCTTATTACGATGGCAGTCAGACGAGCGTCCGACCACCATCGCAGTGGGAGTGGGACAGCCCGACAAGTAGTCAGCGATCCCATCCGCCAGTTTATGATGTGCCCGCACTATAGGAGGTTGGAAACCTCTAATTTTCTATTGCGGCTTGTGCTGTGGCCCAGAAAAAGGACGCGGCACAAGCCGCAATCAAAAAAGGGGTGTTTTTAAGCATCTATGCACTGTGGTGCATGGATGTTTGGTAGGCACCACATGTGCCCCTAGGCCACATTGCAGAGGCCTATGGGGCACTGGGGCCTGCTAGGGACCCCCAGAGTGTGTTTCCAACAGCCTTTCCGTGGCGGTCGGACTGCCATGAAAAGGCTGTTGTAAACTGATATCCGAAATCCTACGGTAGTGCCTCCACATGCACTGCCTCCATTGTAGAGATTTTTATCAGGCAACAAAGGCCCTTCACTATACACAATCAAGAGAACAATGAATTATAGACAACAATCTGTACTATAATAAGGAAGGTGTCCAGCCGGACACGGATTTAATAATATGCAAAAAGTAAACAGATAGAGTGAACATATTATACAGTGGGACACAGTCCTGTATCCAATACATATAGCACAAACAGGAGAAAACCAAGGGGTTTAAGGGGGCGGGGTATTTGCAGGCAATTATTAAGTAACGAGACGCTAGTAACAGTTGAAACATTGGCCTAGCTGTACTCATGTAGTCAACACTGTTGTGTAACACAATGGAAAACTGGTGTGTCACTACATATACTGTCGACGGAGTTTCGATCCCATTACAAATAAAGGATCATCATCAGGACTCGAAATGTATTGCCTGAGTTGGAAGCCTTGGGAGAACGGTTGGAATCAATGATCCCGTGGAGAGGGTGGGCTTGGTGGGGTCAGAGGGTCCTGGGAGTCCCAGCAGAGTCAGGGAAGTGCTGAGCTGAAGAACAATGATTCAGATGGAAGAGGAGCTTGGTTTGAAACCAGCACTCAGAATAATGGTCGTGACCTGGGAATGAATGTCCAGGGGGAGGTATTATGAGCCAGTAGATACCGATAGATACAGAGGAAACCGCGGAGGGTTCCGGTGGCGAATCCCGTCATGAGGATATCCAGTGATAGGCTCTGATCTGGTGTTCCTAATGGGACATCACAGATCCGCTGGCGGGCTCGATGGCTCCTGTCAGGGCTGACAGGAGCCATCGAGCCCTCCGCGGTTTCCTCGGTATCTACCGGCCCAGTTTGTTGATCAATTTTTGAGACAATATGTGCCCTCATTTATTGAAGACACGAAGCATGTTCTGAATATACTAAATGATATGTCGTGGGAGGACGGAATGATTATGGTGACACTCGATGTAGTGGCACTATATACTAATATTGACCACAGACAAGGGCTGGAGGCAGTGGAATCTTATCTGAGCAGAAGATCGGCTGATTATTTTGAACACACTCAGATGATTCTTAAGATGACGGAGATGGTTTTGAAAAACAATGTATTTTTATTTGATGGTCATTGGTTCAAACAACGCCTTGGGACTGCGATGGGATCCAGATTCGCTCCGTCTTTTGCCAACCTGTTTATGGGATGGTTTGAGGCGGAGTGGATCTGGGGCCACAAAGGGAAAAGATGGATGGAATATATACATTATTGGGGGCGTTTCATAGACGACTGTCTACTTATTTGGACAGGGTCTGTGGATGAACTTAAAGGTTTCTGTGATTATTTGAATGACAATGAACTTAATCTACAATTTACTACACTTTATGATGAGGACCATATAACATTTTTGGATGTAGAACTTTTTGTGGACCTTGAGACTAGGAAACTTAACAGTAGGATGTTTAGAAAACCTGCGAGCTGTAACGCAGTATTGCATGCAAACAGCTGTCATCCTAGTAGTCAGGTGAATTCAATACCATACGGAGAGATGATACGGGCAAGAAGTATTGTTCCAGAGACTGTGATTTTTAATACAATTTGAGGGACATGACACAAAGATTCCTTGCCCGTGGTTATGAGAGAAAAGTTATTGATAAGGCAACAACTCAGGCGAGGAACCTGAAGCGCAGCAAGACTTTGGAAAGTAAGGAACGGCTGACTGAAAAACGAGATATGGAGACTATACGGGTAATTACCAATTATAGTACTGACAGTGGGCGACTTTTTTCTATTCTTAGAAAACATTGGCATTTACTTAGGACTGATAAGGATATTTTACCCTATCTCACAGTCAATCCTGGTTTAACGTTTAAGAGAGGCTTGACTTTGGCTAATATGGTGAGTCCTAGTTACCCTATTAAAACTGGGATCTGGATAAAGAGTACACTCAAGGGATTCTATAAATGTGGTAAATGTAGTTCTTGCAGATGGGCGACCAATAAAATAACAACATTTAATTATAATGATACAGGAGACCACAGTATTGATATGTTCATTAATTGTGACACGACATATGTGATTTATGTTAGTGTGTGCTCCTGTAAGATGATTTATGTGGGTAGCACCATTAGGAGACTTATTTATTTATTTTATTTATAATTACATTTGTTAAGCGCGCAGCTACCCGAAGGTTTCCCGGCGCTGAGGCAGACTAGGCGGTCAGAGAAAGTAAGAGAAAATAATAAACAATAAGGATCAGGAGTTAAAAAGCCAGGTTTTAATTCCCTTACGGAAAGTAAGGAAGCAAGATTCGGAGCGCAACAGTTGAGGCAGGGCATTCCATAAGGAAGGGGCCAATAGGGCAAACGAACGTCCACCCATTTTGGCTCTGTTGGTGCGAGGAATCATGTACTTGTTCTGCGTAGAAGACCTGAGTGTCCGGGGAGGAACGTAATGGTGCACTAAGGCAGACAGATAATGGGGGGCCTTACCAGTCATGATTTTATGCATATAGCAGAGTGCTTTAAACTTAACTCTGTTCTCGATACGCAACCAGTGCAATTTCCGCATATGGGGAGTAACCGGGGATCTAGCAGGGAGGTGGCAGATGAGGCGAACTGCCATATTCTGCACCACCTGGTACTTCCTGGTAACCTCCTTTGCGGCGCCCAAGAGAAGGATGTTCCCATAGTCCAGGCGGGAGATGACAAGAGCCTGGACTACAGTCCTCAAGGTGTCCGCCGGTAGCATCCATGTGATTTTTCTTAGCCACCTGATGATGGTGGTACAGGTGGCGGAGACTTTCACAGCGTGCTGCTTGAAGGTAAGCTGGCTATCAAAGAGCTCCCCAAGATTGCGTGCAGACTCTGATGGATTGGGTACAGGACCCATCTCCGATGGCCAATGGTGTGGGCCCCAGAGTGAGGTGTCTGGGCCAAACAGGAGGAGTTCTGTCTTGTCCCCATTTAGTTTTAACTTGTGCTTCAGCATCCAATCCGATATTTGTTTTAGCCCGGATTTAAGAGAAGACGAGGGGAGATTTTTATTGGTAGAGAGGGAGTAGATGACTTGAGTGTCATCGGCATACGAATAAATTGTGAGGCCAGCCTGTTCCGCTAAAAAAGCAAGCGGCCTCACATACAGGTTAAAGAAAAGGGGACTAAGAATAGACCCTTGGGGGACACCGTGAGTGGAGGAAAAAACAGATGAAACAGAAGTGGAGGAAAAAACTTGGAACGTGCGGTCAGAAAGAAAATTAGCAATCCAGGCCAGGGCGGTACCACCGACGCCAACTCCCTCCAGCGTGGACAGTAAGATGGAATGGGAGACGGTGTCGAATGCTGCACTCAAATCAAGCAGAATGAGTGCCACCGTCTCCCCCTTATCCACTTGGCGCCTGATGGTCTCTGACACGCCCAGAAGGGTGGTTTCCGTGGAAAAACCCGCCCGGAACCCGGATTGGGAGCCATGAAGAAAATTGGAGGATTCGACAAAGGAGTTAAGTAAAAAATTAACATGTTTCTCCAAAATCTTGGAAAAGCAAGGGAGCAGAGAAATAGGGCGAAAATTGGAGGGGTTGTCTGGGTCTGCATTTGCCTTTTTTAATAGAGGGACCACCATTGCGTGTTTCCATTCGTTTGGAACCGTCGCTTCTGTCAGGGAAGCATTCAAGACATCTAAAATAATGTGAAGGGAAACTGGGTCCAAGGAGCGCAAAATTTGAGGGGGCATAGGGTCCATGGGGGAACCAGATTTGATGTCTTGAAGATACTTATTTAGCAGCGCAGGGGAGATCGGATCCCAAGCAAGAAGTGGGGAGGCAGTGAGCAGTGAACCGGGGATGATATCAGGCGAGGAGTTACATGAATCTTGAGCAGAGTGAGTGGAGGAGGCAGAGGTGAGGTCAAAAGCAGCATAAATCTTATCAATTTTTGCGAGAAAGAAGTTGGCTAAAACATTACACTGAGCAGTGTCTAAACAGGGATCCTTGGGAACCGAGGAAGCACCCGAGAGCTCCTTGACTATTTTGAATAGGGCTTTGGGTCTATTTTGCGCTGTTAGAATGGTGCTGTTCGCAAAGTCAGCTCTGGCAGTATCGCAGGCCGCATGATACATTTTAAGGGCGGACTTATATTCAATTTTATGGGAGGGGTCATAGTTGGAACGCCATCTGCGCTCCAGTTTTTTACAGTTAGATTTCTCAGCCCGGAGAGAGTCGTTAAACCAGGGAGCAGGGGGGTGATGGATTTGAGCTTTGTTATTTTGGATCGGGATACAGGAATCCAGGGCAGTGGTTAACCATGATGTAACATCGGGGAGCTCTTTAATAGTAATCTTAGGGATCATGGGTTTGGAGTTGCCAAGAAGAGAGTTTAATTTATTCAAGTCAAGACGTTTCCAGTTTCTACTGGCTTTGTGGGGAAGATCGGGCCTAGGGGAATCAGCCACAGACGCTTTAATAGCAAAATTAACAATAAAATGGTCAGACCAGAGGACAGGAGTGGACGACAGATAGGACATGCTAGTTAGATTAGAGAAGATAGGATCTAAAAGGTTGCCGGCCTTATGAGTAGGGTCGGAGTTGTAGAGATGAAGGTCTAATGCTTCCAGATCCTGTCGGAGACGTTTAGCGATAGCACAAGAGGACGAGGTGAAATGAATATTTAAATCACCGAGGAATCGTGAAGTTGGGAGACTGTACTAAGAATGGGGCCACAAGCTCAGGGAGTGCAGCTGCCCAGCTGCTAGCAGAGCCTGGTGGACGGTAAATCAGAGTGCCCGTTAGTGTGAATTGAGGAGAAAGGGAGAGTTTGAACAGACCAGCTTCGCAATTGGGAAAGTCAAGATCTTCCCACTTGCAAGAAAATTCTCTCTTGAAGATGATAGCAATTCCCCCACCATCTTTGAAAACACGGTTACGCCCAACATAGGTGTAATTGTTGGGGAGAGCCATGGCTATGTCAGGGCCCGAGCTATCATTTAACCAAGTTTCGGTGGTAAACATGGCAGCGGGGCTAGCATTCTCCAAGAGGTCAAAAACTTAAGGTCAGAAGAATGACTGAACATTTTAGAGCTCTTAAAAATGGAGATACCCGGTATCCAATTGCCTCACATATGGTACGCAATCATGAAAATAGGGAGAAGCATAAATTTACTTTTCATGGGATTGACCATGTGAAACATGACCCCAGAGGGGGCCACAGACAGTTGAAATTGAGAAGGTGTGAAGTTCTCTGGCTAATGAAACTGAGGGCTGTGGAACAAGGAATGAATATTGATAATGAGTTTCAATATTTTCTGGGCCATGAGTGAACGTTGATCGTTGTTGATATGGAATTGCTGTGCTATTATTTATTAACATGTGATATGTTACATTATGGTGTTCTATTATAATAATAATATGTTATCTATTCCTCATCTGGATTATATGTGAATAGCAGTTTGTCAAAGCATGTATTTACCACAACATGCATGTAACGAGTTGAATACTGTTAATTATGTAAATTTGGGACAATGTATTGTGAGAACTGACTTATGTTGGTTACATGTCCTATTTTCCCTTAACTCACAACTCTCTCTATATTCCGTACATTTTCTTGTAACTATAGGTTTACTCTGACCCTATACTTTTGGTTGTGCTATATAATAACGGGATAGATTGTCAGTTTTATTATGTGTTTTGTATATGGAGAATAGGTTGACCACTTATGTGGTGACGTATAGTGTTTATAAGTACACCGCCCTTTGATGGAGTGTGTATGCTGCCCAGTACCCCACATTAAATTGCTGCGACGAGGAAGGCTGTAGATATTGATAGATGTTATGTTGGTGATGAAGACGATATGTATTTTACATATTACTATTTGACATATAGAGAAATCTCTTATATTTAATACAATTGGAATACACGGATATGTGCGGTAAATTCCTATGGTTATGGGTATTTTCTGTTCATATTGTAATAAACGGGGATATTGTGGTGACTTGACCGCTCTGAAATGGCGTCCGCGATATTAGCGTAGTAGTATTTATACGATGTGGGTGTTGGAACTAACTTTGGAAGAGTATAAACTAGGGATATGAGGATGTGGTGAATATGACTATGTGTGTATTTATCAGGATAGAGGATATTTACAAATTTGAAATAAACAGGTTTTTGACTACTTCAACATAGCGCTGGGAGCTACGCTGTATAAATAGACATTACAAGATGGCGCTTACTCAATACGCCGGCTCTCTTTTCTTGGAAGACTTATCCATATGCTATGAGGGGTGAGTACATGAGGCGTGGGTGGCTTTATGACTAGGCTTCTTGATAGCCGCTCTGACCTTTATTTTTGATTACAGATTACGAACCCGTGAGACTTAATCTCTACGTGGGAGCTGCCCGAATTTGGGATTTGGATATTGACATTTCGCTATAGGTGAGCGGTCAGAACGGTGACTTGAGCATTTGAATAATTATGAGTTGCAAGTGCGGTGGGATGCAGGATCTATGTCATTGGATTTGGAATAGAGAAGACAGCTTGAATTATTGACGCTAAATTAAAGGTGATCGGACGTTATGGTGATATGAGGATATGTGTAATGCACGAGTTGCAAGTTCTGTGGGGTGAGGGTGTACCTTTGAAACTGGTGTAAAGGAGATAGTCTGACATATTGGATCATGTCTATACTTAGTTTTGGGATGTTTATGTTTCAGATACCGTAATTAGGAGAGAATAATCAGATTCGTTGTTGCATTTTGGATAAACATTGAGAGTACTTAACCGATAAGGTTAGTGTACTAATTTTCTTTGATACTTATTGTTTTAGTGGTACAACCTTGTTTTTGCACAACTTGGGTGTGGGTTATGAGTATTTGGCTCTTTTTCCCTCTATGCTACTCAAACACATGGGTTGTTTGGTTACTTTGTATCTTTCTTACTCTACTTTTCTGATCTTAAACTGGATTTATAATAGGTGTATCTATTTATTTACTATTTTGTATTTTGGTCTTGGGTTGCAGCCCTGAAGAAGTCTAATGCCTTGGACAGGCAAGACAAAACACGTGTTGGCTGTACATATGTTTATGGAATTGAATAAACTTTGGATACAGTACCAGCAAAACTGAATGAGAAGACAATTCTTGGATCTACAATTGTAATATTGACTTTGAGTGCTCGGAAGGACAATTAATTTTGCTTTTGATACTCCACTTGTGGGGTGCAGTGGGGGTTGTGGTAACCGACCCTGTATCTTCGTTGAGCACCGTTTAAGGATACTGTGAATCGACTACATTACCCTGACTTGTATGAGCGCCTGTGTGTGATACTGGTTACCAATTTACATTATCCTTAGCTGAGAGCTCTGTAACTTCTGTGCTTTCAGAATCAAACCTCTAAAGCAGGAGATTATTTTTGAAAAACAAAAATCTAACGGCCCTGACACCCTGGGAGTTTTCTCGCAGTGTGCGGGTCAGTTCTATTTTGGTCATCTTCAGTAGGGCAGATGGACTGATGCCCAATAGCCGAAGGTCCAGCGGTCAATGATTGCCACTGGTGTAGACAGCAGAAGTTCTGCCAGCAGAAACATGGCAGCTTGCCCGACTCAAAAAAGAGCGGTCAGAACGAGCTTTGGTTATCATGGTATTTTGCCACATTTGTGGCTGAACACCAAGTGCATTACATACTAAATAAGGCCCTCATACATTACATTTTGTGACCAGTGACTTCAGAGATCTATCATCGTCTAAAAACTCCAGTATAGATGGTGTCAGACTGATAGACTGTGAAGTGATGCAAAGTGGACATAAGGCGGCAAGCTTTTGCTCCAGAAAATTCTTAAATACTCAGAAAAGACAGAGACAGGAAGCATAATTGGAAAGATTGTGTACCAATGCCATGGACACGTCTGTTAACCACAAACTGACCCTAGTGCCACCTTAGATCCCTCTTTTACATTTGGCCCCCAAAAGATATTCTCATTGCTACAAACGTAGTAGCATCACTGGTTGGGAAACTCCCCTGCAGTGTTGGATGCTCAGGCAGTGAGTACACTAGGGCATAAACACAGAGTGGCCTAATTTCAAGTGTGGCGCTCTCTGGTAAACTTGTGTTTTTAGCCAACCACCTGCTGCATTCTGGGACTTAGTTTTAAACATTGTAAATATGGTTAAGAAATCCCAGCAGGAAAAGTGGTCTTGGCTAAAAGGCCAAGAATTGCTCACGGTGCAACGGATTAACACAGAACAACGTGGTAACTAGTCCATCTGTTTGAGTCACTTCTTTCTTGGATATTTCGTTTCTTTGTGACTCCTATCTTTTGGGATCCCGATTTTGCCCTGACTGGCTGTTTTTCTCTTGGGATCCTTCAGCTATATATGTATGTATGTATGTATGTATGTATGTAAATAGATAGATGGGTAGATAGATAGATAGATAGATAGATAGATATGTATATATATATATATTTACTTCAAAAACCATAGGTTTCAGGCCTTATATAGTTAGGAATTAGCATTTTAAAAAAACATTGAAATTGCTCCTATATAGTTAGTTGTACTAACTATATTTCGCGCACCCGCAATCCACTGCTGATGATGTCCCATATTACATCATTCATGACATGGTCAGTGACATTGATGAAGCAAAGCTTCGCATATTTTGCGGCTTGCCGAAATCAAGAACCTCATTTATGTGTAATAAGGTAACCCGTGTATGTTTTACTAACGTTTATATTAAGTTTGAGTAAAGTTTAAGACGCTTGCCTATGTGTATTTCTAATGAAATTAATCCATGTCCTTTTAAAAATGGCCGTCGCTTGTATTTTAGTTACTGCGCATGCGTCAGCCACACTCACGTGTCCTGACGCGTCTGCAGAAGTGGAGGGAAAGTTATGCGCATGCGTAATTCATAGCTGTGCTTATCATGTGGTACTGCTTGTGCCACTGCTCTTGTGTTTCGTCTAAATGTAGCTAACATTTAATTGCATAAGTTTATTTCTTGATGATGAGTTAAAAGTACAAACCCTGTGATGTGTTTTTCATAATGACATTATTATGTATTAATTTGTTTTCGCTTACTTTTCATGTACCGCGGGCAATGGGGGTCTGAGTGAGAGGAGAGCCATATTGGAGGTCCCTTCTGCGCCTGTGCGACTTTCGGCAGCACGAGGGACCTTGGCTGATGGAACATAGCCAGCTGGCAGTGATGGGCGAGATGCTCCTGAGAAAGTCACCTCTGCCCTGCGAGAACAGCGAATGTGGCTTCTTATATGTTACATTGTATTTTTGCGCTACTGTTAGCTCATGGGAACCCAAAATCTGCTAGGCGGTACCCAAATATGTTAATGAAGGCTTCAAATTGTGTATTGTGATTGGTGTGTTACCCAAACCCTACCTTAGGACCAATCGAAATTGGGGGATTCTGACACTTTGCAACATTTGGGGGGTGGTACACTGTCCCAAACTGTATATCTACCCTGGGTTCACCCAGTGAACCGTCCGACTTGTCTGGTTTAGCTGACCTGTCACTGACCCAACGTACTCAATAGGTGACTGAAGATACAGAGAGCTGCGGAGCACTCTGTCCGAATTTGACCATAGACTAAGGTTTTACTGAACTTTAAAGTGCTGGCAAGGCACTTAGCTGGGAGTTCGCTGACCCAATCGGGGTCTTGATCGATAGCTGCAGAGCGGGTGGAGCGCAGGCGTTGCTTCCGAACTGTGGATTTTGGTCCTGTCCTGAAGAGGGTCCTGTCCTGAGGGTTTGCTGTCCTGTCCTGAGGGTCCTGTCCTGATTCCTTTTCTGAGGGTATCCTGTCCTGTCCTGGGTGTCCATTCTGCACCTGCTGTCCATTGAGGGGTATCCTTCCTTGAGGGTTTCCTGTCCTTAACTGACCCGTGGCCAGGGTTTGGTTTCCACACCTTTTCTAGGTAAATATTACCCTGAACCTCTTGAAAATCTCGCACCTTCTGAATTTCTAACTTTTTGCTTCAATAAAGTTAAACATTGCATATGTGATATTTTCCATGCCTTTCCGCAACTATTGAAAGTCATTTATAATTTTGCAAAGTTATTCCTATGCCTTCTCATTTGTTAGAAATTATATTTTGCATAGCAGTGTGTCATTTCCTGATATGGTCTAGAACTTCGTTGCCTAGGTTGTTCAAAGGCCCATTCACCTTAAGTGAAGCGTGTTATTCATTATAAGTTCTTCTATAGTCACACACACTTAGTCTATCACTGTTTAGTTAATACTGACTTTGCATAGTATCTTTCCTCGTTACATTTTCATTGATACTTTGATGATTACTTTGTCATTATTTCTTTCTGCCTATGTGATTTACGTTATCTTGGTTATTGATTGTCTTATTTTACTGTATCTCATGCAAGAAAATATTGAACTTTAGATAAACATTTTAAAACTTCCAGTTGTCCGTGGTCATTTTAAACAGTATTTGAATGTTATTGGTTGGGTTTGTATTTGGCTGCCTTTCCTTTACAGCTAGCTCCCTGATTCATTGTGGTCATTAGGCACCTGCATCGGTGGATGGTAAGTCGGGTGCACTGAAATTTGGTAGCAGGGAACACACACACACCAACTTGATAGAGCTCGTGAAGTCACCTGATCGATGTATATGGTGATTTGAAAAGTATATGGGCCCTGAAGCCGGAAACGGCGAAAACTGTTGGTCGGGTGGCCTCGCGCGCTCTATCAGTTTTCTGGTAGATCAGAGGATGGTTAGGGACTAGCTAAAGGTTAGGTAGGACCAGTTAGACTAGTTGAGTCGGAAGCTGCTAGTATATTGATGCTGCTAGAAGAGCGGCTGTTCTAAGAGACCTGATCAATCTCTTGTGAATACGCACGAATAATATCTTGTAAAAATAATTCATGAATTACTGTATTGTTATTATTCTTGTTCTTATATTGTTATATGTACTAATCCATGCAATTGTCAACCGTCTTGTTTCTTGTTGTCCGAACTCCCCGGGGAATTGAAAGGGCAAGTGGTGAATAGAATCCATTGTCCTGAGGTCACAGGTTCGAGGAAAGTTAGGTGCAGGTTAGGATAACCGGGAAGCACTAACTAGGGTTTTTTGAATACATGTGTGAATAAACGACAGTGACGGGGTTCATTGGCAAAATTCCCATAGTGGCGTAACCTAGTAAGGGTCACATCGGAAGAGTAGCAGGTTCCTCGGAGCTAGCGTGAAAGCAGAGGGGTCCGCTGAGAAATCTTAAACTCGGAACATATCCCGGAAAGAAGTGGATGAGTTTAGGGGAATAACAGGTTCACCGATGCTAGAGTGAAGGGTAGGCGGAAGAGATCTGCCCGCAGCGCGTGAAAAGTAAATGGAAGTAGTTTACTTGCAGTAAAAGAACTTTTTCTCTGTCTAGACACTTGAGCACTGTGGCGAATGTGTATTTGTTGTAAATTAACCAAGCACTGAGCACTTTAAAAGAAAGAAAGTTTCCGTTACCTTGTGAAGGGAGGGAGTCAGTCGCGAAGCGCCTCTGACATCACTCTGTGCCGCGCTGGGATTGGTGGACACAGCGGGCGGGTAGCGGAGCTGAAATTGTAAAGGAGGGGTGAGCGCCGGAGCGTGGGAACTGTCTCACGAAGGGGCCGCGCACCCATTGGCGGAGCTTATTTTGTGTCGCGCACCCATTGGTTGCACGAATTTTCTGAAGCGCATTCTGATTGGAGGTAGTTTGTAAACAAAGTTAACGCAGAAAACGTATGTGGCACTCGTATAGTCCAGAGACTAGACCCGATCCAAGAAACCAAGGGTTTGAAAGGGATCAGTGGAAGGCTAACAGATACGATATTATGTACGGAACCAAGAGAAAAATGTCCCTTGTAAATAAGGTGAAAAATTATTTTAAAACGGACAAACCGATTAAATCAAGGGAAGGTGTTCTTGTCCCAGCACCCAATACTCCCGCCTCATTCATGATGTTTGACCGAGGGTACAATACCTGTGTGTGGCTGGAGAATTGGGTGAAGTACACAAAAGATGACGGAGTATTGGCTTTTCCGTTAGATGGTACTTTCAATGGTAGGATCTTATTTAATTTAAGAACCCGAATGAATGAACTGCATCCCAGACCGAGACTAACGCAGTATGAGGCATTAGAGGAATGGGAGATTGAGGCTTTTGAAAGAGAAAGACCCCGAATGGACAAGGGTTTGACCAAGTGGTACCCCAGGCTGAAACAGGAGTCCAGGGATAAAAGGATGAAACAGTGGAGGCAGAGCATGATTGTTGAGGGTCTGTTTCCCATGATGCCGGCATGTCGTAACGTTGGAGCGGGTGAGAAAAGTACTGAAAAATGTAAGCATTGGGGGGCCCTGGGGGATTCAGATGATGAACTAATAGATGACATCTGTACCAGAAGTCCGCCACCTTACAATGAGGGAACCCGACCTTCCAGTGTAGGAGACGTTCCCCGACGCCCCTTCCAAAAGGAAGAAGACAGGTCCCTGGGACGGGGAGGGGGTGGTCAAGTATTGCCCTACCATGAAAAACCGGAACTGGCGGAAACAAGGGACATATATCCCAAAGTGCCCGCAAGTCAGGAAGAAAATTATCCACGTACAAAACCCTTTTTTCCCAGATCCTTGTATGAAAGCGAAGAGAAACCCTCGAATTCAGGACTGCCTTTTGTTCAACCTCCCTATAGGGAAGAGAGCAGGTCCTTTAATACTGGAACTTTATTCCCGAAACCAAATTATGGTGGAGGACCAAGTGAAACGCATCCTACTGCCCCGAGTTTTACTCCTCCATTGACCCCACAGATATTACATGACACAACTCTAAGAAGGGTACTAGTGGAAAAGGAGCAAGAGGCTCTAGCTAGACAAAGAACAGAAATAATTCAGAAAATTTCTCAGATAAATACCAGTCCTGAGGCATTGACTATTCCAGTAACTATTGGACCGGTGGTCCCATTATACGGAAATGGTCAGGGAAATTCGATTACTCCAGTCATGACCCCAGTCATAGCAACCCCGAGACAGGAACCAATCATCATAGATGATCAGTCCAGTGAATGCGAGTCTGAAGTTGCGTTCTTGGACTTGCCAAACAAACCGACCGGAAAGGGATTGCAGCAGAGGTATAATCCTTTTAATACAAAAGAAATTAAATTAGAGACAGCAACAGGTACTAGGAATGTCTCTCTGGTAACTCCGGATGAAATTGAGAGTTGGAGTCGTGAATTAGAGAAGCAGACTCCGCAAACAAAGCCTTTAGACCTTTACAAGCTGAGGGTTGAAATAGAGGAATTAATGGCAGGAAATGTGGGGTTGGATCGATTGAATACCTACTCTGAGGAAGAGTTGTCATTCATATGTAAGAGCTTTACAAGGAACACCAGAGTGCTCCATGAAAAACTGACCGAAACTGCAGTTAGTATGGGGGTAGATATCTCAAAATCCAAGCCCTTACAGAAACCGTACAGAGCAGACTTCTCAGACAAAGATATAGAACACCTGAATGTGGCGGGAAAGAAGTTGCAGATTAAAGAATTAATGGGGGTACTGCAAAAATGGGGAGATGTGGAAAAATGGAGAAGCAGGTGGGCGAAAAAGAGGGAAGAGGTTCGCTCCCGACAAGCGACTCCTGAGTTTGCTTTAAGAGAGGTAGAAAAACCTGAGCAGTTATGCCCCATGCGCGAAGTTCCAGGAGGGAAATATGTGCATGTCCCCTGGTCTAGGCAGGATATTGTGTCCTTCACGAACGATTTTCCAAAATTACGAGAGAAACCAGTTGACTGGTACCGGCAGGTGGAGAGGTTCGTGAAGGTACAAAAATGTCTGTGGAAAGACCTGGATGGGTTTTTCGACATTGTGGTTCCAGTAGATTTATGGACCCAGTGTAAGATAAACATAGATTGGCCCAGTGAAGAGTATCCCAGAAACAAGGAAACAGGGGAGCCATCAAAGGAAGTCATGCGAAAATATGAGCAGGTAATTCAGCACTTGAAAGAAAAGGTGCCCGCTAAGGAAACTGATTGGACAAAAATAGATAGAACAACACAGGAAAGGGACGAGACAGTGCACTCTTTTTATGAGAGGTTATTGCAGGTATTTAAAACATACAGTGGTATTGACAACATCGACCTGAAGGATATGACGCATTTTATTTACAGGTTTGTAAATGGTTTAAGACCTGAAATTTGTCAGTGGATAAAAGACAATAAAATCTGTTGGCATACTAAGAAAATGGATGAGGTCCTGCGGTACGCTAAGTACTGCGAGGACGAGATGGCAGAAAAGAAAAAGGCCCTTAAGGAGAAGGTTATGTGGGCTCAGGTGAAGCTCGCAGAACAACAGGAAAAACAATTGAGTAACATGGTTAAAAATGCTGAAAACAAAAGTCCTGGGGGAGGGGGTGGAGGAAAGCCCCGGCCCAAATTTAGCAGGGAAGAGGCTATGAAGAAATTTCCCTGCCATCAGTGCGGCGAAATTGGACACTGGCGAAACGAGTGTCCCCAATTAGTCGATGTTAATGAGACAACTCCTGATTTAATTCCACAGACGCAGAAAGAAAGACCAAGAAAGACTCAACCCCAGGTAAAAACAGTGCAGGTGCCTCGAGCACCCAAACAGGTATACAGGGGAAGACAGGCAGAGAATGAAGAGATAGAGGTTTGGGAAAGCGGGGAGAACAGAAATACAGCAACTTCGCAGTATCTACTGAATGATACCTTCCTTTGTAATGATCAGGACTGACGGGGCCTGAGAGGGGAGGACGAGGAGTGCGTACTTGGCGCTTCCTTGCCGGTAGACCAGTCTGGACCATATATTGAAGGAAAGGTTGACGGAAATGATGTCACCTTTCTGTTGGACACTGGCGCTACCCGTTCTACTGTGAGAACAGTGGACGTTCCAAACCTACCCCTCTCGGGAGAAAATATCCAAGTAGTAGGTGTATCTAATCAATTGATTAGTACTCCTGTTACCGAACCAATGGAGATTTCAATTGGAAATTTTAAACAGATGCATAGATTTGTCGTCTGTGACACCAGTCCAGTAAATTTACTGGGACGTGATTTGCTGTGCAAAATGAACTGTACCATCTTTTGCACACCAAAAGGTGTTGAAATACAGACCCCAGATGAAGACGGCATTTATAAATTATTGTTGCTTAGACCTGACGCAGAAATTAAAAGATTGACCCTGCAGGACTTGCCCCAAGAACTACAGGAAGCCGTAAAGCCAGAAGTGTGGGATTTCACTGGAAAAGATGTGGGTTTGATGAAAGATGTGGACCCCATACAAATAGCCATCAAGGACAACGCAGTATATCCTAACACTAGGCCCTACCGAATGAATGCTGAGGTGAAAGCAGGTGTCACTCTGGAAATACAAAAATTATTGGAAGGAAACATCATACAGGAAGTGATGAGCAGCCCATGCAACTCACCGATTATGGGCATCAAAAAGCCTAGTGGCAAGTATAGGGTAGTGCAGGACCTGAGAAAGGTTAACAAAATTGTAGTTCCTTGCTGCCCTATTGTCCCAAACCCTGCAGTAATTCTGTACCAGATTCCTTGGGATGCTGAGTGGTTCACTGTGATTGATTTGTGTCATGCATTCTTTTCGATACCCCTGCACCCCGACAGCAAATTTCTTTTCTCATTTGCCTTCGAGGGTCACGTGTATTGTTGGAACCGGGTCCCTCAAGGGTATACAGAGAGCCCCTCTATCTTTAATCAGATCTTGAAGAAATGTCTAGAGACTTTGACCTTACCTGGGAACTCTGTATTAGTGCAGTACATAGACGACCTTCTATTGGCGTCTAAAAGTCACAGGGACTGTGTAGTTGACACCATTGCCCTCCTAAATCACCTGTGTGAGAAAGGGCATAAAGTGTCCCCTGACAAACTACAGTTCTGTGCAAAATCAGTGAAATACCTAGGACACCAGATAGAAAAGGGTGTCAGAAAAGTCACTTCAGAAAGAGTAAGAATAATTCAAAAGATGCAGTTGCCCCGTACTCAAAAGGAAGTCAGAATGTTCCTGGGTGTATTAGGGTACTGCAGGCAGTGGATTCTGGGATTTGCAGCCTTAGCCAGGCCCTTGATAAAAATGACCACGAGAGGAATGCCAGATGTTGTACAGTGGGACGATGAAAGTCTAATGGCTTTCACAAGATTGAAAAACTGTCTGTGTACAGCCCCTGCGTTGGGAATGCCAGATTATTCAAAAGAGTTTGCCCTTTTCTGTGACACTCGCGATAATTGCGCATTGTCAGTCCTTACTCAAGAACATGGCACAACCAGGAGGCCTGTGGCCTATTTCTCTGCCACACTGGACCCAGTAGCTGCTGGGTTACCAGGCTGTCTAAAAGCAGTAGCTGCTACCTGTGCAAGTTTGGAACAGAGTGAGTCCATTGTCATGGGACATCCTGTGACTGTTTATGTTTCACATGGAGTGGTAATTCTATTGACCAGAACTAAAACACAGTATCTCACCCCTAGTCGGCTGACTAAATACGAGAGGATTCTTGTGGGTGCAGCAAATGTAAGCATTGTTAGGTGCGGTATTCTGAACCCTGCCACCTTACTCCCCGACCCCTCGGAAATGGAAGGTAGGGATGATGATGAACATGATTGTATTGATCTAACAGAGTTCAGTACCAAGCCACGCCCCGACATAAAAGAAGTGCCATTGCCTGAGCATGATAAAGAACTATTTGTGGATGGTTCCTGCCTAAGACATGAATTAGGAGGCTTGAGTGCTGCTTATGCAGTAGTGTCTTTCGAAAAGATTGAACGAGCAGGTTACCTATATAACATCAAGTCTGCACAAGTAGCCGAATTGATAGCCATGATAATGGCTTGCAAAATTGGGAAGGACTTACGCATAACAGTGTATACTGACAGTCAGTACTGTTATGGCGTTGTGCATGACTTTGGCCAATTATGGATGCAGAGGGAATTCATGACTTCCTCAGGTACTCCCATTCGGAATGCAAAAGTTGTTCATGACCTTTTAGAGGCCATCCAGTTGCCCAAAGAACTGGCAGTGGTAAAATGTGCTGCTCATCAAAGGAGCATGGACAGAGTATCACTGGGAAACGATTATGCTGATCGAGTGGCTCAATGGTGTGCCAAAGATCGATATATTATAAATCCAAAACGAGGGGGGCCAGGAACCAGCTGCCAGCTTCAGGTGTTTGAGGAAGTGCCTACATGGGATGAGGTGAGAGAGTGGCAGGAGTCGGCTCCTTGGCAAGAAAGAGAGAAATGGAAAGAGGATGGATGTAGACCGAGACGTGTGGATGGTGTCATCATAGGTCCAACTGGTATGCCTGTGTTACCCCGACACTTGCTTGGCACTATGGCAAGATTAATACATGAAGGATCACACATTGGTAGGGATGCCATGATTCTGGTATTTCAACAGACTTGGTACAGCAAGAAATTCAGGAAGGTAGCAGAGTCCCTCTGCCAGAGGTGCCTGTCATGTCAACAGATGAACCCAGGCAAAAGGACAATGGTTGAACTGAGCAAGATTGGGAGGTCAGGGGGTCCCTTTATAAAAATACAGATTGATTTCATCACTATGCCCCGTTGTGAAGGGAAACGATATGTCCTTGTCATTGTGTGCGTATTTTCGAAATGGGTAGAAGCTTACCCTACTCCCAAAAGTGACGCACTGACAGTAGCGAAGTGTTTACTAAAAGAACTGATACCTAGGTTCGGAATACCATACATTATTGAATCAGACCAGGGTGGACATTTCCACAATGAAATAATGGCTGAACTGTGTAAGGCCTTTGGGATAAGGCAGAAACTTCATTGTGCATACCATCCAGAGGCTTCTGGAATAGTGGAACAAGTAAATGGAACTATCAAAAACAGACTAGCAAAGCTGACAGATGCTACTGGCATGAACTGGGTGAAGGCCCTGCCCCTGGTCCTGATGGGACTGAGAAGTGTTCCAGACCGCAAGACAGGCCTAAGTCCCCATGAAATCATTATGGGAAGAGTGATGAGACAAGCATGGGTGCCAGGAAGCAAACTGTTGAGTATTACTGATGATTTGGTGCTTGAATACTGCAGAAGATTGGGTGACCAAGTGCGTTCTATCTCTCGCCAGATTGGAGACGACGGCATCCTTAATCCAACGACTCCTCTCCACAACTTGGTTCCAGGAGACTGGGTCAAAATAAAGAAGCACACTCGATCAAGCTGTCTGGCACCCAGGTGGGGAAAGAAGCGCCAAGTAATCCTGGTAACAACCACTGCAGTGAAAGTCGCAGGTGTTCCCCAGTGGATCCACGCCGGACACACCCAGAAGGTATTGCCAGACAAAGGATTTGAAGAACCAGGGCAACCAGCAGAGGACCCTGAAGAAGCCAGACCAGTAGCAACTGACAACGAGCAGCCCAGCACCAGTCAGGTTGCAGGAACAGCAGACGTTGGCCCAGGAGTAGTTGACTGCGAACTGCCAAGAAACCAGCCTGCTGAAGAGGTCCAGGAAACTGAGCCAGGAGTAGCTGAAGACGAGCTGCCAAGCATATGGCCAGAGGAATGGATACCGATGATTGATCTGACCGAAGATCCTATCAGAACAAGAGAACGACTTAGTGAAGGTAGAGAGTGGACTAGTCAGGAAAAGCAAGGCACAGGCGAAGAACCTCAGCCACTTGAGATTCAAATCAAAACTGAGGAAGGAGAAGGTCAGACAGGGACAGAGCACGTGATTGATATAGATCCAGTGAATAAGACTGAACAAATATCCGATACTGAACAAGTACCTGAGACTGAACAAGTACCTGATACTGAACAAGTGCAGGATACAGAGCAAGTGTTCGATACTCCTCCATTAACTCCTGATGTGGATAAGGGACAGACTAGACATAGAGTAATAGTTCGAGCAGAAGAAAATCAAGAGATCGAAGTGCTTGAACAGGATCAGATAGGGTTAGAAAAACGGGTTCAGGAAACAGAAACAGAAACAGAGACAATTGAAAGCCAAAAACAAAATATTCCTGAACAAGGCCAGATTAGCAACCAGGCAGAAGAATTTGATGCTAGCCCTGGAACTAGTCAGATAAGGGAAGTAGGAGAAGAAAGTGGAGAAGAATTACCACAAGATAAAGAGAACAAGAGAAGAAGAAAAGAAAGTGAAGTCCAAGTACCAACTAAGAGACTAAAGAAAAGAAACAACCTTGAGCCTAGGTTTGTAAAAAGACTGAGACTAAGAATAAAGACAGTGGAAGAAAAACGTGCAGAAGCAAGAAGAAGTGCTCGAATAGCAGAGCAGGAAGAAGACTCTTCCAAAAGAAGGAGTGAGCGAATAAAAAGACAAAACAAAAAGTACAAGTCTCCTGAATGGACACTGGTTTTGGAGGAGCTTGAAGATCTTGATATAACTGACGTGAGTGACGGAGAACCTGTCCCAGAGTACTCAGCTGAAGAAGAAGACGAGCCACCGTGAATTTGCACAAAGTAAGCTAATTGTGTAAAGCCACAAAGAGGGGTTCAAGAGACTCCTTCTAAGCAAAAATGTCTGATTCAACAGTGAATGGTAGACCTAGTTGCAGCCGTTTTAAGACGTGTTGCAAGGTGTGTATATGTAGTATAGTAGTACTGATAGTTATCTGGATAGGATTAACAATTTTCATTCCCTTTGCTGTAAGTAAAGATACTAACATTGTCCCTACTGAAGTTGTAAATACTGACAATGAGGAGCTGACAACACAGAGTGTAGAAAGACATGAGAGAGCATTGAGACAAACTAAACGAGACTTAGAAGCATCAGATGAGAAAGGACTACATTATCATGGCATGAAGAACAGGACACATTTAAATGTTTTTGCAAACTTGTTAATACACTATGTAGAGACTATGGAAATTGAAGATTGCTATGTCTGCATGAAGCTACCTACTTCGGTGGCTGAAGGCGTGACATATCATCATCTGCCATTAACATATGGAATTTCCTGTAGCATTTTAGCTAGTTTATTTTACAAAAGGGGACCGTTACAGTATTATTACTCTAACAATGACGTGATCTTTTCTGAACTTCCTATACGTGGGAACCTGAATCCTGTACATACCAAAACTGACACCATAAGATATATGGGAGACTACTTTCTGACTATAGGGAACATTGACATAGCAGACGCACACAGAGATAACTTGACTTGTTCTTTGCGTGAGCAGGAAAAGATGTTCCTGAACATGGCAGAGAAAAGGAGAATTAAAATTCAGAAGAAGGCTAATGACGAAAGTCAGAAAAAGCCAAAATGGGCAGAAAACATGGAAGGCACCTCATCTGGTGGAGCGGGTCCTGCTCTGTTGCTGGATTTTGAAAAGAAAGGCAAGCTATGTCTTCACCGCGAGAAGACTAGCTATTATAACAATGTTTTCATTGGTTCCAGTGAATGCGAACATAATTACAAGGTAATTGGAGGTTGGGGTTTCAAAAATGGGTCAGAGCCTGTGTTTCCTGGAATTTATTATATTTGTGGGGACAAGGCTTATTTCAAATTGCCGGATCACTGGTATGGAAGCTGCTACTTTGGCATTGTTTTCCCGAAAATATACCATGTGAATGGAAAAGCTGGAAGCAATGAAGATACTAATGGCTTAGTGCGTAGTAAAAGAGAAAGTATAGGTGAAATTATGGGTAGTATTTTCAGTGCACTGATACCTGGAGTGGGAGTGGTTCTGAACACTCACAGAATTTGCAAATTGTCTACTATAGTAGATGTGCTGTCTACTGAAACAGCTCATGGATTTCTGCTGGTCAATACCGAAATGGTTGCGATCAGATCAATGGTTTTACAAAATCGACTTGCTCTTGACACCTTATTAGCGAAAGAGGGCGGAGTCTGCCGGATGTTGAAGGCGCAACATTGTTGCACTTATATTCCGGATAAAAGTGTACAGATCAAAAGATATGTGAAAAACATTACTAATTTGGCAAAAGAACTGAAACCACTCGAGGTTGATAGTGCCTGGAAGAGACTGGTAGATGGTCTCTCAAATGTAGGTCATTGGCTTGCTGGCATAGGTAAAAGCTTATTATTCAAAATTCTGATGCCAATTGGTATTATAGGTCTTATTATACTTTCCATTTTCTTATGCTGTAAATACCGCAAGCGCACCAGAAAGCACGAGGTTAATGCAAGAGGAGTGAAACGAAGTGTGGATGAGATGGAATTAGAGGAAGTGAATGATCAAATATACAAAAAGGTGAAGACTTCTCACCCTGCTAAAACTGAAAGAGAAAAGCTAGAACGGTTGCTGGAAGAAATAGAACTTTATAAAGTGTGAAAGAAAGTTGGCATCTGGTTCCATTATAATTTGTGATGATAGTAGATATCATCAAAGAGGGGATTGATGAAGCAAAGCTTCGCATATTTTGCGGCTTGCCGAAATCAAGAACCTCATTTATGTGTAATAAGGTAACCCGTGTATGTTTTACTAACGTTTATATTAAGTTTGAGTAAAGTTTAAGACGCTTGCCTATGTGTATTTCTAATGAAATTAATCCATGTCCTTTTAAAAATGGCCGTCGCTTGTATTTTAGTTACTGCGCATGCGTCAGCCACACTCACGTGTCCTGACGCGTCTGCAGAAGTGGAGGGAAAGTTATGCGCATGCGTAATTCATAGCTGTGCTTATCATGTGGTACTGCTTGTGCCACTGCTCTTGTGTTTCGTCTAAATGTAGCTAACATTTAATTGCATAAGTTTATTTCTTGATGATGAGTTAAAAGTACAAACCCTGTGATGTGTTTTTCATAATGACATTATTATGTATTAATTTGTTTTCGCTTACTTTTCATGTACCGCGGGCAATGGGGGTCTGAGTGAGAGGAGAGCCATATTGGAGGTCCCTTCTGCGCCTGTGCGACTTTCAGCAGCACGAGGGACCTTGGCTGATGGAACATAGCCAGCTGGCAGTGATGGGCGAGATGCTCCTGAGAAAGTCACCTCTGCCCTGCGAGAACAGCGAATGTGGCTTCTTATATGTTACATTGTATTTTTGCGCTACTGTTAGCTCATGGGAACCCAAAATCTGCTAGGCGGTACCCAAATATGTTAATGAAGGCTTCAAATTGTGTATTGTGATTGGTGTGTTACCCAAACCCTACCTTAGGACCAATCGAAATTGGGGGATTCTGACACTTTGCAACATTTGGGGGGTGGTACACTGTCCCAAACTGTATATCTACCCTGGGTTCACCCAGTGAACCGTCCGACTTGTCTGGTTTAGCTGACCTGTCACTGACCCAACGTACTCAATAGGTGACTGAAGATACAGAGAGCTGCGGAGCACTCTGTCCGAATTTGACCATAGACTAAGGTTTTACTGAACTTTAAAGTGCTGGCAAGGCACTTAGCTGGGAGTTCGCTGACCCAATCGGGGTCTTGATCGATAGCTGCAGAGCGGGTGGAGCGCAGGCGTTGCTTCCGAACTGTGGATTTTGGTCCTGTCCTGAAGAGGGTCCTGTCCTGAGGGTTTGCTGTCCTGTCCTGAGGGTCCTGTCCTGATTCCTTTTCTGAGGGTATCCTGTCCTGTCCTGGGTGTCCATTCTGCACCTGCTGTCCATTGAGGGGTATCCTTCCTTGAGGGTTTCCTGTCCTTAACTGACCCGTGGCCAGGGTTTGGTTTCCACACCTTTTCTAGGTAAATATTACCCTGAACCTCTTGAAAATCTCGCACCTTCTGAATTTCTAACTTTTTGCTTCAATAAAGTTAAACATTGCATATGTGATATTTTCCATGCCTTTCCGCAACTATTGAAAGTCATTTATAATTTTGCAAAGTTATTCCTATGCCTTCTCATTTGTTAGAAATTATATTTTGCATAGCAGTGTGTCATTTCCTGATATGGTCTAGAACTTCGTTGCCTAGGTTGTTCAAAGGCCCATTCACCTTAAGTGAAGCGTGTTATTCATTATAAGTTCTTCTATAGTCACACACACTTAGTCTATCACTGTTTAGTTAATACTGACTTTGCATAGTATCTTTCCTCGTTACATTTTCATTGATACTTTGATGATTACTTTGTCATTATTTCTTTCTGCCTATGTGATTTACGTTATCTTGGTTATTGATTGTCTTATTTTACTGTATCTCATGCAAGAAAATATTGAACTTTAGATAAACATTTTAAAACTTCCAGTTGTCCGTGGTCATTTTAAACAGTATTTGAATGTTATTGGTTGGGTTTGTATTTGGCTGCCTTTCCTTTACAGCTAGCTCCCTGATTCATTGTGGTCATTAGGCACCTGCATCGGTGGATGGTAAGTCGGGTGCACTGAAATTTGGTAGCAGGGAACACACACACACCAACTTGATAGAGCTCGTGAAGTCACCTGATCGATGTATATGGTGATTTGAAAAGTATATGGGCCCTGAAGCCGGAAACGGCGAAAACTGTTGGTCGGGTGGCCTCGCGCGCTCTATCAACATCACTGATGACATCACTGATGACATCTCAAATGACATCACTGATGACATCGCTGATGACATCTCATTTGATATCACTGATGACATCACTGATGACATCATCCAGTGACTGTGTGTTTCTGTAAAGTTTAAATATGTTTTACATATTGAAAAATTAGTGGATGTATAAGTGTCTGGATGAAGGATTAGTAGGTGCGTGACTGACTGTATGAGTGAGTGATTAAATGTGTCTTACTAAATGCATGGGTTAGTGACTAAACTGTCTGAATATGTGCATCAGTATGTCTGTTGTTGTGTAAGCTGCTGCATGTGTTGATCAGTAGCTATATGAGTGGCTATATGGGTTATTGATTGGTTGCCCAAGTATTTGAATGGGAGACTGAGTGTGTGTGTGGGTGGCTGGGAGGTGTGTGACCGTGTGCATAGATGTGTGAGCAGTTGATTCACTAGGTGTATGAGTTCAAGAGTGCATGTGGAAACAGCTATATGGGCGGTTGACTGTGTGCATGGGTGTGTTGGTGAGTGAATGGATATCTCAGTGCTACATGTCCAAGAAAGTACATATGTAAAACACAGTGCATGTGAGAGTTGGCATATTTAAATGACTATACATGAGAGCCAGTGAATGTGCGAGTGGCTGTATGGATCATTGTGTACTTGTATCAGTGATTGTATAAGAGAGTAAGTATGTGTTAGTATATGTTTGAATAAGTAAGGTGGTGTGTGTATAACTGTATAGTTGAGGAAATGGAAGTGTGATTGATTCTTTGCATGACTGACTAGGTGTGTGAGTAACTCCATGGGTGAGTGGCAGTGTGTGAGTGTCTGTATAGGTGTATGAGTGCATATGATAGTGTTGTATTGATGAGTGACTGTATGTATGAGTGATTCTATGGGTGAATGAGTGAATGTGTGTGTAGACCTAGGAATCAGTGAGTGCGTATGTAGTAACTGGTATTGGTGTGTCAATGGTTTCAAGAATGGTAGTCTGTATTTAACACTGGGTGTATCAAAGGTTATATTAGAGTGTGAGGAGGTGCATCGTATTATCACATGAATGATATCATCAGTGATGTGATCAGTGATGTCAAATGAGATGTCATCAGTGATGTCATCAGTGATGTCATTTGAGATGTCATCAGTGATGTCACTGACCATGTCATGAATGATGTAATATGTGACATCATCAGCAGTGGATTGCGGGTGCGCGAAATATAGTTAGTACAACTAACTATATAGGAGCAATTTCAATGGTTTTTTTTAAATGCTAATTCCTAACTATATAAGGCCTGAAACCTATGGTTTTTTAAGTACATTTGCAAGGTTTTTAAAATGCTAATTCCTAACTATATAGGGCCTGAAACCTATGGTATTTTAAGTGAATTTGCAAGGTTTTTTAAATGCTAATTCCTAACTATATAAGGCCTGAAACCTATGGTTTTTTAAGTGAATTTGCAAGGTTTTTTAAATGCTAATTCCTAACTATATAAGGCTTGAAACCTATGGTTTTTTCAGTGAATTTGCAAGGTTTTTTAAATGCTAATTCCTAACTATATCATGCGTGAAACCTATATTTTTTTTCAATAAATTTCAAAGGTTTTGTAAATGCTAATTCTATTAGCGGATAACGTTTATATATGTTATTATCCTTCTGGGACCACCTGAGCAGCCATCTTGTTTCTCAGGAGAAGTGAGGCACAAGAGAGCACAAAACAAGAGTGGAAAACGCAAAAAGGGGGCAGGGTTGAGACCCCCTGACCCCCTAGCCCTTCTCAGGGGGTCCCAGAAGGACCACCAAGTGCAAAAAAATGATTATTTTTTAAATCGCGGGGTACGCGCACGGTACACGTACCGCACGCGTACAGTGCGCGTACCCCGTGATTTTTTTTATAAATTTTTTTTTTTGCCCTTGGGGGTCCTTTTGGGAGCCCCTGAGAAGGGCTAGAGGGTTGGGGGTCTCTACCCTGCCCCCTTTTCGTGTTTTCCACTCTTGTTTTGGGCTCTCTTGTGCCTCAGTTCTCCTGAAAAACAAGATGGTGGCCAACACTTCCTGGTTTGGACAGTTTGGAATGTTGAGAGTCGACTGCCAGTCAATCAGAAACTCGCTCGCGCACGTAAGGGTACGCGCACGTACGCGTACGGTACGCGTACCGTTCGCGTACGGTGCACGTACGGTGAGCGCATATAGATATATAATTTGCTCAAATTCAATTTTCTCAACAACTACTGGAGGGATTTTCACCAAATATAGAAAAGGCACTACTGCATACCTGTCCCTACCATTTTGCCAAGTTTGGTGTAATTCCGTTCAGCCGTTCGGGCTGTAGCCGTGTCTAAAGGTCCCATAGAAAATGCCATTTGAAAAATTTCAAATTCAATTTTCTCAAGAACTACTAGAGGGGTTTTCATCAAACATAGCAAAGGCACATCTGCATACCAGGCCCTACCATTTTGCCAAGTTTGGTGTAATTCCATTCAGCCGTTCGGGCTGTAGCCGTGTCTAAAGGTCCCTATGGAAATTAACATAGGGAAAACACGTTTTGGGACCCCCTATCGGCCCCTGCTTGACGAATTCCCCCGAAACTTTCAGGGAAGGAGCGGAGCGGAGCTGGCCAAAATTCTGGAAAATTACACACAGATTCCTCAATCGGCGCCAAAGTTATTCCCAATAGAATGTTGAGCGCATATAGATATATAATTTGCTCAAATTCAAATTCTCAACAACTACTGGAGGGATTTTTAACCAAATATAGAAAAGGCACTACTGCATACCTGTCCCTAACATTTTGCCAAGTTTGGTGTAATTCCGTTCAGCCGTTCGGGCTGTAGCCGTGTCTAAAGGTCCCATAGAAAATGCCATTTGAAAAATGTCAAATTCAATTTTCTCAAGAACTACTGGAGGGATTTACACCAAACATACAAAAGGCACTGCTGCATGCCAGTCCCTACCATTTTGCCAAATCTGGTGTAATTCCGTTCAGCCGTTCGAGCTGTAGCCTTGTCAGAATGTCCCTATGGTAATTAACATGGGGAAAACACGTTTCGGGACCCCCCTTTTTTCTCGTCCCCTGCTTGACAAATCCCCCCGAAACTTTCAGGGAAGGAGCGGAGCGCAGCGAGGCATATTTAAGGAAAATTACAGGCAGATCTCTCAATCGGCGCCAAAGTTATTCCCAATAGAATGTTCTGAATTTCCTATGGTAACTAGGTCCTAACTATATATACCTACTGGCGACCCCCAGTAGGTAATATACATATACACACACACATATATATATATATATACACACACACACACATGCATATATGCAAAAAAGAAGGAGAGAACTCTGGGTAGTTCTCAGTTTAGGTGGAAAGCACTCCAGGCACAGTATTACAAAAGTAATGGCAAAAGACTTTGTCCTTTTCTATCTCGGCATGGATGGCACTTTGCTAATCCTTTGCTTAAAGACTTTGATAGAAAAACAGACATTTGAGGTGAGCAGATCTAGAGTGTCGCTGGTGTTGAGAGTGCTCTACCAGGAGCTGCTTTCCACCTAAACTGAGAACTACCCAGAGTTCTCTCCTTCTTTTTTGCATAATTTATGCGTCACTCTATGCCTGAAAGGGTTTTGTTTTGATATATATATATATATATATATATATATATATATATATATATATATATATATATATTCACATATACTTTAGGAGATGTTGAGCATCACCCTCACAGAGTTGTCCTGTGCATGCAAGTACACTGGAGCTAGAGGTGTCAGCTATGCCATCCTTATAGTGCACCATTGCTGTACTCCAACCTCCAACAACTATTCCTCCAGTTTTTTGTTGACCCGCTATTCAGTTTTATCGATAGCCATGTCACAGTGAGGGGCAATTTTCTATTGTATCCCTCCGCAGAGTCATCATCCTGCCAATATCTTCATCACTGGTCCAGCCACAAAGGCCAGTCCAATGATAAGGACATTTTGAGTGGCTGCTACACGGTGCCAGTACAAAAGGCCACATGAGGGGGCAAGATTGCGGCAAATTGTATCAGAAATTGCCTTGCTGTGAGGGAAAAGGGAGAGCCCACATGGCGAAATACCGTTGTAATACTGTGTTTGCGCCTGACTTGTGCCAGACTCTTTACCGAGCTGCTACACCCTTCCAAAGCCACTGGCCTGTCGGCTTCCTGTAGCCCAGTCACAAAGTTTGCTCCAGCAAAGCAGCTGTCAGCAGCTACCGTTTCTTGTCAATGGTTGGGCGTTGTGGGTAGGAACTGATGGGCACTCCCCTACCCAGTAAAACGCTAATGGCATTTTCACATTACCAAATTCTGAGTACAAGTTGCCCAAGATCACAGGCTTCTCTGATAAGTTCAGGGACTGAGCAGGGCCAGACAAAAGATATACAAAGGATTTTTAAAATGTTGAAAGGCTGGGGCCTATTTTGAGAAAAGTTGTTAAGTACTGCTGTTTTAGCTAATAACCAGTTAATCTCAGAGCCTTGAGATATAACTATTCCATCAACCCATCACGTGGTTGCTTCCTCTATATGAAGGTTCAGGTATGGCAAGTTGCCAGATATATTTTCCATCTGTTTCCTCATTACTGACAGTAGCATCAAGGCTGGCCTCTGGCGGAATACTCAGGTATCCACTTCAACCTGCTGAAGCAATTAGAGTCCCTATAGAAAGAGAAGAGGGTTTCCTCGAGTGCATTTCATTAAATGTGTGAAGAGGAGACGGATGACAGACTGAATTTCCAAAACATATATTTATTTATTTTAGTTAATGCAATTTTATACAGCACGAACTTTACCCGAAGGAGTCAGAGCACTTTACAAAAGGGCCACTTACATTACATAAGGACTTCAGAGTGCATTAGTTACTCAAAAGATACAAACAGAAAAACTATAAATTTACATAAGAATGGTAGTAAGTACAAAAGTCTACTAAAAGATACTAGTGGTTAGAGTTACATATATACAAGTTGCAAATTAACTCATGGCAAAGATGCAAACAGATACACTCTAAACATAAACAGACAAAATTCTAAGAGGCTCCTTTACTGCTTAGAAGTTTTTTATCCGGTATTTAGTGATCGCTCGAGGACTTGTACGTGCTCTCAGCAGGCCGATGCTGCAGGAAGGCCACTACGGTTGGGGCAGAGTCAGTCACTTGACATGTCATTTAGAGGTGTGCCCTTTTAAGTAGGCCCTGGAGGCCTCACAAGGGTGTTCACGTGCTGAAGGAGTGCCATGCACCCCTCCCCGGTGGAACCTTTCAACAAGTGCTTCCCCCTCTGTCCTATACTCGGGAAATCGAGCGTTCACCACCCGGCTTGCCAAGTGGCCCTGGGCAGATCATGCGCAGGGCCGGACTGGGAACCAAAACTGGCCCTGGCAAACAGCTAGTCCGGCCCCCCTTGGGGGAGGGTGGTGCAGCTGAGCTGTTTGCGAGAGGCGGTTTGGGCCGATTTTGTTACAGGTGGGCGATATTGCCCACCCCGGTAACAAAAACGGCCCCCCAGGGGCCAAAAACCGCCCCCACCCTGGCGGCTCACCGGGAAAATGCCCAGTGCTCACTACGGTCAGTCCGGCCCTGATCATGGGGATCGGAGTCATGGCTCCCCAACAAGCCGCCACAACTCTTCCTTGCAGGCTAAGCTTGGTGAGCAAGGAGATATGCACATACGTCAGAGGCATACCTGTGCTTTGGTGATGTTGCAGTCACATTCCCAAGAGGATGGGACCCACCCTCCCAGCAGGTGAGCCTTCGGGCTGGACTGAGCACCTAACTCCTGAAACCCTGGTTTGGAAATGCCCAGATGCAGATTAGACCTTGCCACAATAAACCCATGACCAAGAAAAAGAGAATCACCAGGAGCAGCCCACGAAGGCAGAAGATGATCATGAGATAAAGAAGCCCACCTCCAGCAGAGACTGGCTGTCATGGCTGTCAGTCAGTCTAGGAAGAGAAGGGGATATCTCTGTTCCTGTATATGAAGGAGAGGGGCGCTGTGCTGCTAAGCTGCTTCTTCTGGGCTTGGAACCCCCCCCCCCCATGCTGCAGATCCAGAATACTGGTGGATGTCTAGAGAGACTAGAGCTTCCTAGAAAAGCCAGCTTTCTGGAAACCCGCTTAGCCCTTTAAGGGTGTGCCACTGTGCATCATATACTGCACGGCTGCCTGCGTCTAGAGCAGTTTATTAGTCTCAGAGTTTTCGCATTTCCTTCTGCTTACCAGGGTTGGCTCTGAGGAAACCCTTTACACATCTCACACTGGAGGGAAGGTGATCCACCCTGGGAGCGTCCTCAGATACTGTTGTTTTAGGAATCCTCCAAATGTTCATTAAGAAAAATTGCTGCTGATGTTTCTCTGTCGTGGGTTTTATGTACTCACCTTTTGCTAAATTGGTTTCTTTGCAAAGCCGTTTTTTTGGCGAAGGTATTTTTTGTGTTCATCCTGTGCTCTCATATATTTCTACTCCTTTGCCAGTTGTACCTTTGGGCATAATACCCGCACTACCCACATTTAGCCATTTGTCACTGCCCACCACTCTATATCCTGCTCTGTAGGGCGCTCCTCTGGGGTTCCCTATATATTCTCAACGTCTCCTTCAACCGCTCTCCAGCTTGCCTGCATGTTTCTATGCCCCACTTCCTCTGAGCCTCTTTCACAAGACAACAGCTCATGTTCCTCCCTTACACCTTAAGTTCCCTCAAAAGAACCTGCTTCCTCCTACCTTACCTTTGTACTTAGATGCAGAATAAGACACCAAGCTATACCAGCATGTCCCCATCTTTAACCTCTTCTCGCGTCTCATGTCTTCGACGATATGCCATTATCTCCTATTTAACTTAACCTCAAGCAAGGGCGTGGGTCCGCCTCCTTTCCCCCATTAACACTTTATCCATCAGCCAATTTGCATCCTTGGCTCATACCGCGTGCCATCTGCCAATGTATATGATCATTATCATCCCATACCCCCTCCTTATGTGCTCATATCTAGTCTTTCATCTGGTCAGCCCTACCCTTCAGAGCTACCCACATTGGTAACTGCTTCTCTCACAAACCACCTTTCTTGAACATTATTAAATTCCCCAATCTTGGTTCATTCCCTCCACTTGTTCCATCACTTGCCCGATAAGTGTTACGTTCCTGTTCTTTCTACCAAATTATGTCAGAAGGGGCTTTCTGGACCATTACTTCTCTATAATCTATCGCAGATAAGGCTATATTGGTCGACCCCTTTCTCGACTCCTGGGAGCCCACTGTCACTCCCCCGCTATGGGTGTTGACTGAGCGCGCCTCTTTCTCATCTCACACTCTTTTGTTAGCAGAGCCTCACCATGAAACAAGCACAGCCACCCTTCTCCTGTCTTATTCCCCTACAATCAATCAATCATGGCATTTGTAGAGCGCACTACATACCCGTAAGGGTCTCAAGGAGCTGGGGAGCGGGGCATGCTGCTACTGCTCAAAAAGCCAGGTCTTGGGGAGCTTTCTGAAGGTCAGCAGGTCTTGGGTCTGCAACAGGTGGATGGGGAGAATGTTCCAGGTCCTAGCAGCGAGGTGGGAGAACGATATGCCGCCGGAGGTAAGTCTCTGCAATGCCTTTTCACAAGGAGCAGAGCCCTGTCAGCCTTCCTAAATATCTTCAGCACATCCACCAATGCTTTCCTCGTTCTGTGCCCCAGTAACTCTCTACCACAAGCATCTACAACCACTGTGTTCTCCAAGCTAAGTGGGAACAACCCGCCTTATGACGGCCTCTCACCGCATAGCACCCCTCACAATAAAAATATGCAGGGCCTTCATTTACCAACTACTTCAGCCTTGCTCAGACGTTTTTGCAGGACCCAGATCAAAAATACTTGCAGGGCCCCACATAGCATGACCACCTGTTCAAAGTTAAAAAAAAATATCCTTGAAGAAAAGAGAAAACATGGCAGCTCGAGCATCAGACACCATTAAGCATGGTAGTGTTAGCTTCCTTGTTAACAGGAACGCAGGTTTGCTTCAGGATCTAAAACCTACATTCTGCAACACAAGCGCAGGGCCCTGAAAAGGTGCTATCTGATGGAATAATCCCCCCCCCCACTCTCCTCCACCCTTCTGAAAGCCCTGATCAGATCAAGTGAATACTAATTTACCAGAATGGTCGAAAAGAGGACAGCCCAGGAGCCAAAACACCTACTAAGACATCTAGGCCACACCGTCATTTGTATTCACATTTTTAGGAAGCAGCCCTAATATTATTGGAAAGACCGGTTATCATATAGGATGTGCTGGGGACTTAGGGCCCAATGTGCGAAACGGCTTTGCGGTCACACATGTTGCAGTTTGTAAAATTGTAGGATTGGCGCAGCAAAACCCAAAGCACAATGTACTAAATGAACATTAACAGATGTCTCTGGCACGTGTGATGTACATTTTTTGACTTTTAAGTAATCACAAGAACATGAGGGCTGATGAAAGGCTCCCTCTTTCCTTGCACTTCACAGTGGAATGCATCAATGGTACTGACCCAGTGTTTAATTTGAGCCAGTGATTTCTGGTGCTTGGCACCAGCACCTAATTGTCAACAGTGGCACTGATGACAGGCTGCCACATGGTGGTGCTGTTTGTCTTATTTAAAGATGAGGACTACCACAGTTGTTTATTAATACCTGCTGCCTATGCTTTTCTTATAACTTTGGGAGTCTGGAAAAGCCTAAACTGTCACACTTAAATGAGTGTGATGGTTAGTAGTTGTGCTGGTATTGTCTTTGTAAAAAGAACATTTGATGGACAGAATGAAGAACGATGTCATACATTCACCCCGGTACAGAGATCTGGGCGTAGCGGGCAAAAGAAAGATAGATTTAAACCAGATCTTTTGACTGGGGTAGAATGTTTGCATTGTCAGCATTCCGTCCATCATTTGTTTGCTGTAACATTTTGCGCCCTAAGTGAGATGGATATGCCCAGACGTGGGTCCCTTGCTCACTGTGCTACTGGATTCAAGCTAGCCTGGCTGAAGAAGGGTGACATACCCTGAAACCGGTCCCAGGATGCTTGTTTGCGGTCCAGGGCGGACCTGGCCTGGCAGTTTGGTCTGGACTGTTCCCATGGGACATAGGGTCAAGACTGATTTGCATATGGCTGGGTCCGAACTGGGGTGGCGTAGTGGGCAAAAGGGCGATGGACTTAACCCAGATCTTTTGACTGGGGGAGAATGTTTGCATTGTCAGCATTCTGTCCATCATTTGCTTGTGATATTGTCTTTGCAGCGCTGGCAGGGAAAAATGGTGAATGAACCAAGCAGCATTGGCTTGCTGACAAGGGTTCTGGCACTTATATTTTTACAAACTATGCACTGTTTTGACCGCAGTTGTGGCCGCAAACCATTCTAAGCCATTGATTGAGATCCAGCTCCAAAAAGCGTGTGGATTCCATCCATCCACAGAGTGACGCTATTTACGAGCAGGGCCCCTGGAATTATGCGAATCTGCAAATGCAGCCCTTTCCATGTAATGATCTACTTGCCTGATTTTACACATAATCAGGCATCTGCTGCATAATCTGCAGATTTTAACAAAAAGTTTTACAGCTCAAACAGACTAAACGTTACCATAAATGTGGTGATATGTGTTCGCCTGCAGTAGAAGGCCCATCGCAGAAGTTGACTTGTCATCTTTCAGTAGCCGATTGCTGCATTTGGTCGCTAAAGAGAGACTAGCAAGGCGAAAACTTTGCCCAGACGGTGTTACCATGAGTGAAAATAACAAAAATAAAATTTGAAGTGTGTTTTCATTGGGGGTGGGGTGCTTTACTAGCAACATTATTTAGTCTTTCCCTACGGCATACTTTAGGCAGCCCCTGCCACATAAGTCCAGTGTCAATGTCCATATGGATCAGCTTCCAGTTTGTGAATTCTGACTGGACCCTTAGGAGGAACCTGCAGTGACCCAAGGGCTGCTACATGTTCTCCCACTGCCCTTTGAAAAATGCCAGTTTTTTATTATATTTGTTTATTGGTTGCAACCTGTCTTTAATGAACAGGGGTGAAATAAGAAAAATGCCTTATGAGAATGTGAATGTAAAGATGGAGGCCTTCTACCCCTCAAAAACCTGCATCGCATTCACAGGCATTTGGAGGGGTTTGCAGAAACCCTGCCTCATTAATATCATTGAGCAAGAGAATCCTTGAAACATGTCCAGTGGCATATTGCACCCAGAGAGTCATACTTCCGTTGCAGCATAGAAATGTGTACTTGGATTGCATAGATACTTAAAAAAAATATGATTTGTTATGCTACCCGAGAATACATCGAACATCAATAAAATTCTGTAAATATGTAATATATAATTGTCCAAGCCTAATCGTTGTTTAAATGTAATCCTGAGTGAATTTGTGTATATATATATATATATATATATATATATATATATATATATATATATATAACCACTAGTATATGTAGTAGACCTTTGTACTTACTACCATTCCTATGTGATTTTAGAGTTTATCTGTTTGTATCTCTTCCTTGAGTGACTTTGCAACTTGTACATTTGCAATTTTTCCCTCCTTTCACTCCACTTGTACATATGCAATTTTTTTCTGTTTATATCTCTTTTGTAACTCGTGTAATCCAAAGTCCTTATGTAACGCAACTGGTTCTTTTGTAAACCCCTCTGACACCTTTGGGTAATGTTCGCGCTATATAAAATCGCATTAAATAAATAAAAATCAATAGTGGGGGATTTGTTACTATCTCTGTTTCTCTGCCTCCCTCCTACTCCGGAAAAACAAATTTGTTGTCTTCCTTTATTTCGAGTAGCTCTGTAATTCATGACGCGCTAGCCTTTATGCTTTGTGATAAACAGGATTTGAGGCATGTTGGCGCGCCGGATTTCCATACCCAGATGTTTAAACTCAGAGAACTGCCACGTTCTAATGTGGCGGAGGGGATGGTGCGCCCTCTGCCGGTTAGTGAGGTGAGAGTATCCTGAGCAGCAAATACCCAACTTCTTCACACAAGCACAGGAAGCGAAAGAGCTACAGCCAAAGCTCAGTAAACAAACACATGCCTCAAACTAATAGAACTAAATAGCAAATCACATCATTGGCATGGCTATGTGAAGTGCAAAAAGACTCGGAGAGCGCATTTGAAAGTAAAAAAGGGCCTAAACTAGCATTTTACACCCATATTAATTCGCTTTTTTTTTTGCAGTTTTATACAGCGCGAACTCGACCCGTGGGTATTGCAGCGCTTTACAGGAGCGCCAGTTACACACTACACAAGGACACATTCATTTTTTGTTAGGCATGGATTTGGGCAGAATCACAGGCTGTTGAGCCGACGACGAGCCTGGAATCTGGTGTCCAAATTCTATCTGTTGTGCTAACACAGCTAGTGAGTGCTTGGTTAACTTTCTGCCCCACGATTTGCACCTTTCTCTGTAAGCTTTCTAAAACTCGTTTGTGTGGAGTTCGCACTAGTTACGGCGATTCATGGAAAAAGTGCAGTTGTGGCTAAACGTAGGTTTTGGCAGCTTTCTTTTCAACACCCCTAGCTTTTTGGCATCTTTCCTGTTAACGTCCCTGTAACTTTTCTGTACAACGAACGGTATTAATGTAGGAGAATTGGTTTCCAACATGTGTAGTCATTTGATGCTCTTAAATTAATTTTAAAAAAACAAGCACAAAAAAAAACCCTCAGTAAAAATAATAAAAACTAAAAGAGGGAGCATCTTCGAATTTTCAAGCTTGTCAATGAGGGCTTTTTTACGTAACGCTCGTACAGATCACTGTTGTGCAACACTGGAATATAAACTCACACACGACCAACATCCACAGATTAGTTTAATGCATACATCATAGCTCAGATTAAGATTGCTGCAGAGAGACTTTCTATTGCTGCATTCATCCTTTTTCCAAAAGACAGTCCTTGAAACTTCAAAATGGGTTCCTAAGTAGATTGCTTTTACGTAAGATCTTACTGCCATCTAGTGGTCTTTATTAGTAACACGCCAAAACTGAGAATGTGTGTTATTAGAGTGAAAGCGTAAAAAGCACATAAAATCGGAGTGAGTACTAAATAAAGTATGTAATGCTTATGAGCACTTCATGGTGACAGCGTAGAACTAGAAGCACATTTTTCCAAATAATGGACAAAAGTTAAATACACCTGCAAATGAGCTGACATCACTGTATTTCCCATCGTCCATCTGTACAGGAAGAGGCATCACTGGTTTCGCGCCAAAAAGGCCTTTAAAGAAAGAAAAAGCCCAGCAAAAGGACTTAATTTCCCATCATCTATTGTAGTGTCTTGGTGTGTACACGTTCTAGTGTTCCTGTGTAATGTAACACACTATACACCCACCCACCACAGACGTCATGGTGTCACATGACGCTGCCAATAAAAGAGGCTGAGCGCACGTGCTCAGCACCTTTTCCTACCACTCATTCCTGGTGTCCGTGTCCCTTATTGTTGTGCCTAACATGCGGGCCCAGGGCCCATTACCTCCAACTTTACAATGGCGACGAGGTCGGTAGTGCAACCCATGCGTGCCACTACCCTACACTGAGGAAAAGGGGGAGAGAGTGCCCGCTTGAAGAGCACCCCCTGCAGCAAGGCACAGCGAGCCAAGAAGCCGGTGAGCGTCGTCGGAGCCAGCAGCCACTAGAAGGCCTACAGCAAGCCGATGGTAGCCTCCCACGTCAGCCGCCACCGACATGTGCCACCGGGAATGAGCGGACCGCCCAGAGCCACCGGAGACGGCGCGAAGCAAAAACCCCACCAGAGAGGAGCACGGGCCGAGCGGAGTCCACCCGCCGCGACAGCGACGCAGCATCTGACCGCCGGCCGAAGGTGAGCCCCAGGGGCGAAGCGCTAATAAATAAAGTGTGCCAGTACATAAGCAGTGCCAGCGGAGCCTACCCGCGGCCTGCCCGAGTCATCCCTTGTCCCCGCCGCGCGTGTAACGGAAGCGGCGGGGCCCAGAGCAAGCCACGGCGTGAAGGGGAAGGCGGCCGGACCCGAAGTTTAACAATACCAACGAGGGGGAGGGAGCGGAGTAGCTAACCGCCTCCCGACCCCCCTCGCGACGTGGTCCGGGCCCAGCGGAGCCCACCCGCGACCGGTTGGCGGCGCCTACACCGAAGGAAGACTCAGCAGCGCCAGCGGAGCCCACCCGCAGCCCGCCGGTAGCGCCCAGAGAAGGACAGTCACTGCAGAGCCAGCGGAGCCCACCCGCGGCCTGCGAGAAGCAAGGCAGGTCTCCGCCGCGCAGCGTGTGGGGGTAGAAGCTGCAGCGGCGGGAGACCGGTGAAAGTGAGGCCAGCGGAACAGTACAGTCAAGAGACAGAGCCGGCGGAGCCCAACCGCGGCCTGCCTCGAGCGTCCCCCGCCAGGGAGGAGTGACCGGAGCGACGTGCTCCCCCGCCGAGTGAAGCAACTTCTCCCCCGCCCGCGTGAGTACTGCCGAGGCGGCTGCGGACGGGAAGAGAGAGAGAGCGAGGGTGAAGCAAGCGTCTGCAGGAGGCCAGCGCCGCCAAGACCAGAAGGCCCCCCCCACCTCCTCCTCGTGTGCTCCGTGTGAGGAGCAGAGTGCAAGGAAGCAGGGGTGAAGTGACCGTCTGCACGCAGCGCCGCCATCAGCATAAGAGCCCCCTCCCTGTGTGCTCCGTGAGGGGCAGAGGCCGCAAAAGCGGTCCACACCGCCAAAACTTTACATAAGCCCCACCGGGACACTTAAACAAGAGGAACCACAGATGCACCTACAAAGACTGCCAATTTGGCCCCAGCATCAAAGCTGCACAACACCAGAGGGACATAAACTGTGCTTTTGCAAGGTAGGCCTGACTTCAGCACATTTACAAGTCGGGACAATTCTGGAACACTAAAAGCATAGGAAATCTACTCACCCATTATCAGCAGCAGCTCCAACCTCCTGTGCACTGAAGCAGTAGAGTGCACACCCGGGAAGACAAGACAGGCTGCTAACAGATCCAACAACACTGCCACCCGTGGCCAAAAGCATTAGTGCACCAACAACCTCCAGCACTGAACCAAGCATTGCACAACGCAAAAGAAGTTAACACCATCTAGAGGAAACAGGCGTAGTAGCGCCCCAAAGAAAAGCATCTTAACTCCCAAATCCAGAAAGCGCGCTCTGCGCAGAAGACGCCCACACGCACCAGCAAGGAGTAGGCGGCTGCCACTTCCAGAGTGACGTGGGAAGAGGCACCAACGCCTCACCAAGAATCCAAGCAAGGACAAAACGTCTGGAGAAAACGACTGCCAAGCAATGGAGGAACGATCAGGGAATAAGACTGCCGAGATCAGAAGACGGAGAGAGCAGTGACTCCTAGTGGCCACAGGAGATCACCGCAGCATCAACTACTCCCGCCAACGGTCCGAAGCAGCAAACTTCTGACGCCATCCAAAGCAGCACGTACCCGACGGTCCAAAGCAGCAAAGTACTGGACGTCAGCCAAAGCAGCAAGAAAACGACGCCAGCCAAAGCTGCAAATACGACACGCATCAAGTGTCCGAGAGCCTTGAAAAGTACGGGCGCAGATAACGCGCCACGTGGCAAAGGCACAGCCCCCACGAGATGGAAGAAGGGCACAGGTAACGCCACAGTGCAGAACAGTTACCGAAGAAGACCACTAAGCGTGGCACCCCCAGAAGCTGATCCACAGAAAGATCGCGTACCAAGTATCACCCGCGACGGGTCCCCTCAAACAATACCAGAAGGTGCTAACGCGCCTAGTCCGACTGGACGAGAAACCTGCCAAAACACCAGCAGGATGGGACCGCCAAACGGTCCAGGACGTTCGACCTAATCAAGATCCCTGAACACCAATCCACGAACGTCACCAACAAGAATCCAGAGTAGAGGGTTCGTGACACCTACTCGGGAAGCTAAGGAAGAAGGAGGAAGTGTTCCAGTCGGGGACACACCAGGACCACACATGCAGCGGGCGCGCCCTGCATGGAGGAGCCAGGTCAGGAGAGAAGATGCAAGATCGGACCGAGTGATGTCGCGAAACAGGAAGGAAGAAGAGGAGAGATCCGAGTGGCACGCTTGCCACTGAGAAAAGAAAGGAAGAAGATGTGTGGCACGTATGCCACTGGAAAAGAAAGGAAGAAGAGGAGAGAGCTGTGTGGCACGTCTGCCACTGCGAAAAGAAAGGAAGAAGAGGAGAGAGCTGTGTGGCACGTCTGCCACTGCGAAAAGAAAGGAAAAAGGAGAGAGCGGTTGGCACGTCTGCCTCTGTGAACAGAAAGGAAGAAAAGGAGAGATCGGCGTGGCACGCTTGCCACCGTGAAAAGAAAGTATGAAAAGGGGAGACGGGTGGCAAACCTGCCACTGTTAGAGAGCAAGGAAGAATATCCACGTGGCCGTTGCCACAGTTAAGAATGGAAGGAGGTTATTCCATGTGGCCGTTGCCACAGTTGAAGAGCAGAGAAGAAGTACATCCACGTGGCCGTTGCCACAGTTAGGAGTGAAGAAGGTGTCAGTGCAAAATAGGTCCCCACTGTTAGTCCGAGGCCGAACTGGTACGTGACCATCCATTACATGGCGAGCTGCAAGAACTCCAACAGCACCCGTCACCACGGAAGCCAACAACACAAAGACTGTGAGGAAAAAGGGGCTCCCAGTCGTCTACAGACTGTTTCCATCTAGCATCTCCAACCTGTGCCAGAGCGGACAAAAGTTCCCCGAAACAGACTGAATTCCACCTGCCCTTTCCCAAGCTGCGGCGGATAGAAAAGCTTGATGGAACTGAACACTTCACTGCATCCTGAGATAAGTTGATTCCCCAAATGTGAATTATCAAGTTGAGTTTTTTCATTGATTAAAAAGGGGAGTGATGTAGTGTCTTGGTGTGTACACGTTCTAGTGTTCCTGTGTAATGTAACACACTATACACCCACCCACCACAGACGTCATGGTGTCACATGACGCTGCCAATAAAAGAGGCTGAGCGCACGTGCTCAGCACCTTTTCCTACCACTCATTCCTGGTGTCCGTGTCCCTTATTGTTGTGCCTAACATGCGGGCCCAGGGCCCATTACCTCCAACTTTACATCTATATGCACAAGACGTGATATTACTGCATTTACAATCATCCATCTGCACAGGAAGTGGCACTGTTGGATTTCCAATCCTCTATGTGCACAGTAAATTATGTCACTGGCTTCCCACCAAAACATCTTTAAAAGCAGAATCCAAGCAAGAGGACTTCATTTCAACATCATCCATATGCACAGGAAGTGACATCACTGGATTTCTCCTCATTAATTTCCACAGGAAGTGACATCACTTCCTGCTTCTTCCCTACTGTAATCAATTCTTCAGGGCGCCCCCAGCAAAGGGTAGGCACAGACAAGGGCATCACCTGTTTCAGTCTGCAAGAGTCATGGGCGAACCCCATTCCAGTAAAATCTACAAGGTAAAATGATAATCATGTGACACTCATCACCCCATATTGCCAATCCCCACGCTCACACCAAGACATAGAAAATCCAAACATTCACATAGCTTTCACACAACAGAGACCCAACCCCATACACATCTCCACCAACTACAACACCCCCCCAAATAAATATAACATACATTTCATGCTCATTAATACTCACTCTGCAATACTCCACGTACCAGACATCTCAGACCTCATCACCTATCATAAGCATGGCACCCTCTTCATCACAGACACATGGTTAGTCACCACATCTCTGCACACCCTGGAAGCCCTTCTTCCTACATACCAGAGCTTCCATCGGGTAGGCCGCGCACATAAGAAGAAAGGAGACCTCATTGTCATTAACAAGTCCTCCTGGTCCTTCACACTAGGCAAGCAACACTCTACTCAATGGAACTACTAACATGCCATTTCCTTCTCTCTGCAACTCATATTGCCAAATTCCATCTCACCTACTGGCCACCCAGGCAGAACAAGGACTTAATTTAGGTATTCTCGGATCTCCTCACCACCTTGTTTATGAGACATGCCCATAACAACCTCTTGGGTGACTTCCACCTCCCAGACAATACAGGCTCCAAGAAACAGTCTTTTCAACCTCATGGATACACTCAACATGGCCACAATCAACACACACCAAAAGGTCACATCCTCAATTTTGTCTTCTTAACTTCACCAACAATCCAATGCAAACCAGCCAGACCCTTAAGCAGACCACTCTGCTATTCCTATCTCCCTACTCAGTGTACTACAAACAAACCAAGGTCAACAAAAAGAGAAGATCAGCCCTTCACAGACTTCTACATAGACAACCTAATGCTTGAACTCCTTTCTCACCCTATCAACTCCATCCCCGATGCCATCAGCCCAGTAAACAACTTCAACAATTTTGTTGGAAAGCTATGTGAATGTCCATGCCCCAAATAAAACACACAAGCACAAAACAAAGCCTTCAGCACCTTGGTCTTCGTAATACCCTACTGACAATAAACAATCATTCACAGACAAGGATAAAAAAGAAAGACAAACCGAAAACCTGAGGATCTCTCAATACTGAAGGCCCTGAGCACAACATGCAGAGAGCTCATTACATCATGAAAGCATTACACAATCACCATAAATGAAGCCACCAACAGAAGCAAAACACTGTTGAAGACAATCAAGCAATGCATCACCCCCCTACCAAACCCCCTACTCCTCACTCCAAAGAAAAGTGGAATACCATCAGCCTTGTGTTCAGCTAAAAAAAAATACACAAGATCCAACAGCACATCCATGATACCAAGTCTGCATTATCTCTCCCACCTACCCCTTACTGTAAAATCCCACAGTGGTCAGCCTTTCAAAACCCTCTCTCTTCCACATCCACCGCCTCAAAGCCATTTCTTATTAAGATGATGTCTTACCATCATCCTACATCAAAGGATTCTCTGGAGATGCTCCATTACCCCTACTTACCCTTGTCAATGCATTCATGCAAGGTATCTTCCCAGAAGCTCTCAAGAGTAATCATATCCACTCACTCCTAAAGAATACTACACTAGAACCTGATGACCAATCACTCGCCTACCATTCATGGGCAAGACCATGAATTAGTCTATGTTCAACTCCAAGATCACATCAAAGCTAAGCATCTCCTGCTCGACCACCAGTCTGGCTTCAGGTCACTACATCACTGAGATCACCACCTTACACATCATAGATGATTGCCCTCTTGACCATAGATAAAGATGACCCCTGCCTTTTAACATTGTTGGTCCTCTCAGCTTTCTTTTACACAGTTGACCATTCCACCCTCGTACATACCCCTGAGTCACAAATTGAATTAACCAGCATGTCATTTACCTGTTCTCCTCTTATTTTTTCAACAAATACCAGCTTGTTCACATGGGTACCTCAAGGTTACAAAAGACCCTGATCACATGTGGAATATCCCTGGGGTACATAGTGTCCCCTGTCATTTTCAACCTTTACCTGGAGCCGCTTGGTGCTCTACACACAAATAACAGCATCAAGATTCACCAATATGTCTATGATACACAACACTACCTGAAAGTTTCCTCTGCTTCAGACATTTTACGTCTCAAACACTGCTTGTACATCATCCAGACCTAGATTCCAAGTGCCTATCAGAAGATCCACCCGAACAAGATATAACTCATATTATTTTCCAAGAACGACAAAGAAGATGTAGTACAAATCTGGCTCAATGACATGAACCTAGATGAACCTCAACTCTCAACAAATGCTAAATCACTTTGAGGAGTGAGGGAGTGTGGCTCAATGGTTAGAGCTCTTAATGCTACAAGGGAACCCAAACGGTTGGCTGAGGACCATGGGGAATTATGCTTTAGAAGACAAAGGTCCTAAGCTTATCATGATAAGGAAAGTAAATAAAATATAGGCCATAATAGGAAGCTATATTTATCCTCTGTCCAGCCGGACAGGGTATTTATTTTCAACAGAATCACAATTATTTATATAAATAAGTGAAGGCACAGTCCTGTACCTTGTTCAAGAACGACAAACAACACATAGGGAGAGGTTTCCACAGGCAAGAAAGAGCTATACTGGCCACTTTCACATCAATGTTAAATTAAAGTTTTTGCCAGTCAGTACAAAACACAATTAAGGTACAGCACAATTGCTAAGTTGTGGAAGTACTGCTTATAGTCGACGTTTCGATCCCTCTACGCTCTAATTACATGGGATCATCATCAGGACAACATTTGAAAAACATTTGCCTGTTTGTATTTAAAAATGCAACCACCTGTTGAGGAGGAAGGAAGAAAAGGGGAAGAAAATCATAGCCATGGGCTAAGTTAGAAACCATCAGCAAGTCTTTATGTCCATCTACCTTGTGCATTTCACATTAATTCGGAATCGGCTTAACGTGTTTAAGGCTTGGTGTATTTTAAAGTGCGTAGTTCTGGGGCTTCCATACCCGAGTGCGTGTCCGTGACTAGTGTCAAACACATCCTGTCTTGACCCACAGCGTTACTCTGGCAATTTCGTTTAAGTTCAATAGATAAATGAAATTCATTAGATAAATAAAACATTCTATGCGGAAGCGGTTCGAAAGCAGGCGCTCGTGTAAAATCATACCGTGTCCGTTGGTAGGGGGAGGCACAGTGCACTTACTCGGAATCGAGCGGTTAACTCCCGATCCTAGCCTCACAATGGGGGAATTAGGGTGCAGCTAGACGCTGGCATGCCGGTCAGGGGTTTCGGTTTGGCTGTGATGCCTACGGGATTAATGGTGATTAGTATTAATCCTGAATTATTCCTATATCTTCTTTAGGAGATGTACTCATTATTACCTGTACGTCCGCCGGGTCTGGCTTCTACTACAGGTCTGCATAAGTAAAGACGCTGTATCTGGTGGGGGTGATAAGTGAATTTAAGGTCAAACTACTTTCAACCACTGAGGAGATTTTGCGCGTTCTTTCGGGGTTCTATAGAAATTATCTTACCCAAGTGGCATGCTGGCCACAAGAAGGACGGGATTCTTGGGGACGGGATGGAGGGGGTCCTGTCAATTCATCCAATGCGTGATGAAGGTTTTACCACAGGTATGCCTGTTGGTGGGAAAGAGTGAGTTAAATGACTTTGAGGTTAAGCCTCTTCATAGCCGCTATTTTTAACCTGTCCATCATGGGTATGGGCTTACCTTAGTATTTAAGTTGATCCATGGTATCAGGGTTTCTGGTGGGAGAAGGAACGATGTCCTATCGATCCGCTGCTTCGATTGCAGTCTGGTGAGGCATTTCCACCGTGTTGCTTAAGGCAGCATGGTAGTCAAAATAGAAAGGGGCCAATAGATGGCGGACATGATGGAGTTGTCAGTTTGCCGCGGGGCGGCCATTTTGGAGTGGGTTTGTCTGATGGTCGCGGGGCGGCCATCTTGGAGTGGCTTTGTTGCACATCTGATGGTGGCGAGTGGGTGAAATTAATAGTCGTGATTGTGATTGGTGGGGGGAGTGATTACTATTTGGATGAGAACTAAGGTGAAAGTGCATTTTGTGACCATAGTGACGCCGATTTATGATTTAAAACCTCAGAAATTAACATTTCATTTTCGGGTTATATCAAAACAATCTGCATTCGTGTCAATCTTTGGAATGAACATAGTCTGTGTGTCCACTTAAATCTTGGACATGGAGCAGGTAAAGTTCATATTTATAGTAGGGTAGTCCAGTCCTCTGCTCGATTCAGACCATTCCTTATTGTGTCGAATTGGATCATTGTCTTTAATTCCTCTCGGTTGAGTATTTGGGCAATATCTCCACCTCTGGCTGGTAGCTTGACCACTTTAAGTATTGTCCATTTTATGTCATTTTCACTGTGCCCAGCTTCCTCGAAGTGATAAACCAAGGGTGCATTGGCTGTCTTGCACCGTACACGGCTCCTGTGCTGGCCAATGCGTGTTTTAGTCTTTTGTGTGGTCTGGCCAATGTACAATTGACGCTGGGTCAATACACATTGACAAACCTCTCTTCGCATTTCACAAGAGTAAAAACTTAAAAGACCACCTAATCAGAGCAGCATTACCGATATCACCAGTAGGAAGCACACTTGAGTCAGCCTGGGGACTACCACCACTGATAGGCCATGTCAAATGTGGATGCTGCAATGTGTGTGAATACACGGTGGAGGGCAAATCATTCACTCACAATAGCACCACGTTTGAGAGACGCTCATTTTCCAACTGTAATTCTTCTAATGTAATATATGCGATACAATGCCCTTGTCCGAAATTGTACATTGGCCAGACCACACAAAAGACTAAAACACGCATTGGCCAGCACAGGAGCCGTGTACTTATCACCCCCACCAGATACAGTGTCTTTACTTATGCAGACCTGTAGTAGAAGCCAGACCCGGCGGACGTGCAGGTAATAACGAGTACATCTCCTAAAGAAGATATAGGAATAATTCAGGATTAATACTAATCACCATTAATCCCGTAGGCATCACAGCCAAACCGAAACCCCTGACCGGCATGCCAGCGTCTAGCTGCACCCTAATTCCCCCATTGTGAGGCTAGGATCGGGAGTTAACCGCTCGATTCCGAGTAAGTGCACTGTGCCTCCCCCTACCAACGGACACGGTATGATTGTACACGAGCGCCTGCTTTCGAACCGCTTCCGCATAGAATGTTTTATTTATCTAATTAATTTCATTTATCTATTGAACTTAAACGAAATTGCCAGAGTAACGCTGTGGGTCAAGACAGGATGTGTTTGACACTAGTCACGGACACGCACTCGGGTATGGAAGCCCCAAAACGACGCACTTTAAAATACACCAGGCCTTAAACACGTTAAGCCGATTCCGAATTAATGTGAAATGTACAAGGTAGATGGACATAAAGACTTGCTGATGGTTTCTAACTTAGCCCATGGCTATGATTTTCTTCCCCTTTTCTTCCTTCCTCCTCAACAGGTGGTCGCATTTTTAAATACAAACAGGCAAATGTTTTTCAAATGTTGTCCTGATGATGATCCCATGTAATTAGAGCGTAGAGGGATCAAAACGTCGACTATAAGCAGTACTTCCACAACTTAGCAATTGTGCTGTACCTTAATTGTGTTTTGTACTGACTGGCAAAAACTTTAATTTAACATTGATGTGAAAGTGGCCAGTATAGCTCTTTCTTGCCTGTGGAAACCTCTCCCTATGTGTTGTTTGTCGTTCTTGAACAAGGTACAGGACTGTGCCTTCACTTATTTATATAAATAATTGTGATTCTGTTGAAAATAAATACCCTGTCCGGCTGGACAGAGGATAAATATAGCTTCCTATTATGGCCTATATTTTATTTACTTTCCTTATCATGATAAGCTTAGGACCTTTGTCTTCTAAAGCATCAATGGTTAGAGCGGCAGACCCTGATGCAGAGTTCTGACCCGGGACCAGTGTTCAATTCCCGCCTCGGCGGGTCTTGGGCTCAATTTCCTCGGACCTGACAATTCTCCCCTCGGTGCCTATTCTAATCATGGGCCCCACGCTGCAACTCTGGGCAATAGCTTGCTTAACCTCCACACCGGCCCCAACAGCGCTAGGATGCCTGGCTTCACCCTGGGGGTGCCCAGGAGTGGACACTTCACAGGGAAAGCCAGGAAGGGTTCCACAGCGGTATGAGTAATAGCGCCAGGAAACCGCTTGGTGACAGTGCGCTCTACAAATACCTTGACATTACATTACATTTTCACCTTGGACACCAAACTCTACCAGAGGAACACATTGCCAGAAAAACAAAGAGAGCCTGGTACCAGCTCACTCTTCTAAAGAAAGTCAAACCATTTTTCCAAAAAATGACTACTGAACTGTTGTACAAGCCCTTGTACTCTTGCACCTGGTTGGTAGTAATGTCCTACTCTATGGCTTCCCAGACTCAACACTGGTACCCCTAAGACGCATCCTAGGTGCAACAGAATTTCTCATTGTGGGCCTGAATAAATATGATCACATTACAATTAGCCTGATGGAATTCATTGTCTTCCCTTGCCAAGCCCGTACCATCTTAAGAACGAGCTGCATTAGTTACAAAGCCATCATAGTCAACATCCTCACTTATCCTGCAGACAAGATCACCATCTCTGGTAGTTCTTGTCACACCCGCAGCCAGGACACCTTCCGAGTGCAGACTAAGAATAATAAAAACAACAAGCATTGGAAATGCAATAGGTCTCGCATTAGGAAAGTTTGAGCGATTAGTATTGTAAATGACACTTTTTTTTATTTATGTGTTGGTTTTGAAAATAGCTAAATTAATAGCTTTGTCAGTTACAATGTCAATAGTTTTAACTTTCGCAAATGTGACACCTATAGCATTTGTAATGCAATGTGTGTTGTATTTACGTGACTTAGATGTATTGATATTACAAATAACAATGGCTTTTAATTTTGTAAATAATTAATACTTGTTAGATCTGGGGGTCTCTAGTTGGCAGAGGTAAGTACCTTAGACCAAGTAGGGACCCTTGCTTCTAGTCAGGGTGAAGGAATACACACCGTAGATAACCTCAGCTCTCCCTCTAGGTAGCTTGGCGCGAGCAGGCAGGCTTATCCCCAAGGCAATGTGTATAATATTTGCACTTAACACAACAATAATCCCCCATCCACCACAAACTGAGACCACACAGGTAAGTATATATCAAAAATATATCTTTATCTACTTGCAGCAGTAAAAATCGACAATATGTTATAATTACTTTCTTAGGAAAAATGTTACACTTCTTCTTAATGGTTGCACTTAATCTTTAAGGTTGCCCTTGGTAGGAGGTTCTTATTAAAATCAACAATAGTCTCAAGTCTCTCTTTAAACGGTATTAAAAATAAAACTAGTGATTCCTCTCCACTTGGCTCTACAACCGAGCAAATTAAGCAATGCCCGTAGGTGAATTACTCAACCGAATCAGCCCACAAAACCAGGGGCCCCCAAGCGCTGCAAGCGCGCCTCACCAGATTCACCGGGGACTCCTTCGTGCCGCTCGGCGTGTCCTCGCACCCCTGATGATTTCAGCGCACCGCGCTGAGCAGAGCACACACCCTCTAGCCCCGGCCGGTCCTGTCAGATCTCCGCCTGCCCTCGACAATCCAACGGGCGGCGGGGACGGCAGACCGGGGATAGTCACACTGCTCCCTGGGTGAGTCGCGGAGAAGGCGGCCGGTCGGGGAAGGTTCCCCGGCTCCTTCGTTGCTTTCTCGGCTTCGGCGAGGCTCCCGGTAATTCCCGGCGAAGGCTCCTTGCTTGGACCAATCCGCTCGCGGCTCTTCTGACGAGCCCTCCTTGATGTCACACGCCTCCTCGGTCCTCAGCCAATAGGAGCGCAGCTCCTTCGTGTAATCCCGGGCAGTCCTCCAATGGCAGCGCGGCCTTCTCAGGCGAGCCTCCCTGAGCGAGCCAATCTCAGCGCGGCCACTCCGATGCTGCTCACGGGTCCCGGGCCGCTGGCGGTGTATTTCTTTAGCGGTTCTGGGTCCCGGGTCGCGGCGGTGATGCGCGGATCTGGAGAATCGGGGCACAGCAGCCCTCACCACAGGCACACGATGAGTAGAGGCCGCCCTCAATGTTTTCAGTCTACGCCACCAGCAGCTCACGGGGGTAGCAAAGCAGTCCCACGGCCAGCGTCGGTTGTGTGTCGATAAACACACCGATTCTCTCCCACGGCTGGCGGATGGTTTGCAGAGCGCAGGCTGGCAATGAAGACGATCTCCCAGCGTCTAAGAGCCTCTTTAGGAACCTTTTAACCCTGGGTTCCAGGAACAGGAGGCCAGCTCTTCTCAGGCCCTTGGAGATTCAAGTTGAAGACACAGCACACAGCAAAGTCTTGGCAGTTTCAAGCAGGCAGGGTCACAGCACACAGCAAAGTCCCTTTCTTCTCCTCTCCTTCAGTTGGATAGCAGGATAGGTCAGCCCTTAAAGCACACCGCAAGGCAATCTTCCATCAGCTCCTTCAGCAGTCCTTCTTCTGGCAGAGGTTCCTCTTGATTGTAGAATCTTAGAATCGGATCTTCTGTAGTCAGGGGTCCTTCTCTTATACCCCTAAAAGTCTTTGAAGTCCTTTGAAGTCCTTTGAGGTCTTTTGAAGTCCGTGTGCAAGTGGGCCCTGAGCCCGGTCTAAACCAGTTCTGGGGGTTGCTGGAGCACTGGGGTGTTTCTGGTTTCCTTCTTCCTGTCAGCATCAGGGTCAGAGGTGACAGTTGGCCAGCAGGAGGGGGAGCCAGCATGGTGGCCAGGCAGGCACAGCCCTTCACTATCAGGCGCTATCTCCTCCCGCTTCCCTGGCAGCAGATGCTGCCTTTCATCCACGGGCTGACTCCAACCCCCCTCCGGGGGCTCTGCAGCCCCTGTCACACTCAGACCAGACAGGCAATCCACAAACAGGCCCAGGCACACAGAAAGGTTTAGACAAGAGAACAGCCACTTTCTAAAAGTACTATTCTCAAACACAGAATCTAAAAACAACCTTCACTAAAAGATGTGTTATTAAAGTCTGAGTTCAGCGATATCATTCACTTATGTCCCATCTTGTTCCTATTAGAAGATAGGCTGGTATCCATTGGGACCAGCCTCCCCCATGTTATTCTATGGAGCAAGATAGCCTTACAGCAGTGAGCGCACAAAATGGCTGCTGCCCACTACCAGAGCATGTGACCTGCACTAGTACATGCTCTAATCAGGTATATTCAACCAATATGACAATTTACAGAGGGAGCACTTACACTCTGGCACTGATCAGCAGTGGCAGAGTGTCCAAAGCATCTAAACCAGCAAAAACGAAATCCAGCACAGCATCAAACATACATGAGTCAGAGGCAAAAAGATGGGGGAAAAACCACGCCAAAAGGTGTCAGGTCTAACAATACTTAAATAAAATTTATTGTAATTTATAATGGCAATAGCTTAAACGTTTGTAAATAACTTTTGTGAAGATTATGTTCAGTGTATTTTATTGTGATGAAAATCCAAGAACATTGCATTTGCACCTACACACACACAGAGCCACACACACACACACACATATAGATGTGGTGGTGGTGGATCTGGGGGATATGGTGGTGGTGGATGTGGTGGTGGTAGTGATGGTGGTGGATGTGGGGGTGGATGTGGTGGTAGATGTGGTGGTGGATGTGGTGGTGGTGGATGTGGTGGTGGTGGAGGTGGTGGTGGATGTGGAGGTGGTGGTGGATGTGGAGGTGGTGGTGGATGTGGTGGAGGTGGTGGATGTGGTGGTGGTGGATGTGGTGGTGGATGTGGTGGTGGTGGATGTGGTGAAAGTGGTGGTGGATGTGGTGGTGGATGTGGTGATGGAAGTGATGGCGGGTGTGGTGGATATGGTGGTGGATGAGGTGGTGGATGTGGTGGTGGATGTGGTGGTGGATGCGGTGGTGGTGTTGGATGTGGTGGTGGTGGATGCGGTGGTGGTGGTGCATGCGGTGGTGGTGGAAGTGGTGGATGTGGTGGATGTGGTGGTGGATGTGGTGGTGGTGGGTGTGGTGGATGTGGTGGATGTGGTGGTGGATGTGGTGGTGGATGCGGTGGTGGATGCGGTGGTGGTGCATGTGGTGGTGGATGTGGTGGATGTGGTGGTGGATGTGGCGGTGGATGTCATGGTGGATGTGGAGGTGATGGTGGATGTGGTGGTGGATGTGGTGGTGGATGTGGTGGTGGATGCGGTGGATGTGGTGGTGGTGGATGCGGTGATGTGGTGGTGGTGGATGCGGTGGATGTGGTGATGGTGGATGCGGTGGTGGTGGTGGATGCGGTGGTGGTGGTGGATGGGGTGGTGGTGGTGGTGGATGTAGTGGTGGTGGGTGTGGTGGATGTGGTGGTGGGTGTGGTGGATGTGGCAGTGGATGTGGCGGTGGATGTGGCGGTGGATGTGGCGGTGGATGTGGCTGTGGATGTGGTGGTGAATGTGGTGGTGGATGTGGAGGTGGATGTGGAGGTGATGGTGGATGGGGTGGTGGTGGTGGATGCGGTGGATGTGGTGGTGGTGGATGGGGTGGTGGAAGTGGTGGTGGAAGTGGTGGTGGAAGTGGTGGTGGATGTGGTGGATGTGGTGGACGTGGTGGTGGTGGAAGTGGTGGTGGAAGTGGTGGTGGATGTGGTTGATGTGGTGGACGTGGTGGTGGTGGATGTGGTGGTGGATGTGGTGGTGGTGGGTGTGGTGGATGTGGTGGTGGATGCGGTGGTGGTGCATGTGGTGGATGTGGTGGTGGTGGTGGATGTGGTGGATGTGGTGGTGGATGAGGTGGTGGATGTGGAGGTGATGGTGGATGTGGTGGTGGATGTGGTGATGTGGTGGTGGATGTGGTGGATGTAGTGGTGGTGGATGCGGTGGATGTGGTGGTGGTGGATGCGGTGGTGGTGGTGGATGCGGTGGTGGTGGAAGTGGTGGTGGATGTGGTGGTGGATGTGGTGGTGGATGTGGTGGTGGATGTGGTGGTGGATGTGGTGGTGGTGGATGTGGTGGTGGTGGATGTGGATGTGGTGGTGGATGTGGTGGTGGATGCGGTGGTGGTGCATGTGGTGGATGTGGTGGTGGTGGATGTGGCGGTGGATGTCATGGTGGATGTGGAGGTGATGGTGGATGTGGTGGTGGATGTGGTGGTGATGGTGGATGTGGTGGTGGATGCGGTGGAGGCGGTGGATGTGGTGATGGTGGATGCAGTGGTGGTGGTGGATGCGGTGGTGGATGGGGTGGTGGTGGATGGGGTGGTGGATGTAGTGGTGGTGGTGGATGCAGTGGATGTGGTGGTGGTGGATGTGGTGGTGGAAGTGGTGGTGGATGTAGTGGTGGATGCGGTGGTGGTGCATGTGGTGGATGTGGTGGTGGTGGTGGATGTGGTGGTGGAAGTGGTGGTGGATGTGGATGTGGTGGTGGATGTGGTGGATGTGGTGGTGGATGTGGTGGATGTGGTGGATGTGGATGTGGTGGATGTGGTGGTGGTGGGTGTGGTGGATGTGGTGGTGGATGCGGTGGTGGTGCATGTGGTGGATGTGGTGGTGGATGTGGCGGTGGATGTCATGGTGGATGTGGAGGTGATGGTGGATGTGGTGGTGGATGCGGTGGATGTGGTGGTGGTGGATGCGGTGGATGTGGTGGTGGTGGATGCGGTGGTGGTGGTGGTGGATGCGGTGGTGGTGGTGGATGCGGTGGTGGTGGAAGTGGTGGTGGATGAGGTGGTGGATGTGGTGGTGGATGTCATGGTGGATGTGGATGTGATGGTGGATGTGATGGTGGATGTGGTGGTGGATGTGGTGGTGAATGTGGTGGTGGATGTGGAGGTGGATGTGGAGGTGATGGTGGATGTGGTGGTGGTGGATGCGGTGGATGTGGTGGTGGTGGATGTGGTGGTGGATGTGGTGGATGTGGTGGTGGATGTGGTGGTGGATGTGGATGTGGTGGTGGATGTGGTGGTGGTGGATGTGGTGGTGGTGGATGTGGTGGTGGAAGTGGTGGTGGATGTGGATGTGGTGGTGGGTGTGGTGGATGTGGTGGTGGTGGATGCGGTGGATGTGGTGGTAGATGTGGTGGTGGTGGGTGTGGTGGATGTGTTGGTGGATGCAGTGGTGGTGCATGTGGTGGATGTGGTGTTGGTGGATGTGGTGGATGTGGTGGTGGATGTGGCGGTGGATGTGGAGGTGATGGTGGATGTGGTGGTGGATGTGGTGGTGGATGCGGTGGATGTGGTGGTGGTGGATGCGGTGGATGCGGTGGTGGTGGTGGATGCGGTGGTGGTGGTGGATGCAGTGGTGGTGGAAGTGGTGGTGGATGTGGTGGTGGATGTGGTGGTGGATGTCATGGTGGATGTGGAGGTGATGGTGGATGTGGTGGTGGATGTGGTGGTGGATGCGGTGGATGTGGTGGTGGTGGATGCGGTGGTGGTGGAAGTGGTGGTGGATGTGTTGGATGTGGTGCTGGATGTGGTGGTGGATGTGGTGGATGTGGTGGTGGATGTGGTGGTGGTGGATGTGGTGGTGGTGGATGCAGTGGATGTGGTGGTGGTGGATGTGGTGGTGGATGTGGTGGTGGATGCGGTGGTGGTGCATGTGGTAGATGTGGTGGTGGTGGATGTGGCGGTGGATGTCATGGTGGATGTGGAGGTGAGGGTGGATGTGGTGGTGGATGTGGTGGTGGATGTGGTGGTGATGGTGGATGTGGTGGTGGATGCGGTGGATGTGGTGGTGGTGGATGCGGTGGATGTGGTGATGGTGGATGCGGTGGTGGTGGTGGATGCGGTGGTGGATGGGGTGGTGGTGGATGGGGTGGTGGATGTAGTGGTGGTGGGTGTGGTGGATGTGGTGGTGGTGGGTGTGGTGGATGTGGCGGTGGATGTGGCGGTGGATGTAGCAGTGGATGTGGCGGTGGATGTGGCGGTGGATGTGGCGGTGGATGTGATGGTGGATGTGGTGGTGGATGTGGTGGTGGATGTGGTGGTGGATGTGGTGGTGGATGTGGAGGTGGATGTGGAGGTGATGGTGGATGTGGTGGATGTGGTGGTGGTGGTGGTGGTGGTGGATGCGGTGGACGTGGTGGTGGTGGACGTAGTGGTGGTGGATGTGGTGGTGGTGGACACGGTGGTGGTTGTCGTGGACTTGTTGGTGGTGAATGTGGTGGCTACCTACTCTGTCAATAGCCTTCCCTTTGACCTGGTACAAAATATATTATTGTACTATGGTCTTGAGTATGTGCAGTTTTCTATCATATTACAAAGAAAAAAATAATGGCGTTACTCTATATTTTGCACCAGTGCAATTATTTCTAATATGGCAATGGGCGCATACGTTATTAAACTACACGCTGCCAAAGTAATCGGGTGAATTTGATTGTAGAAGAAGCAAATCGGATTTATGACGAGCAAAAATCTTGTAGAAAATATGTACGAGTAAAACACGTGGAGCATCAACTTGACCACCAGATGGCGCTACATCGTGTCCGGTTTTAAGAAACATTTGAGTCAAACTAACTAGTAGAAGAAACAAGCATTCCTCGGTGGCGGCGTGGTTGCAAACCAAGCCCTGCAGATTGCAGGGATCTGAACAGACTAATAATGTCTATGTAAATAAACAAAAAAAAATACAAGACTATGCATGCAATTTATACCTGACCACAAGTTCATGCTCCCGTTGTAATGTATGGACCGTGCAACTACATGAGACATACTTGCATAACATACCTACACTCACTTTCCAAACTCTACCTCTCTAGAATGTAAGGAATGCATGCCACGCTTATATGTGGCTGAATGTGCCTTCCTGTAATGTAACTGATGCTTATGTAAAGCGCCCACCTCTGTATCGAGTTTATGCTAGATAAAACAGCAAAGGGAAACAAGACGGAGGGCATTGCTGTGGGGAGGGGGGAGGAGAAATGCGACGCGGAGCGGGGAGAGCGGCGAGTGTGAAGCAGCAGGGGCCTTTGAAGTGAAGCTAAGCTTCACTTCAAAGGTGTGGGAGGAGTGCTGCTGGGGAACAGATGGAGATTTGATGATGTGCACCAGCATTTTAGGTCAATGCGCTTGCGCATTGGCCTAAAAGCGCACGGGCACAGCATCAAATCGCCAGTCTAGGTAAACCTTGTTTAAGCCCCTATAGTCTCGCTCAATGCGCATGCGCATTGAGAGGCGAGACCTAAAAACAAAATAAGACAACGGGTCTTTTCCATCTAAGCACCCAGGATCTGGAACAACATTCCTGTATCCATCAAGATCCCCGTCCCCCAACGCTGCTGTAATTTAGGAAACAGTTGAAGACTTACCTCTTTGAGGAACACTTGTCACAATGCATTAACCATCCACAACTCAGCTTCTCTCCTATTACCCACCAACTTTTAGCTTGCCTTTGACCATGTACAGTGCTCCTCTGCCTTTTGTCTCGGTTTGAGCTAGAGTAATACCATACATATACATACAAACAAATCAAAAGAGACCCCTAGCTGGATCATCAACTTGTAAAAATACATTACAAATGCAGGAGGTTTGACCTTGCCCAATCTGGTCTAAAAAAACATAGGCACTGCTAAAGACTTTCCGGTCCTGGGTTTCGGAGATAGGGTTGGCAAACGCTTATACTCTGTCTTGTACGTTAGGGCCCAAAATGTATTTAATGTGACATAGGCAAAGTTGAATTATCTCAAGGCTGGACTTTATAACTGTGGGGGAGGCATATCAAAATCAAAGACATTTATTTTTGCAAATGTTGGAGAACCAGTAGCTTTGATCTGGACTTTAACAACACTGCTTATCAAATCTGGAGCTATGATGGGCACTATTACTGAACTTCCTAGAATCTCCTCAAGAAAGTAGATTAAAAGATTCCAGATCTTAAAAAAAAAAGAAAAAAAAAAAAAAGATTTCAGATCTTATAAAAAATGCAGCTGCAACCTGACTGTTCTCAATTTAATACCCATCATTACATTCACTATTTATTTAGCACACACCACAAACTGAATTATCTATTGGGCTTAAATAATATGCATTATTACCAAACTCAAACAGCCATTATGAGTCGGCCAAAAATAGGCCTGGTAATTCCACCCACAAAAATACCAATACCGGGCATTGGTAGCTCGGGAGGGAATTAATCGCCTTTACAAGTTAAGTGAATAGCATGCAGGAATAGGAGTATCTACACTGATTCCGACATATTGGCTTGGTGTGTTTTGCGGCAAGCGGCTCCGGTTCTGCAGACCCCCTAATTCTGTACAAGCATCTTGTTATATCAGAATATCAGACGGCTTTTCCTCGACACAGTTAGAACTCAGGGGTGGACCGCTAAGAAAAATATCATATTCTATAGGCTTTCCGTGAAAAGATGATCAGGACCTTATACAAGTGAGCCTCAAGCTGGCTGACTTTTCCGGAATCTGTTATCAGATCATATATTCCGAACCTGTTCTCCATCGTCGTAATTAGAATTTTACATCCCATCTATCTTTTAAACACAGAGTTGTCATCACGCTGCATCATAATTTGAAATACAGCGGCCAGCTTCTATATCCTTGTTCCAAACAACTTCATCCGCCATCAAGTTGGGCCCTCAAATTATTTCAAACAGTTCTCCAAACGACAACCTACTTACACTATCACTCCTGTCTTGATAAATTTTCTCCAGCGATCAATTGTTCTTTATTCTGCTTGCAAATGACGGACTCCTGAAGAAGGCAATAGCCGAAACGCGCGTTGAGTTTACATCTACCGCTTTGCTAACTTCATCTGCCCATTAATCATTACTGATTTATTCTATGTCTCTTACTTATTTTTCATTTTTGTGTTTGTTTATTCTTTCTGTATTGTAATAACTGTATATGTTGCACTGACTAAATCTCTGAACTGTAATTTTTAATGTAAACTGAATCAAAATGAAGAAAAAAAGATAAATGAATCTATAAAAAATATTTTTGAATATATATCATGTTTGGTCTTGTTTAATCGTGTGGAATCATAGTCCCATGTCACTTTGCATGTTAATTGTGTTGTTTCCCTAGGTTCAGGCATCTGAGTTAATGTACTTCACTACTGCCCTTTTTTCAAAATAATTATTGTTAGTCCCTACCAGTAGTGATCTTACCATTAGTAGGGGTCCCCTCTTTTTCCAAATTTTGGTGTGTTTTTTAAGCCAGACACTTTGCCTGTTTAAATACTGGACCCGCAGTGTTCCCATAGGACTTTAAATCCAAAAGGGGCAATAACTGCTGTTAACATTCCCACGAGGAGTACATGCTGACAAGTAATAGGTGCCTCAATGGTACTCATAAAATGACATGGGGAGGATAAAAAACTACATTCTCTTTGGAATTCACCCTACTGACTTTAGGTTACATATGTGAATTCTGCAATGGGGGCTCACCCACATTGACTATAGGTTACACAGCTCTCGAACTGTGTTCTACAATCCTGTAGGAGCTTCATCTCCCTGAACCAACTCCTGCTCCAAGTTAAGACTGAGCCATACTATCATCACAGAGAATGCTTTATTTGTATAAGAATGAGTGCCTGTGCCCACCGCTCTACTTAGAAGTTCGTGGCCAGTGCAAGTAAATGTCGGCACACCAAATACCAAGGCTGCGTAGTGTTAAATCCACCTCTTGCCTCATTAATCCAATACCAGACACTCCCTGTCCTTTTATCTCACTCTTTCAGGTTTCGGCTTTCTCCCTTAGTGGCAGTTTTTCCATCTTTCTCTTCCTCCGTGTTTCCTATTTGTGTGTTTTTCCCTCTCCTGCTATCTCTAAATGTCTGGTGCGTAAAAATAAGTGCTGTTCCTCAAACATGAGTTCTGGTTAGCCCCGCCAGCAACCACCGACTTAATTTTAAATTGAATACTGATTATAGAACAACACCTCAGGGGAAGGAGATGTGGCCTGATGGCCAGCACTGCCGACTATGGATCAGTGGAACAAGTGTCGAGTCCCAGTAATTCGCTCAACATCCTGTGATTTTGGGCAAATCAATTAATCTCTCTGTGTCCAAATTAAAAAAAAAATGCTTGTTAGTTTAGTAAGATTTGAGTATTTTTAAAATCCTTATTCTTAGAATCACAAATCACTGGCAAATTAGTGGTAAAGATACACATCAACCTACCCCTTAAAAATCTGACCAATACCTATTTTTATCGCAAATATCAGGAAAACTGCTTAACGGAGTGTCACAAAACCACACAAAGGGCCTACATTGAGGAAAGTACTAGCTTCATTTAGAGCAATGTCATTCAATATTTTAATCTGAGAGCAAAAAGTTATATAGGAAGTCAAATGAAAAGCAGTACTTTTTTAACGTCCCAGCACTGTTGGAAATGTAAAAGAAATACACTGAGATTTGTCAGTAAATGCAGAGACACATATGTCACTCTGACTAATGTACTGCTTAAGACCTCTCATGTGTCATTAATGATATCAGTGGTGACATCACAAATCCAAGCTAGGACATCACTGAAACAAATCACTCTTTTCCACCCTGGCCCTGCAGGAGACGTGCTTGTATGTTATTTTTAACATTGATTGCGACGCTGAAGCTTTGGCAACATCAATTCTCTTTGCTCGGGCGATGGAGCTTACAAGGGGATGTTGCAGAGATCATACAGGCATGGATGTATGAAGTGGACTTAATCGCATCCATATATGCAAACATTGTCCTACATCAGGCCTCTCCAACAAGTAGCTCCTGAGCTACAAGCAGCTCAGGAGCTATCAGAGAGTAGTTTTCCTGTGTGCAGCCATGCCTGCTAAGTAAGAAGCTCTTGCTTGGTTGAATTAATGGATGTATACAACATTGAAACGTGTGTACTCGAGACAAGGATGTGTGTATTTTCAGAACCTGTAATTTCCAAAATATATTTAAAACTTACATTTGATTGATAAATCATACAGCACTGAGAGGCCTATTACTTGTATTACCTTAGTGCCAGGGGTCTTGCAGCTGTGGTTGGAATTTCTCTTGTGGAGTCATTTCAAATTCACTAAGCCTTTTTTACATGTACTGGGTAGCAGATACTATTTCATAGAACGATATTAGGGTATACGGCACTAATATAGATATTAGCTGAATGATTATTATATTATACTGCAAGATTTGACAACTAAGCTTGTCATTTGGCTTGCCCTGCACCGAGGCATGTCAGAGAGAATTGGGTTAGTAAAAGAGCTTACTTTAAATAAAGTGTTGCATTGTCTTGATATTGTCCCAGTCACTCCACACGTCCAGTTTGCTGTTATATGTAAAACCTTAGCTACCAGGCTAGTCTGGGCAAGGAAGCATCCTATGATATGATGGCTGTGTCCATGCTGACACAACCTTATGATAATGGCACTCTGATGATACAAGGGCAAAACTAAAAGAGATGATGGACGGAGCGCTGGCACTCACGCCCAGTCAATTGATCTGGGTTTAATCCATCATCATTCTTAAGCTCACTCCACCACCCCAGTTCAGACATGGCCATATGCAAATCAGTCTGACCCTGTGCCTCATCGGAACAGTCCAGTCCGAACTACCAAGCCATGTCTTCCCTGGACCGGAAACAAGCATCCTGGGACCGGTTTCTGGCTAATCAGCCATCATCATCCAGGCTAGCTTGAATCCAAGCTGTTATCTGATGATACCAGACACCTTCAATATGCAGTCCATGCAATAAATCTAGAATAATAACATTGTGCATTCTAATATGAAAAGATGTAAAACAAGCAAACAGGAACCTGATAAGATGGCTACTTTTTATAATTTTCAACATCCAGTGAAATACAAAGACTTTTGTAGTCTATTGTCGTCTTTGGGACCCCACAAGCCCCCCTTAGCTCTCAATATGTGACAATCTGATAAATGGCAGGAATTTTGAATAACTAAATGGGGATCGGGGGGGGGGACTACGTTCAACCTCAAAATTCATATTGGATCAAATTGTATCACAGGCAAAGGGATACTCCCCCATTAATATCTTCAGATATGAACAGCTCAAATCAGTATTGAACAATAGATGGCCAGGATACCCAAACTAACTTACATCAGTACTTAAAGATGGCTGGGGAGGGCAGTGCTTGCAATTAGTATTCAATATATATGGTCTAATATTGTATGCCAGTCAATGGCGGCTCCTCCGCTAAGGAGAAGGAGCATCGCCTCACTACTGCTTTGAGCAGTCAAAGAAAGGAAAAATAAAATGATAATAACAAAATCTTATCATCATTTTATTTTGTCCTGCTGCTGAAGCTTTGTGTGACAGAGCAGGGCTGTGAAGGTGTGGTAGCCCCCTCCTAGTGTGCAATGACTTTTTGGTCTGCCCTATCGGGCTGGCCAAACAGTCATGTACACTTCGCATGTTCTCCATGCAGGCTGCATTAAAGCCTGCGTGGAGAACATGCCTAGGACCCCAGTCTCTGAGTGAGCGCCAAACCAAGGGGCTCAGACCAATCACAGCCCTGCATTGCAGCGTTGTGATTGGTATGGGGAACCCGGGTGCTTACCAATCACAACTCTGCATTGCAGCGTTGTGTTTGGTCAGGGGAGCCTGGCTGCTTGCTTCCTGTCCATTCCTGACGCGAGGAGAGACAATGGAGAGATGAGGTTGTAAGGTATGTTTTCTTTATTTTAATATCATCTTACCCCTCCACCCTTCAACCCCCCCAGACCAACTGACCCCCCCACCCCGCCACCCCCAATCAGCATCCCAGTGCTTAAATAAGAAGGAACATGGGACGAAAGCCTGTAGCTATAGACTAGTTGAGTACAGAATAATAGAAGGAAGGTATATCATCCTAGATCTACTTCAAAAAGTTAATTATTTCAGTAACCACAGTGGACCCCACGCCAGGAGGTAAATGCATATTTTCCACATTTAATATCATTGTGGTCTGGGAAAAAATTATTTAAGGAACAGAAAATACTTATAGTAATTAGGCAGTTCACTCAGCAGAGGCTCAACAGCAATCTTCGTTTAACTATACAGTCCAGATCTACAAGTGTTGCCGCATCACTGGCGAGCCACTGTATTGTCGTCCGGTGGATGTGATCATTCCTTCCTGATCTTTCGGATTGGATAAGAAACCTGATGTAATGCCATGGATGAACGCTAAAGAGTCTTTGGTACAAGTAGTACATAGAAGAGTTTAACGAGTATTCAAATACAAAGAAGACAATCAAAACGTTGAGTCGTTGGTGGACGAGACATGTTCAGAGATATGTTAAGTGTATGTCAGTGTGATAGTTTGAGCCTTTCCAACATTTTGATTGGTAATCCACTGGATGGTGGAGAATGGTTTGCTAGCTGTCTTAGTGTTAGTCAGCGGATCCATGACATTGCTTTATACTAACGCCAGCTTAATTGTATAGGCGGAAGCCGTGCCCTAGCTGTTCATGGAATTGACAAACTATGCAGCTGCACTTTCATTTTTGGTATGTTTGAGTCTGTTTTTCTTCTCTTGTGATATGTTGCAAGGAAAAATAGAAATTAAGCATATTAAAAAAATAACTTTGTCTTGTCAGCCGGCCCTGCTGCTTTATCACACCCACAACTTAAAAACAGATCTAGAGAACATAGCAAGAGCAGTGAGGAGGAATTTCGTGTGCCCCTGACAAAATGGCAGCTTCCAGTGGACCAGCGATAAGATACTGATTCATTACTGGAACGTTTAATCAGTGCAAATTACCAGAAAGGACTGAGTTCCAAAGGCCCAGAAGTATTTAATTAGAGCTGACAAAAAGAGTCAATGCCATTACAACTAACCCCAGTGGGTGATAAATACACCCACCCTCCCTTTTTCAATGATCCTATAGAAAAGCAAAAAAAAAAGTACTGATGAGCTCTTAATTCATTTAGATACTCCTTTCACCAGTGAGCATGTGACTGTCCACTAATACATGTTATTTGGGTTGTAATGAAAACATTAATAAATGGCTAGGCAGGGAGGAAGGTGGCGGAATAGGCTAATATTCATTGGGGTGCATTTCTCTACTGGCAGTATTTTATTTATTTTTATTTATGAAGTTTTATATAGCGCAAACAAGACCATTTCTGGTATCAGACCGCTGTACAATGGGAAATAAGCAGAGAAGATTCTGCAGAATAGTATGCTACTTGCTGCACATTACAGCCAGTGGTTGTAGCTACTTTCTTTAGTCAGTCTCATATTAGTTCATTGGATGGCCCTTATTAACTCTTTCACTTTGATAGCCTATCCCCTTGAATCCATGCGCGAGCACTGGCAGATCTGCCCTCTGACAAAGATAGGCAAGAAGTGCACCCCCTGGAGATGCACTTGTAATGTGCGCTTTGTGGGATGACGCAAACCAGCTCTGCTGAGCATTTAAACTGAAGGATGTACCGAGGACAGATCAATAAATAGATTAGCAGAGTCATTTACATCTCACTGCCATTAGCCATGCTACATGGCCCATTGATTTTCAAATTGTGTGCATTTAATTTGTTATGTCTGATGAGACCACAAAACGCTGCTGCCTCAGTAAATCCATCTTTAGGACTGATTACCCCTTGTGAATTATGTTCCTTTGGCCCAAAGTGCCTGTTAAAGCGGAAGGTCTGCCCAGCACGTTATATAGAGCACTGAAGGATACACAATATAAAATCTCAGAAAACGGTTCCGTTTTTTAATTTTTGTTTCCAAGATAAATGCTGTCCCTTTTTTCCAACGTCAATAGCTAAAAGCCAGGCATCTTATTTCCCTCTTTGTTACTCGCGGACACATTTTAAGTGGAAAAGAAGCGCTTGTTACTTTGTTTCTTTTTATGAACGCGTTGTCGGGGAGTGCCCAGCATGAAGTAATAAAGGCCCAGATGTAGGTAAAAAATATTTACCGATTCTTAATTACCGAATTTTACCGATTCGGTAATTAAGAATCGGTAAATATGAAGGGTGGACATGTAGGTCCATCCAGATGTGTATTTTACCGATTCGGTAAAAATCGGTATTTACCGAATCGGTAAATACCGACCGGTAATGCTCCATTCATTCCTATGGGCTTTGAAGCCCATAGGAATGAATGGGGCATTACCGGTCGGTATTTACCGAATCGGTAAATACCGATTTTGACAAGGGTGCAGGGGGTGTCACTTTGACACCCTCTAGCACCCCCAAAAAAGGGTCGGGGGCCATATGGCAGGCAGACCTGCCCTAAGGGCAGGTCTGCCTGTCATATGGCACAGGTGTGCATGCACACATGTGCATGCACACCTGAATCGGTATTTCATCACCATCAAATTGAATTTGATGGTAAAATACCGATTTCTTAGGCCTTGTGGGACTCATAAGAGTCCCACCTACATATCAATTTTACCGAATCTGTAAAAATACCGGTCGGTAAATTTACCGACCGGTATATTTACAGAATCGGTAGAATTACCGATCGGTAAATTTACCGAACGGTAAATTTACCGATTCAGCCCCCTACATCTCAAAATCCTTTTACCGGTCGGTAACGGCCGAATTCGGCCGTTACCGACCGGTAAAACCCTACCTACATCTGGCCCAAAGTAACAAATGCTAGTCCCAACCTTTACGAATCAGTCCCGGCCAGGACTTAAAGCGGGCCGGGTCTCAGCACCAGCAGTTTTTTAAAGGGGCCTCGAAACGGGTCTCTATCGGGCTCTGTTTTGTGCCCGGGCACAGGCGGTTAGTTTTTTTCCGGACTGCAGTGACAGCAGGCACATCCTTGTGGGGTGCGCACACTGCTCACTTCTCACTAGTGGAGAAGTTACGGCATGACGTCATGCCAGGTAAGCGTTGTAGGGGAAGGGAAATCCTTTAAAGAGAGTAATTTTCTCTCCAGATTTCTCTTCTGTATTTTTGTATTTGTATTTGTATGTGGATTTGTAGAGCGTGGTTGCTGCCCGGGGGCGTCCAAGCGCTAGGAACCAACAGAGGTGATTGGCGGTAGCAGGAAAAGCTAACAGAACATTACTGTGGGGAGTTGAAGAGGAATGTCTTGAGCTGTTTCCGGAACGAGGAGAGATTGGGGTTGGCTCTCAGATGAAGGGGAAGGGCGTTCCACATCTTGGAAGCCTTATGGGTGAAGGTCCTACCGCCTGATCTGGCCTTTTTTATTCTGGGTGCGGTAGCCCTAAAGGCCTGATTTGAGCGGAGGTTTCTGCTTGGTTGGTAATGGGAGACTAGGTCACGGGTGATCAGAGGACCTGTGTCCCAGAAAGCCTGGTGGGCGATACACATGACTTTGAAGTGGATTCTTTGGCGTACTGGCAACCAGTGTAGGCTTATCAAGCCAGCTCTAACGGATTGTCGATGTGGGATCTGAAGCAGTGTGCGAGCTGCACAGTTCTGCACTGTCTGAAGTCTCCGCAGTGTATAAACTGGGGCGGCAAGGTAGAGGACGTTGTTAAAATCCAGGCGGGACTGGATCAGACCCTGGATGGCTACCTGCTTAGCCTCCATGGGTAAGAGATGGAGAACTTTCTTTAGCATCCTGAGAAGGCCAAAGCAGGTAGCCAAGAGTTTGGTGGCTTGGGTGTCAAATGAAAGGGATCTGTCTAGCCACACCCCAAGGCTCTTGATGTTATTCTTAGGTGCTGGGGGGGTGCCCAGGCAGGGTGGCCACAGGGAGTTGAAAGAGCTTGGATCAGCGGGGCCCAGAAGCATCAGCTCCGTCTTGTCCCCGTTTAGTTTGAGTGAAGAGGAGGACATCCAGATCTTTACCTCCTCTAGACACTGTCTGAGCCCTCCTCCCATTGGCATGTTAGCCTCCTGCGCCAATGAGACCACCAGCTGGGTGTCGTCCGCGTAAGAAATGATCTTGACTCCAAACGGACGGGCAACCTCAGCCAGTGGCCTCATATAAATGTTGAAGAGCGCAGGGCTTAAAGAGGAGCCTTGTGGGACCCCGCACCTTAATGGTCTGCTAGTGGACACTGACTCACCGTCGAACACTCGGAAGCATCTGTCCTTCAGGAAGGACTTGAACCATAGCCATGCCTTGTGCTTGATACCAACACTAGTTAGACGGTGCAGCAAGATGTCGTGGCTGACCGTGTCAAAGGCCGCGCTGAGGTCAAGGAGGATCACTGCCACTGATCCTCCTTGGTCCAGGATTTTTCTGGATTCCTCGGTGACCATGAGAAGGGCGGTCTCAGTACCGTGCTTGGGTCTGAAGCCTGTCTGGGTGGGATCTAACAGTTGGTTGTTTTCTAGGAAGGCGACCATTTGGCCGTTGATATATCTCTCCAAGACTTTACTCAGCCAGGGGAGTAGGGAGATTGGCCGGTAGTTACTAAAGTCTGAAGGATCCAAGCTGGGTTTCTTTAGCAGGGCTCGAACCATGGCCCGTTTCCATCCAGGCGGGACCGTGCCGGAGGTGATAGAAGAGTTCAGGAGGTCCATTATGATGGGCTAAGTGACCTGGGATGCCGACATTACGATGTCTGGCGGGGCTGGATCGGCAGGGGAACCAGATTTGACTTTCCGAGCCACAGATTCCAGGGATGCGAGATCAAGGGGGGGAAAGTGGTCCAGTGTGGGAGGAGGCTGTGATGAAGGGTGTGTCAAGATTGAATCTTGACAATCTCAATCTCAATCTTGACTCAATCTTGACACACCCTCTTCTCTTTTAGAAACTCAGGAGCAGCAACATTGTCCTGGTGTCACCACGGCTTTATGTGGAAACTTTTTCAATATTATATACAAGAAGGCGCAGGTATGATGTTACTTGCTGTATCGTATATCTGGATGCAATGACAGAAACAGCAAAATACCAGTCAGGCGGCACACTATGCTAAACACCTGAGTCGCAACTAAAGTCAAATTTTGGGGGGGAGGCTGATTAAAATTTCGGGGGTGGGGGGCTAATTCTTCCAGCAATCGGCAGAGTGAAGATGTAGGGGCTCTAAGACGGGGTGAAAGAACAACAAAGCCTCTTTAACAAGTAAATGGTCTTTTAAAGACCTGTGAAGTACTCGGGTGCGGCTGCAGTAAGACGGTCGCCAGCCCGGGAAGCTGTCTCACCCCGGGCTGACACACACGACCGGAGGGGGCCTGAAGCCCTTAGAGCCCAATGGGCGTTGCGCGCCTGCTAAACACAGATTTTTAGCTTACATGTTTTTAAACCATGCCCTTAATTACATTGGCCACGCCCCTCTGAAAGACCCCAGTTTTTACATCCCACTTAAAGCCCTGGTCCTGGCCAGAAGCAGAGCAAATACTGATCAACAGGGAAATTTAATCAAGACTCCAGGCTAATTGTCATGAACACCTTGCGTGCGGCGCCGATTTCCCCCCAGTGCTGGACATTCCATAACTGGGTGTTGTCGTGACGGAACCATTCCGTCATCCGCACAGCTCAACCGTGAGGCATGACGGAATGGTTCCGTCACAAGCATCGAAGGGGTTAAGGGGTAACGTTGCTCTATTCAAAATGGTGGTTCTGCTGAGAATCCTTTATGTAACACGAATCTACCCAAACAGACTTTGCCTGAAATTTGTCTGCCGAGTGACTTCCATATTAAGGTCCATTATTTGGAGTAAATGGATCTCTCAGAAAGCCATGACAAAATAGTACCATTCAACAAAGGTCTGGGTTCTATGTTTTGTTGTATTTTTGAGTAGCCCAGATAGTCATTGACTTTTGGGATAGGGGGAGACCCCACCTTAGGAGCAAACTATTTTCAATGGGTGGAAAAACACTGCTCCACTTTCCGTATCAGGGTGCCCTCTCCCCAACAATATACCACCAGAGGTGGGTAAGTCAACAAATTAACACAGGGAGCGGAGCTAGAGCCCAGCCATGGGTCAGCTCTGTCTCTAAGTGCCCGTGCACAAGCCGAACTCTGAAAATATTTTGGCACGTGAAGCATGCAACAAGCATGTTAAAATATGATAGGTATCTTCATTTCAAAATACTAAAAAGTGCATTTCTTTAACACATGGAAGCGTTTCACCGTAGCACATCAGATTATATCCCCGCATTGAGAAGCATTATTAAAAGTGAGTTTTAAAACATGTCACATGGTACAGTCCTTTCCCCCCACTTCACCCTGACAACAGTGCTATTAATAAACTAAGAGGCAACTTATTTGTCCTGGGTACCCTATATGTGGCCTTGATTCTTATTATAGATGGAGTGACATTATAGGGTATTAAACAGTGGCGGCTCCTCCGCTAAGGTGGAGGAGCGTCGCCCCACTGCTTTTAAGCAGTGTCACTAAAGGAAAAATAAAAAGATAATAACTCTAAGATATTATAATTTTTTTCTTTCCTTGTTGGCAACTTTGCGAGCGGGGCTGCTCTGCTGACAGAGCAGGGGAGGGGAGGAGTAGTTTACACTCCCTAAAGTGCGCATGAATGTTTGGCCGGCCCTCATTTATGCACACTTTGCATGTTCTCTATGCAGGCTGCATTACAGCCTGCATGGAGAAAATGCCCAGCCTTCCATTCTCTGACTGAGCGCCGATCCACGGCATTCAGACCAATCACAACACTGCATTGCAGCTTTGTAATTGGCTATCGGGCGGCTGGGAGCTGGGTCCATCCTGCTTTCTACTATGGAAGCGGGGAAGAGGACCGAGAGGAGCCGGCGACGGCGGGCGGCAGACAGGTATGTATTTTTTTACATTATTTAATTCTCTCCCCCCCCCCCCGATCCGCCTCCCACCGCCTTCAAATACCAGCCGTGACTGGTATTAAATCCGATTTACACAGTGCAATTCACCCATTGAATTGGTATCTCTGTCTGACATCAGTAATGATTTGTACTTAATTCTTGGAAGCATTTGATTACCTAAGGGGGGAGACACTATGTTTAAGGTATTGGCATGGCATGCATTTGGATCTACTATTTTGAAAATTATCTACCTACTTTATTCTGCACCCAAAGTTGCTATTTACAATAATGGTACTCAATCTACTTATCTTTATTTACAGAGGGACACATCACGGTTCCTCTCACCCGATTTATTATTTATTCTCTCACTTGAACCATTTTTAGACAGAATATAAGAATTCTATCATTAAGGGTTTTTCTTATGCTGAGAAAGAAGCCAATTAGTTTTCAGCACAGATGGATGGTGCCTTTTACAGATTAAAACACACAGGCGACATCATTTAACATTAAAATCAAGTGTTTGGGCCTTGGGTTCGCTTCCACTCTCAAGAACAGTGTCAATTAATTTAAGTTTGGAATCGATCAAGCAAAACATCTTTAATATAATTGAGGAATGATTTCTTTGTTGTTGTCCTGGTTGCACAATATCAGGATTCGTGGGCTTTGATGCTATTAAAATGATGTTGCGGCCACAGTCTTATATCCAATATCTATGGTATCTGTTAATATTTTCAATTGTTAGGATGAAATAGGTTGACATTATCTAAATACCATTGTAGTGTTCAATTCTCTGATTTCTCCCTATAGGATACATCTTTTTAGTTGAAACAAACAGAATATCGGTTGTTAGACTTAAACCATGTCCGGTTACCTATTTGGGTGTATATAGAGTATTGCTTTAATTTCCCCTTTCTCTTTTTGAGATTTTACATCTATGACTCAAACCCCACTTCACATTCTTTCTGTATCCTTAAAAACACATGGAAAGCTTTTTACCTCATCCTATTTGATAATGTATATACAATGAATTGTCTTGCTTCTTCTATTTGGTATATTAGGAATATTAAAATTAAAAAATAAGGTTGTATGTTGGAGAGGTTGAAAGCATTAGTTGGACTCACCAACTTCTTAATCGCAATGCCTTTCAACCTTTTTCTTACTTACAACTTAATTTTACCATACCATACTCTTTATCACTGCAATATGGGCAGCTTAAATTTGCTGTGGTGGATGTAACCATATTTAACTCACACACTACTTCTGTTGGGGTTCTTGCCTTAGAAGACTGTTGTAACATTTCAATGTTTAAGGCCTAAAAAATGTATTGTTATTTGAATATCCCTATTGATAAAACCAATGAACATTGGATTCAGGAATCAGACTTACATTTTGTTTGGCCTTTAAAACTATGATCTGATATTTGGAAGAAACGTTTGGCAAAAGAAGCGATAAGTAAGCACAATTAAGACTTTTGTTTTCAAAAATCGAAGTTTTATCACTCCATGTCCTCTCACTAAAATTGAGTCATCCTGTTCATATTTATGTTTGTCATACAAATACTCTTTAAGCACTTTCTTTTACATCTTTCACTTATCATTTTAGTGCCCAATTGTTACATTATTTTGGTTGAATATATAGAAGAAACTTAATGTAATTCAATTTTACATACAATTGTTTATTTTCAATACTATAGTGTGTTTATGTGATAGTCTTATTCAGGAATGGCATGCATTTTTTTCCGCTCTAACTGGAAGATAGTTGAATTATTTATTGCAGAAGCAATTTAACAAATAGCTGTAGATTGAAAGGATAATGCTAAACCTTCAGACATGAAAAGCTTTTTGTTTTAATCATGAGATTGATAGCATGAAACATAGTACTTCTGATTTTTTACAAAGTCATTTGGCCCCCCTTCACAAATTTTCTACAAACAGTTGTCTTTTGGCAAGACAGAAAAAGTAAAGGGACAGTGGATTTTTTTTTTTAAAACAATTTTTATTGGCTTTTTATCAGCATAGCAATACATACATATGGCATTGTATTTATCCTCTTATATATATAGACAATTATTATTTATAACAAGGATCATTACGTTACATCTTTTCTCGCTCTATCATAGATAGCAGTATACATGTGTTCTCACGACATACGATGACCATTAGACGATAATAATATTAAGTGGTAGTCTTTTACGTGTTCGTGTATCAAGAGAGAGAGAGAGGACCAGAAAGCTAGTCCATATCCCCCGGTTTATATGTAGTTAATCAAAAAGAGACTAGCTCGAAATAGGTAAAGATAACAAAAATTAATTTAATTTTTGGTTCAAGGACTCAAGTATGCTTTGTCACGGGTTAGTGGCACCTGGTAGGTGTGCTCATGAAGCCCTCACCCACCAACCTAGTTGGTGGCATGCTTCATCATTGGGCCCACCCAGTGACACCTAGCGTGTCCCGGGTGTGCTTCGACGCCTGATTACAGCGGAGCAGGTATGTCGCTGAGTGTGCGGTGAAGAGTGTTATGGAAAGTGAGTTTAAAACGGCTTGGCGGGGATCCCAGTGCCCGAAGGCAAATTATACGTTAATAGCTGGGTCACCGTCAGCGGTTAAAAATAAGGCTGTTGGATGTTAGAGGCGGGTTACGACCTCCCACATCCTGGGATATGTCAACATGTTTCAGCCAGTGCCTTATGACTATGCTGGCTTTCTTCAGGACAGATAAAATACGTGTGTGTGATTAAAACTAGTGGGTGTATATTTCAGACTATGTGTATACACGCCCTAAAGTGTTTTTCTATGTGTGAGTGGGGAATTCCCATCTCAAAACACGCTAGTTTTAGAAATGTGCTACTTCAAGGTTGAGAAGTGGCAAGGGTTGACCAGAATTGTTGGCCAGAGCCTGCTGTGGACCTGTAGTGCCTCCTTCGCAGAACCGGTCTTACGTGTTGCATATTCGTAACTATTTCATCAACAAACAAGTATATCAGTAACACCTCCGTATCCCATTTCTTTCAGGTTCCTTCCCCCCCATGGGACTCAACAGGAATATATTAGATAGCTTAGTTTGTATTCCATCCAATTTGGAGTGAATATCTGCTCAATGTAATAGAGGGTGAGATGGGACTGCATATTTAAAATACCTATGAGAAGGCACCCTACATCTTCCATTCTTACACAACAAACCTTGTACTCCACCACAGGCAGGTGGAAAGCAACAGTGACAGGTAGCCCTACATTCATAATCACTTTTAATTTGATTCTTTGTTGGCTGAGAGGAATAGTGAAACCAGGAAATAAAACCCAAAGATAAAACAAAACTAATTACAAATGCATAGGCGGAGGTGTAGGCAGTGGAGGTAAGACACTGTGATGAGGCTAGGGTGGTAAATACAAAGTGCAAGGCCTGAAAAAGACGCTTCTGCTGTTGTAGAAAAAGTCCAGGAAGGTGAAGGGTGGTAATAGAAAGGTAATAACTATGCAATATAAAGTGGTGAATTCAGCAAGGGGACATCACTGCTGGAGAGAATAAATAGGATGTTTACATGTACTTTTTTTTAGAACATTTACAAAACGCTGAAAACTGAAACAAAGAATGTTATGGAACCATCCTCAAGTTTTTAATAATAATGGTCTAATCTCCATCAGTCTACATGCAAAGGGCCACAGTATTCTTTTCACATGTAACCCATGCTTGGCTTGTGAAGTTTAGTGTTACCTGATGCAGAGCATAATAAGTCTGGCATTCTCTGTTACTGCCCATGTTAGCAGTGACTATATTGCCTTTACCTGGGAAGTAGGGGAGCATCTCCAATGATCCATGTTAAGAATAAAGCTTACCAATTCTGGAAAAGTTTCTTAAGAGATACCCTTACCAGAGAACCAAGTTTTGCATCTATTTTTTTTTAATCCTGTCAAGTGTTGGTCAGTGTTACTACCGGAAAGTGCTTAAAATGCAGCACATAGTGCTTTTTGACAAAATTCACTGCAAAGAACTCAAACCATCAGCTTATTATGTATGGCTTATTTGATCTCATATTTTTACCAGTGCTAATAGCCCAAAGTACTTCAAAATTACCCGTTTTGGTACTAAATGTTTCCAGGGAAGCAAAGGGGTTTAGTTATGAACCAGTGGTCAATGAGGGCCTCATTCAAACAGCAAACAATACTTTTAACCACCCACAGCACCCCATTATAAAGTCTTATCAGGTTAGTATTTTACTGAATGCATCTACCACCTCATCATGGCTTCTTGGTGCTGAGACTGAAGACAGTCAGTGAAAGATTCAGTTACCCAAGTGGCTATATAGACAGGAAAGATAAATGCTGACAGCTTTGTGAAAAAAAATAACAAACTTCAATTTTCTTTATAGATTACGCAAGACTGTTACAACATTTCCTGAACAGAAAAAGCACGTAATTCGGGGTTTCGTGTACTCTAGGATATATACAAGGACTAGAGCACTGTTAGATATCTTTTGTGCTGAGGAACATGGGACCAATGTTTTGTACAGTGCAATGAACAACCAAGTTAAACAATGCTCTCACTGAAAGCCATCAAATGGGGGACTGACATGATCACTCTTAAGTAACAGAGTTCATGGGGAGGTGTGCTCCATAGGCTTGTACCTAATGCAAGAGGGAAGGTCCGTTTATGCAGCTTGGCAAAGTGGAGCTTAGATAGGGCCAACACCATTGTTGTCTGTACCATATGAAGAAAAGATGATCAAATATATTTTTATTGTCTATAAATGATGGAAAACCATTTGTACAACCTCAAACCCTTGCAATCTCCTTGTTGGGTGGGTACACATAGCAATTCCTAGATTCCTTACTGCTGGGACAGGTGAGGGAGAGATCCTTAAATCATAAATAATTAACGTATATGGCTGCATTTTTCCAAAGTCCTACATTGGAGAGCAAAATGGGCGTACCTGGTATTTTAAAAAGATGTACCTTTGACAACAGACACAAGGTAGGTAATTTGAGGGTATCTTGTTTCATGAAACAATTGGCATAAAAGTCTAGGATACCTTACTCCTTCCATTCCAACAATATGAACAATTGTTACTTACCTGTAAACAGGTGGTTCTCCAGTATTGGTGTCTTTCATAGGTTCACATGCTTGAATATTCCCTGTCGTCGAAGTGGGAGTCCCACGGTAAATATCATAGCAATAAGATGCTAATAACATAAGTATGTAAAAACATAACACATAAAAATACACAGTAGAAATGCATAGAAATGCCAGACATAATTCCTACATAGGAATACATGGTAGAGAGAAAAAACACTTGCAACATATCCATGTCATTATGTTAGTTCAAACTGCAGCCAATCAGGCGCAAGCACCCCTCCAGAACCTTCTCCTCAGAGCTCAGTCCCTCAGATTTTCGTAGCACAGGAGTGACAATAGAGTCTAGGAGGAGAAGCGAGCCTCTGAGGGGAGGTGGGTGGGTCGCATGTGAATCTATGAAAGACACCAATACTGGAGAACCACCTGTTTACAGGTAAGTAACAATTGTTCTTCTCCAGTATTAGGGTGTCTTTCATAGATTCACATGCTTGAATAGAATAGTGAGCAGTAGTAGCCGAAAAAGGCTCGAAGAAACCATGCAACAACATGGAAGAAACTCAATAAGACTATAATATAGTCATGCAAGTAACATCCATAAACAAAATAACCATAATGGAGGAGGGAAGACAGAGGCTCACCTTATTTAAAAAGATTGCGAAGCACTGCCTGTCCCACTGCCGTATCTGCGTCGTTGATGGCATCCAGGCAATAGTGTCTTGTGAAAGTATGCCTGCTGGACCACGTGGCCGCTCTGAAGATTTGATGAAGCGGCACACAGGCAAACAGAGCAGTAGAAGATGACATCACCCTGGTGGAATAGGCCCTCATGGAAGACTGAAGATGCTTGACGGCTTTCTGATGGCAGAAAGCAATTGCTGAAGAAATCCAACGTGCAATAGTTGGCTTGGTAACAGGACGTCCCTTGCGCATGCGTCCATAGGCAATGAAGAGTTGATCGGACCTGCGAAAGGGTGCCGTCCTATTGATGTAATGTCCAAGGAATGTAGGCGTTGCTCTGCCGGAGATTGAGGATTGGCAAAGAAATTTTTTAAGAAAACAGGTTCGTTAATGTGAAAGTCAGTAGGTACTTTAGGAAGGAAAGTTGGGTTAGTGCGAAGCATTATACAGTCCGATCTGAATTGGAGGAATGGAGGTTTAATGGTGAAGGCGTGAATATCGCTTACTCTTCGAGAGGATGTCAGAGCAAGGAGAAGGGCTACCTTCCAGGTGAGAAATTTTAAGTCCGCTTTGTGGATGGGCTCGAATGGTGCCTTCATTAGTTAAGCCAGTACGAAATTAAGATGCCAAGTGGGAGGAGGACGCCGAAGGGGCGGGAACTTCCGGAATAATCCTTTGAAAAACTGGCGAATAACTCTGGAGGTGCAGAGCGAGGTGGAACCATCTTGACAGTAACGCGAAATCGCCGCCAAGAAGACTCTCAAAGTGGAATGTGAAAGTCCTGATTGAGTCAGTTACAAAAAGAACGGCAGTAGTTGATCAGGAGTGGAATGAACAGGATGAATATTGGCATCTGCGCACAAGTGACAAAACCTCTTCCACTTGAGCTTGTAGGTTTTGACTGTAGACGGAGCTCTTGCCTGAGCAAGAATGTCCCTGCATTCTGGTGAAATATTCAAATGGGCAAATTGAAGGTGCTCCAGTTCCAGGTCGATAATTTAAGAGAGATTGGGTTCGGATGACATATCTGACCCTCGTCCTTCGTGAGGAGAACCACTCGAGGATGCAGAAGGATGGGCTCGCACTGGGAGAGGAGAAGCAGCTCCGAGAACCACGCTTGTCGAGGCCATCTGGGAGCGATCAGAAGAAAGTGGCAAGGTTGTCTCCGCATCTTCCACAGCACGCGAGGAACCAGCAGAATCGGAGGAGGAAAAGCGTAGGCGAATAGGTCGCACCAGTTCATCAAAAGGGCATTCCCGCACGATCCGTGGTGGGGATGCCAACTTGCGTAAGATGAGCATTTACGTTTCTCCGGTGTTGCAAAGAGATCAAAGGGCGGATGACCCCACCGTCGAAAGACAAGGTCGAGTGTTGGTTGGTGTAACTGCCACTCGTGGGGAAGACGTGGATCTGCTGAGGGAGTCTGCTAGGATGTTGGAGACTCCTGGTAGATGAACTGCAGTCAGGGTGACGTGGTGTCTGATTGCCCAATCCCAGATCGACATCGCCAGGCGAGACAAAAGAGGAGATTTGGTTCCGCTCCTGTTTGTTGACGTAGTGCTTACTGGTTGTGTTGTCTGTTTGGATGAGTACCAACTCTCCTTTGATCAGAGGATGGAACGACTTGAGTGCTAGAAAGATGGCCATCAATTCCAGCCGGTTGATGTGCCAAGAGCGCTGAGGCAGAGTCCACTTGCCCTTAATTGACAGACCTTGAAGGTGTGCACCCCACCCTTCTAAGGAGCGACTCACCATCATACGGCATATCAAGGATCTTTGCCTGTACCTCTTGACGAAAAGAGGTGGAACGGAGCCATCCCTGTCGCCGCAACACGGCGGCCCCTGCAAGCTGACGGAAGCCAGTCGATGCGATGTCTACTGAGCAGTCTATGATCTCCTCAGCTGCTCTCTCCCCGTCTTGCAGAATTTTCAAGGCTTCAGCCCTGGAGGGTTCTGGGATGAGGGCTACAAGGGCAGCCATGTCAGACCACATCTGACGGTCGTATCGCCCTAGAATAGCCAAACCATTCGCTGCTCTCACCGTGGTAGAGGCCATTGATGAAAATTTACGCCCAATGGTGTCCAGGCAACGACCCTCTCGATCTGGAGGATCCGTAACAGGTGATGCTGGGTTCCTTGAGCGTCGCTGAGCAGCTTGAGTGACCACCGAATCCGGCTTCGGCTGCGATATCAGGCGCGCGGGGGAACCAACGGGTGCCTTGTATTTCTTTTCTAGACGAGGCATTTGTGCCGGGATGGTATTTGGCGTTTGCATAAGTTTCACCCCTTCATTCCATATGAAATCAATGATGGGGACTGTATGGACCTGTTTAAATCGTTGATTTTTAAAATCATAAAGAAAACAGTCCTCCTCTCTTTGGACTCTTGGCAGTTTAAAACGTTGGGCCGCTCTGTCCATTAACTGATGGAAGCAGGCAATGTCCACTGGTGGGGAATCCCCAGGTGTCACTGGAGGAGGGGGACAGCGTTTGAATTTGGTAGTCGTCCCAATCGGCCATGGTGGCGTCGTCATTGTCATCATCTTGGACTTTGCCATCTTCACGCTCCGGGCGAACATCATCATCGTCATTGGCATACACGGTAGTGTGTATCTGGACTGACGTCTGGACTTGAGGGGACGGCGCTGATGGTGGTGGCAGCTGATCCACAGGTGGAGGCACTGTAGGCGCAGGTGCTGCCGGTACTGGCGAACCCTGATGTGATGGGGGAAAACACCTGTTATAATCCTGCAACATGTGTTGTAGGTTGGAGAGGAGAGACAGAGGCAGTGTCGCTGTTGGAACCTGCACAGATTGTTCTTCGTCTTGAAAATAATTATCTTCAGGTTCCTCACCATAGTCTTGGCACTTAATTACCAATTACGAGGGACTGCGTGCCGTCCGAAAAGGGCCACCGTCATCCTCTTCAGAACCAGAGTCCTTTTCAGAGCCAGTGGCAAACAATGGCGAAGGTGACTGCTTGTCATCCGGAATAGACAACTGGTCTACATGAACCCGGCGTCGTTGATGCAGCGGGTCGGAAGTGGCACCAGTGGCAACGAAGCAAAAGAAGAGGTATTCACCGTCGACGAAGTCGTCGTCGACATAGCTGATGACGACGGCATAGGTGTCAACGAAGGCGTAGATGCTGGTCCTGCCGTCGACGGTGCCACCGTCGACGGTGCTGCCGTCGACGGGCCTGACGTCGACGGGGCCATCGTCGGCGATGGGGAAGTTGCCGTCGACGAAGTCGTCGTCGATGATTAAGAAGCTGCCGTCGACGAAGCACTCGTCGACGGGATCGAGGACGAAGATTTAACAGCTCTTAGACGACGAGAGAGCCTTCTTTTTCGACGACGAGAAGATGGGTATCGTCGACGACACAGGTCTAGAGCCTATTGATACCTTCGTCGACATGGATGACGTCGACGTAACCGTCGTCGACGAGCCAGCAGCAGATGTCGTCACAGTCGCCATCGATGAGCCGGAGACGGCAGATCTCGTCGTCGGGACGATCGTCGACGCTCTAGCATGTTTTTGTGTGGAAACATGACTGGAAGAAGCAGAAGACGCCTGAGAGTCATATCTCGTGGGCGTAGTAGGAGTAGGTGAAGACACTGCAGGAGCCACAGAAAGGGAGAGTTTCTTCTTTAGAAATGGAGAAGGCAATTCCTGCACACTGCTACGCTTACTGGCTGCTTTTGAAGTACCAGACAACAGGCTTTCTGCGTCTGAAAGTGGGTTATCTTTGTCTTTAAGTCTCTGCAACCAGAGGAGGAGACAACCTTCCCTTTTTTTAAGGGTCTTAGTAGAAAAAATTCTGCAAAATATTCATTTGCTCACCTCATGGTCCTGGTAAAGACAATATATACACTTGTTGTGGGGGTCTTCAGAGTATAGCCGCAGCTTCCCACAAGAATTACATGGTCTAAATAAAGACTTCTTACTTGAAGACATTATAAACACTGGAAATCCAGAAGAAAGTAGAGAAAAAACTAAGCAGAGCTCAGGGAGATTCCCTTCACACGACGTGCGGTAGAAACTCTGAGGGACTGAGCTCTGAGGAGAATGTTCTGGAGGGGTGCTTGCGCCTAATTGGCTGCAGTTTGGACTAACATAATGACATAGATATGTTGCAAGTATTTTTTCTCTCTACCATGTATTCCTATGTAGGAATTATTTCTGGTATCTCTATGCATTTCTACTGTGTATTTTTATGTGTTATGTTTTTACATACTTATGTTATCAACATCTTATTGCTATGATATTTACCGTGGGACTTGCACTTCGACGACGGGGAATATTCAAGCATGTGAATCTATGAAAGACACCCTAATACTGGAGAAATAATGATATGTGTGAATGGTGGCTTTGATATGTGTGTGGTTGGATGCAATTGGATTATTAACTGGGGTGGCTGACTACCCACCTCAAGGAATAATCTGAACCCTATTCAGGGGGAAACTACCTTTACAACGCAACTATTACAACGCAGTACTATTACAACGTAACTAATACAACGCAAATACTATTACAACGCATGTTTTTACAACGCATGCTATTACAACGCAAATGCTGTTACAACGCATGCTTTTACATCGTAAATATATGTATATTTAGTTATATTTGTTTTATAATTTTTATTTACTAAATATTTGATTTAATTAAATTTATTTAATGTAGTTAAAAAAACGAATTTTTGATTTAATATTTTATAATTAATTAAATTTAAGGTTGATTAATTTTAAAAAAATGATTTTAATTACAATAATTAATACTCATGTATATATAGTAATTATTTTAAATTTTAATTTTAATTAATTAATTAAATTTAATGTTGGATAATTTATAGAAAAATGATTTAAATTACAAAAATTAATACTCTGGTATCTTTTTAGAAAATGTAAATGTTTTAACTATATGTAGTAAATTTTTTATAATTTAATTAATGATTTTAATTACAAAAATTAATACTCGGGTATCTTTAAAAAAATATAAATGTTTTAAATATATCTTTTAATTATTTTTAATTAATTAAATAATTAAAATTAATGTTGGATAAATGTTGGAAAAATGATTTCAATTACAAGAATTAATACTCAGGTATATTTTAAGAAAATGTAAATGTTTTAAACATATGTAGTGACTATTTTAAATTTAATTCTAATTAAATAATTAAATATGATGTTGGATAAATGTTAGAAAAATGATTTTAATTACAAGAATTAATACTAAAGTATCTTTTAAGAAAATGTAAATGTTTTAAATAAATGTAGTGACAAATTTTTTAAAGAAGATTATTTAAATTAAATTTTTAAATGAAATATATATTAATAAATATTAGTAATATGAAGGAAAATATTATGAATAAAAATTATATTTATATATAAATTATTTATTTTAAATATATATCATTTTTTTTAAATGATATAAATATAATAAGAATCATTAATGAAAATTTTCCCACGGTTTAACATTCATTCCAATGGAAGGTTTAGTCCTTCGTTTATTACAATGACCGCTCTATAGTAACCCACGCAATGGAATAGTAAGGTTGAAAAAGAACAGAAGGAGGAGAGAGAAGATGGAAATAAGACCAGCATACAGGTAAGTGAATAAAAAGATAATTTATGGTAGTCAATACATAATTTTTAAAGTAAATTTAATGAAGTATAAAAATATAAAGACAATGACGTTTTATATTTTTTTGGTTTAATTTTATTTAAAAAATATTTAAAAAAAAATATACATTTTTAATAACATTCTCCATATTTTTAAATAATTTAAAGATAAAAAATAACATTTTAAATAAATTAATATATTTTACATATAAATGTTTACTAAATAGTCCTTTGTTTATCTTGGTAGATTTTGATCACGTCGTTACGTTGACGTCGACGTTAGCGGCCATCTTGGATAGCATCGATTGCTGGAAGCAGCTGGAAGCTGATCTGCGCTCAGGTAGGAAACTTTAAAAACTTTATTTACATTAAAAAAAAAAGATTATGTATATATATATTGTAATGAAAAGATAAGGAGAGGTTGCGGTAGTTATAAAAAGATGTTTAGAGTTTGTTTACAGCATGTCGCCGAACATATTACTTGTATATGTCCACGTCGGGTTAAGTAACGAATAATGTAATGTCAAATGAATGAAAAACTATTAAGTGTTTAATTAATTGAAAACATTTTGAATGTTTGGGGGTCGATTCCGATCCGGTAAAATAATCCGGCGTACGAATCGTATCCGGAGCCGTTTCCGTACGACTCGTACAGACGCCGTACGACCGGACGATTCCGATCCCGATCGGCTGACCCGTTCGCGATTCGTACGGTACACATCGATTCGTACGGAAAAGCGCACGATCACCTACACACCGTACGGCGCGTACCCCCCATGATCGCAGGGGTACGCGGCGTACCCCTGTGGTCATGCGGGGTACGTGCCGTACACCCAGCTTACATGGGGTACGTGCCGTACACCCACTGTACATGGGGTACGGTGCGTACCCCATGTACGCTGGGCGTTCCGTACCTGTTTCGGCGCGAACTCTGCGTTTACGACTGTTTTCAGCTCCCGTAGGAAAAGGGTCGTACGGCGCGTACCCGACACGAATCGTACTTGCTGGGTCGTAAAAACGTGCCGCGATGTCGCGTACAGCGGGTTCCGAGTGAGATTCGTATGGAGATTTGAGTCGTACGGAGTCCTGTACGACTCGTACGGAGTTCGGCACCTAGTACGGATCGTACTTCATCGTACGTACGGGACGTCTATGGATAGGATTCGTACGGGGAAACAACTCTCCGTACGACCATTCGGAGCGCATTTTACCGGATCGGAATCGACACCTTAATGTTTTGTGTTGAGATACAACTGTTTTGCGATTGAAAATAGGAAGAAGTGAAATAGGATAGTTTGGTTGTTTTTCCAAAATGATTGCTTCTCATTAGGTAGTTGGAAAATTAAACTGTTTCCTTGAATTGCAAGAGAAAAAAAGAAGAGAGATGAATTTTGTTTTAATTGTTCTACTTTTCGTTTTGGATATTTGATTTGTTGTGTTGGTTTAAATTTTATTGGTTCTGGAATTCAAAGACATTTCTTTGCGTGTTGTTTATTGGAAAAATTGGAATGAGATACGATATAGTTAGTGAGAAAAAAAAGTAGTTAGGATGTGATGTTTGATAACTGAAAAAATTAATTTATAGGTTGGAAACGTGAAATTTTGCAGCATGGGATCTTTGTAAAAAAAAAGAATGTTAAAAATTCATTTAACGAAGACGGATTTGTTTTAAAGAACGAATATTTTCTGTTTGAAAAAGTACAGAAAATATATAAAAAATTTGAGCTACTAAGTAAAGACAATGATGGTATTTTAACAAAGACAGATTTGTATTAAAGAACGAATATTTTCTGTTTCAAAAAGTACAGAAAATTTAAAAAAAAATTTGAGCTAATAAGTAAAGAAAATGATGGTATTTTATGGAATTCAAAAAAATTTTTGTTTGACAAGTAGAATGCATTAATCAGGAAATGCGTTACTTTATCCATTAATAAATAAGATTAAGATAAAATAACGATCTGACATTTAGTAATTCATACATATTTAGATTAGTTTTGGTAATTTTAAAGTAATACATTTAGGAGATTACCAAAATATTTTATATTTGACAATTTATAAAAGTATGTCAAATACTGTACAAAAAACTTGCTATAAATAACCAGTTTAATATAAAAAATATAATGTCATAAAAAGCCTCACCACTTTGGAAAAAATAAGTGGTGAGAAAGGAAAGATTATATTTAAAAGATCGTTCTAAATGTTTTCAAAAAAATAATATTCCATTTTAAATGCAATGGATATCAATCATATTTGGAAATAAAATAAGGTTACGAGTGAGTTATCTTTGGATTGTATGGGTTTTTAAAAGGAAAAATGTATTAATGGATTTGTCTTCATGGAAAAATGGTGGAATAGAAAAAAAGACTTCTTAAGGTAAGGGAACCCGACGAAATTTTTAAAAAAAATGTTTTAAAAAAATGCCAATTAAATTAAATGTGTAAAAAATAATTGAAGGTCAAAGCAGGAAAGTAATTTTGTGAGAATTAATTAAAAATGTAATATGTTAGCAACATTTTCAAGATAGTCTAATGCCACACTCAACGAAAATTGTTTAAGTACTCCCAATAGTCTCTCGGACATTTCCTTAGCTTGCTTAGATGGTCGTGGATTTAGGCTACCTGTTAATGCTTGTGCAAGTCTCATTTCTTGAAAACTTTGCTCCTTCTTCAAAGTTTTCAAAAAAGAGTAGAAATGAGGATGATGTTTCCCAATTGTATGACTGAAGGAGTTGTGCCATCCCTCTATGGCATTGTTTGTTTTTGAACCTCCTTCCAAGCAGGTTGAGTAGCAGTTCCACCACTCCACATGGAAACGTGGCTTCCTCCTGCGACCTGATCTGCTTAGATGCCCAATCCATGTGTCCTCAAAGTAATTTAACAAGGGTGCCAATTTTTCTTCATTTTCGACATAATATTCCGATTCAGAAATTGCAGTGCAGTACTCGTCTACACTTTCAGGAGGTACAAAACAAAGTGCTGTTAATTTTTTTAATTCAAATTGTAGTTTACTATCTGGGCAGTAATCTGTAACCAGGGATGTTTTTTGTAATTTACACCAATATGCCGGGGAAAAATGAAAAAAACATCCCTGAATTTGGGTATCCACGTACAATTTGTTGATCCCATTGATCATAGTCAATTCGAAATCAATAATGATTTTCCGAGGACTTTTTCCAGATGTTTTCTCTTTAATCACTGACAAAAATTCAGTGTAGGTTGCAGATTGCTTATCTGGTAGTAAACTATACACTAAGGGAACAACATTTTTGTTAATTTGTGCATGAATGCTGTAAATGTGGGTGAATGGATGGGGTGTACATTTAAACGTCCCATCCATCATCCAAATTTCAGTATTCTCTAACTTATAAAGGTTGCGGGGAGTGCTAAATATTAAAATACGTTTAAGAGGGTTTTGGTTGTCATAGAGTAAGAAAGGTTCATTAGAGAAAGATAGAGTAAGTTCATGAGGAATATTTATGTCTGCAAAAGTTTGAGGGGTAACTGTGAGTGTTACTTGCCTGCTTTTTACGTTGGATAATTCTACGCAAATTGGGTATATTAGGCATATTACAAGCAATATGACCAGGGACATGCTGTGCAACCTCTCTTAAAATTGAACCAGGAGTTTCATTGGAGGTGGATGCAATATCTTTCATTTCATTTATGGTTTCACGTATTTCTATCTCCATTGCAGAGGCAGAGTGGTTATGTTCAGTTGTTTTTATTATGTTGTCACCAACAGTAACCGCTCTGCCGCTGCAACGGGAAGAATAATATTGCACACACCTCCAATGTCTCCTTGGTTCACTTATCCTTTCATTACAGTATATATATCCACAATGTTGGAGAAGTCTGTTTCCTTTCCTGGATTTAATGTAAGATGCTGTGGCCTGGCTTGACATTATCTGTAGAAAAAATGAAAATAGAAAAAGAAATTACTATGTTTTTCTATGTTTTTGTTTTATCTTTTAGAAATGTACAACTTTTTTCATATTCATACAAGTTTAAGGAGTTAGAATAGGAAGTGTAACACATACACTATCCAGCACTTACCCTACTGATGCACTTTCATGGAGTTAGATTAGTAAATAGAAACCCTACACTATCCAGCACTTACACTACTGATGCACTTTCATGGAGTTAGAACAGTCAGTGGCACCTCTACACTATCCAGCACTTACCCTACTGATGCACTTTCATGGAGTTAGATTAGTAAGTGGCACCCATACACTATCCAGCACTTACCCTACTCATGCACTTTATTGGAGTTAGAATAGTAAGTGGCACACCTACACTATCCAGCACTTACTCTACTGATGCACTTTCATGGAGTTAGAATAGTAAGTGATACATCTACACTATCCAGCACTTACCCTACTGATGCACTTTCATGGAGTTAGAATAGTCAGTGGCACCTTTACACTATCCAGCACTTACCCTACTGAGGCACTTTCATGGAGTTAGAATAGTAAGTGGCACACCTACACTATCCAGCACTTACTCTACTGATGAACTTTCATGGAATTAGAATAGTAAGTGGCACCCCTACACTATCCAGCACTTACCCTACTGATGCACGTTATTGGAGTTAGAATAGTCAGTGGCACCTCTACACTATCCAGCACTTACCCTACTGAGGCACTTTCATAGAGTTAGAATAGTAAGTGGCACCCCTACACTATCCAGCACTTACCCTACTCATGCACTTTATTGGAGTTAGAATAGTAAGTGGCACACCTACACTATTCAGCACTTACCCTACTGCTGCACTTTCTTGGAGTTAGATTAGTAAGTGGCACCCCTACACTATCCAGCAGTTACTCTACTGAGGCACTCTCATGGAGTTAGAATAGTAATTGGCACCCCTACACTATCCAGCACTTACCCTACTGAGGCACTTTCATGGAGTTAGAATAGTAAGTGGCACCCCTACACTATCCAGCACTTACCCTACTCATGCACTTTATTGGAGTTAGAATAGTAAGTGGCACACTTACACTATTCAGCACTTACCCTACTGATGCACTTTCATGGAGTTAGATTAGTAAGTGGCACCCCTACACTATCAAGCACTTACTCTACTGATGCACTTTCATGGAGTTAGATTAGTAAGTGGCACACCTACACTATCCAGCACTTACTCTACTGATGCACTTTCATGGAGTTAGAATAGTCAGTGGCACCTCTACACTATCCAGCACTTACTCTACTGATGCACTTTCATGGAGTTAGATTAGTAAGTGGCACCCCTACACTATCAAGCACTTACTCTACTGATGCACTTTCATGGAGTTAGATTAGTAAGTGGCACACCTACACTATCCAGCACTTACTCTACTGATGCACTTTCATGGAGTTAGAATAGTCAGTGGCACCTCTACACTATCCAGCACTTACACTACTGATGCACTTTCATGGGGTTAGATTAGTAAGTGGCACCCCTACACTATCCAACACTTACCCTACGGATGCACTTTCATGGAGTTAGAATTTGAAGTGGCTCATTTATATTATCCAGCACTTACTCTACTGACGCTATTTGTTTGTTTTTTATAAAAATGATAAATCTACTTTTGGTACTTATTGTGTGGTTTAGATGTGTTTATTTATATAAATTACCTTTGGTTATTGGACTTTGCTTCTTGATTTTCTTCCAGGTCTTCTAATTTCTTTTTGATTAGGATTGTTGTTGATTGCTTTTTCAACTTTGGCTTTTCACGCTGAGCTCTAAAAAAACCTTTGGAGAATGTTGTAAATGTATTATAAATGTTTCAAGTTAAATACTTTTTAGAAGTTTTTGAAGGTGTGACAATTTTCAAAATGATTGTTTTTCAATTTTATTTAAAAAAATTTATTTACACTGTTTAAATATTTTACAACTGCTTCATATTTCTGGTATTACAGTACTCATTGGCACACCTACACTATCCAGCACTTAATCTACTGATGCACTTTATTGGAGTTCGAATAGTAAGTGGCAGCCCTACACTATCCAGCACTTACCCTACTGTTGCACTTTCTTGGAGTTCGAATAGTAAGTGGCACCCCTACACTATCCAGCACTTACCCTACTCATGCACTTTATTGGAGTTAGAATAGTAAGTGGCACACCTACACTATCCAGCACTTACTCTACTGATGCACTTTCATGGAGTTAGAATAGTAAGTGATACATCTACACTATCCAGCACTTACCCTACTGATGCACTTTCATGGAGTTAGAATAGTCAGTGGCACCTCTACACTATCCAGCACTTACCCTACTGAGGCACTTTCATGGAGTTAGAATAGTAAGTGGCACACCTACACTATCCAGCACTTACTCTACTGATGCACTTTCATGGAATTAGAATAGTAAGTGGCACCCCTACACTATCCAGCACTTACCCTACTGCTGCACTTTCTTGGAGTTAGAATAATAAGTGGCACCCCTACACTATCCAGCACTTACCTTACTCATGCACTTTCTTGGAGTTAGATTAGTAAGTGGCACACCTACACTATCCAGCACTTACTCTACTGATGCACTTTCATGGAGTTAGAATAGTCAGTGGCACCTCTACACTATCCAGCACTTACCCTACTGAGGCACTTTCATGGAGTTAGAATAGTAAGTGGCACACCTACACTATCCAGCACTTACTCTACTGATGCACTTTCATGGAATTAGAATAGTAAGTGGCACCCCTACACTATCCAGCACTTACCCTACTGCTGCACTTTCTTGGAGTTAGAATAATAAGTGGCACCCCTACACTATCCAGCACTTACCTTACTCATGCACTTTCTTGGAGTTAGATTAGTAAGTGGCACACCTACACTATCCAGCACTTACTCTACTGATGCACTTTCTTGGAGTTAGAATAGTCAGTGGTACCTCTACACTATCCAGCACTTACCCTACTGATGCACTTTCATGGAGTTAGAATAGTCAGTGGCAAGCCTACACTATCCAGCACTTACTGTACTGATGCACTTTCATGGAGTTAGAATAGTCAGTGGCACCTCTACACTATCCAGCACTTACACTACTGATGCACTTTCATGGAGTTAGATTAGTAAGTGGCACACCTACACTATCCAACACTTACCCTACGGATGCACTTTCATGGAGTTAGAATTTGAAGTGGCTCATTTATATTATCCTGCACTTACTCTACTGACGCTATTTGTTTGTTTTTTTATAAAAAATTATAAATCTACTTTTAGTACTTATTGTGTGGTTTAGATGTGTTTATTTTTATAAATTACCTTTGGTTATTGGACTTTGCTTCTTGATTTTCTTCCTGGTCTTCTAATTTCTTTTTGATTGGGATTGTTGTTGATTGCTTTTTCAACTTTGGCTTTTCACGCTGAGCTCTAAAGAAACATTTGGAGAATGTTGTAAATGTATTATAAATGTTTCAAGTTAAATACTTTTTAGAAGTTTTTGAAGGTGTGACAATTTTCAAAATGATTGTTTTTCAATTTTATTAAAAAAAATTATTTACACTGTTTAAATATTTTACAACTGCTTCATATTTCTGGTATTACAGTACTCATTGGCACAACTACACTATCCAGCACTTAATCTACTGATGCACTTTATTGGAGTTAGAATAGTCAGTGGCACCTCTACACTATCCAGCACTTACCCTTCTGAGGCACTTTCATAGAGTTAGAATAGTAAGTGGCACCCCTACACTATCCAGCACTTACCCTACTGCTGCACTTTCTTGGAGTTAGATTAGTAAGTGGCACCCCTACACTATCCAGCACTTACTCTACTGAGGCACTTTCATGGAGTTAGAATAGTAATTGGCACCCCTACACTATTCAGCACTTACCCTACTGAGGCACTTTCATGGAGTTAGAATAGTAATTGACACCCTTACACTATCCAGCACTTACTCTACTGATGCACTTTCATGGAGTTAGAATAGTAAGTGATACATCTACACTATCCAGCACTTACCCTACTGATGCACTTTCATGGAGTTAGATTAGTAAGTGGCACCCTACATTATCCAGCACTTACCCTACTGCTGCACTTTCTTGGAGTTAGAATAGTAAGTGTAACCCCTACACTATCCAGCACTTACCCTACTGATGCACTTTCATGGAGTTAGAATAGTAAGTGGCACACTTACACTATCCAGCACTTACCCTATTAATGCACTTTCATGGAGTTAGATTAGTAAGTGGCACCCCTACACTATTAAGCACTTACCTTACTTTTGCACTTTCATGAAGTTCTAATAGTAAATTAAAACTAAATTCTATTCAGTAATTACTCGACTGATGTATTTTTCAAAACTTTCAAAAAGAATAGTAAGTAGCATATTTACACTATCCAGCACTTACCTTACTAATAAATTAAGATGATTTTCTTTGTGGAGTGATATTCCCACTTTTTTTCTCGTTTGGAGGGCTTCAAAAGATACATTTGAGTATCTAAAATGTATTTAAAAATTTTTAGAAAAGTAAAAATCGATTAATTATGATCTAATGATAACTGATAAGTGTTAATTCGACTCTTGATATCTGCATTGTATACTTTTTTCAAACGTAAAAAAATGTACCTTCTTTAAATGTATTTGCTTCTATTTCGAAAATGAATGGCTTTCTTCTTAAACCAAGTTGGTTTTTCTGTGTGAAAAAAATAAAATATAGATATGGATTAATAATTAAGAAATTATGTAAAATAATTTCTCATGTGTGTATGCAAAGTAAGTGACAACCCTGCCCATACAAAATACACTACTTCCACCCCTACAATACCCCTAAACGAAAAACACTACCACACTACACTACCCACACTACTCCCACCCCTACCGCTACCCACACTACTCCCACCCATACACTACCCTAAACTCTAAAACACTACCACACTACTACACTACTCACACTACTCCCACCCCTACACTATCCCTAACCCAAAAACACTACCACACTACTACACTGCCCACGCTACTCCCACACCCTACACTACCCTAAACCCTAAAACACTACTACGTTACCCACACTACTCCCACCCCTACACTACTACGCTACCCACACTACTCCCACCCATACACTACCCTAAACCCTAAAACACTACTACGCTACCGACACTACTCCCACCCCTACACTACCCTAAACCCTAAAACACTACTACGCTACCCACACTACTCCCACCCCTACACTATCCCTAACCCAAAAACACTACCACACTACTACGCTACCGACACTACTCCCACCCCTACACTACCCTAAACTCTAAAACACTACTACGCTACCCACACTACTCCCACACCTACTAAAAAAAAAAGTAAAAAGTACCTTATTTTAACTCATGCTGAGTTATGTTGATCTGTAGAAAAATAGCTTTTTTTACAGAAAGCTTGTTTATTGGTCTCACTTGTTTGGAGAACTGTTTTAGGAAGAAATAAATAATTATCGTTTCTTAAATTAATTTATATTATTTTTGCCTAGTGTTTAGCTGGTTTTCGACTTAGTTGGCCTGGGATCCTGCTAATCAGGGCCCCAGGCTATCTGCTCTCTCTTTAAATGGATTCCATGTACTATAGGTACATCACCAATTTGGTAATGGACACCTTATCAGCCCCTGTACAGTGCAGCATAGGTGCATCCAAGGCCTACCCGGGGCTGCAGCATATCTTTTTCCACCCCTGGCTGGTCCTTAAATTGACACAACTGGCTGATCACTCAGCTGGGGCAAGGTGGTGTACTCACCCCTTGCTTAGATATAGTATACCTATGTCTAAACATATATCTGGACACATTGACACCTATAAGTCACTCCTATGGCAGGCCTTTACAATCCTGGAGGCAGAGTGCTTGGTTTTATGTGAGATGGTGCTCTAGCATGAGCTGAGCCTGTCTGCAGTGTTCGGAACCATTTCCTTACTGCTGTTCCAGTGATACTGCCATACCATATACTCTTAAGTGCATTATAATCCTCGCGGTTAATGCTAACTTAGGTTTGGCTTTATCAAAACATGTCGTGTTTGGTGTCATACACTTTGGAATACTACCCCCTCGCCAGTTCTGGCGACGGGGGTAGCATTCCACCCTTCTAGAGGGAGAAGACATGTTACTTTACTCAAAACGCGGTTAATCCTAACCAGAGCCCCAGCATCACAAAATGGACGCTGCTGCCACAGACACATGTCTGGCCTCCTGCTGCTGACCGAAACTTGGCAGAGGACGCCTGGACAAAGGGTTTCCTGTCACAGGGAGGTGTTACACCACCCCAGACAGGAGATAGTGGATTGTAGCAGGGAGGATTGAAAGAAACTAGACACTGCCTGGGGCGCACAAGGTGTCCCCGGGCAGATTCCAGTCAAACCGGTTCTGGGGCCATCCTGCCCCAGTCCTGGCGGCAAACTGGACAAAGGAAAAGGGGTGTAACCACCCCCTTCCTGGGTCCCACCCATAGGAGGGACCTAGCAGGTAATCCAGCCCCCAGATTTGGAATATAGGTGGGAGCAGTGCCAATGCACATCAGATTATCCTGACTGAAACTTATGAAACGAAATTCTGGACCCTTCGACATTCTACTCGACGAAGAAGACTGAAGAATCTACCTTGTGGTCAAGAAGTGACCACCCTGTGCAAACACTAGCAAAAAAATGGTTAGGGGTTCTGCCCACTTATCCCTCCCGTACCTGAGCAGGAGACATCCAAGGATGAGAAAGTAGCAACAAAGGGTACCGAAGGGATCAATCCAATTTTAATTTTCAAACAAGAAACAGTTAATTATCTTGTGAATCAAAAATCAAACATTAAGAGAATATATATGTAAGTTCATCAACACACATAAGAGCGGACATCAAGGGAGGCACAACAAACAACAATCTATATACAAAACATCTCATATACATCATATACAAATATACACCACATTTACAATATCAACAAACGCTTCTATGTACCCTAAATACAAGAAATATATAGAGATATATATACACCAATTCAGGTAAGTGCCTCCACTTAATTTGCAATGGAGTGCACAACACAGAGGTAGTCCCAAAAGCAAAGCACCAGGGGGTTAAAACATCAACCCAGTCTATATTTGTATTGGTGCAAATCAGACAAAAATCAAATTTTTCTTAAATTGTAACAGGGGACTCCATTCGAAGCAAAGGCGTCGACGCAGTCGCGGTCGCGTTTCAGCCAGATGATAAAGGCTTCATCAGGACAATGGGTACTCTATTCTTCTGGGTCCTGGCAAATCCTCGGACCGGTATCAGCGGCTAGTGCACGCAACCACCCACACAGGGGTGGGGCGGGGAACGCTTTCTAAACCCAGAATAGGGAAATATTCCTTATATATATAAAGAGTCCACTCGAATAAGGGAAGAGGAAAATAAGCGTGACTTAAGTCCCACGTATTTTCTGAATTCTAGGGTAGCACGGCGACACGGACAAACAGTGTTCGCTGCAGCGTGAATCAAACAACACCCTGTGCAAACAGGCACCATCCAGCACCTTGATGTTTGCTTTGTTGCAGTTCCCGCCGGAACTCGAGCGACAGAGATCGACAAGACCCAGCGCGCCTGCCTTCTAACAGCCCGATCCACAGTCTATGCAGAGCTGAGACCCGTGGAGGCGACCTGAAGCGTGGGAGCGGCCATCTTGGAGGAACTACGAAGCGCTGACCGTGAAGCATCCGAGGCTCCCTCGAAGCTGTGCATTGGAGTTTGAGAAGCTCCAGCCCGAGCAGCTTTTGCACAGAAGCTCACCCCTCCACACTCGACAAGTGCTGCGTGGGGCCCTTTTGCATTTCCTGCTCGACGCGTTGGTCCGGTCGCTTGCCCGTTGGCTAGTGGCCCCAGTACCAACGAACCTTTGAATTTGCTCTGCTAGTCTGGTTGCTCCAGACTGGCCCTCGCTCCCCTGAAAAGGAGCACCCGCTCAAGCCTTGCTGGTCCGAGTAAGAAGCCATCTTCGAATCCTGCGTGGGATGCCTTTGCCAAGGCCTGTTGACTCAGATCTTGAAGCCGACAGCGAGAGCCTTCGTGGGACAGCTCGTGATTCACTCCAGGACATCCTCGGTGCCCCAGAGTCCACGTGGCAGCAGAGACAAGCTTCACGACAAGCACCTGATTGCGCCCGACATCGCCTGGTTCCTTCCTGGTCACTAGCTAGTGACCCAGACTCTGTCCCCTCTGCTTTCAGGTACTCTACATCTTCGATCCACCCTTGGATCGCACCGGACACTTCCCTTCTGGACGCCTGCAGCATCTTCATCTCCAGGCACCATAGAACTGCGTGACGAAACCCGACACATCTTTGCACCTGTGCACCCGCTTCCTGTGGGTGAGGTAACTCTTGAACGCCTGTGCTCCTGTAGTGGTTTACACCTCTAGTGTCTAAGTCTAAAGTGTTGTCCTTCTAGTCCAGTCGGAAGACTCCTAAAACTGTAACTCGATAACTTTTACGCACCATTGACTTTGCATTGGTGCATGCGTGTGCTTTCTGCACTGCACCCGAATCCCGCGGGCTACTCCCGTCCTAACTGCTGTTAGTCCAGTGTAGTCCCAGCGATTCCCAAGGCCCTAGGCCTTACCACTGATCGATTAGTGATTGTTATACCACTTTATTGATATATGGTTTGAGTGGCCACCGGCCTCATCCATAACTATGCAACTTTTCATATGTTATATTGTGCTATTGTTTAAACGCTTGTGCTTCATTGCTCATAAAGAGTAGTGGGGATTATTCTGAGAATAAATACATATATTTTTATAATATATAACTTGTGTGGTGTCCTTTCATTTGATATTACAGGATTGCATATGGTAAAACAGCTGGCTTCACATGTCCTCTTGAGTTAAGCCTTTAGGCTGCTTAGTCCATGCTACCACTAGGATAGCTTGTCTTTAAGGTTGACTTACAACCACCACCATAAGGGATTGTTTGGACTGATACAGGGTGCCCACAGAACTGTGGACATCATACATCAGGCCAACTTCTCACAACCGGAACTTAGCAGAAATCGGAGGCCAGCCTCAATGACGCACTGGTCGGATACACCAACCAGGTTTATCCTTGTTAAAGATTTTACCTTCTGACTTATTCCTTTAAGTCCCAATCCACCACAAGAGTCTTCTAAAGCCCCCAAGACCTCAGAGAAACCACTTAGACTCACAGGATATCAGCCAGAGTCCTACACCAATGTCCAGTTGCCACTGGTCAGCAAGGCACTTCAAGGGAAAGGTGTCTTGCAGCTTGTTGTTTCCTTGGAGCTTGAACAGGAGGTCAGCCTTATGACACTTGAAATCCACTTCTTTGTCCCGGGTACAAGAGAGAACAGGCCCAGTCCTTCAGGACTCCCCTCAGATGACAGAGGGGTCATCTCTGCCCATTCAGGCGACCCTATTGTTTGCTTTTGGAAGGCATTTCACAACTTCTTTCAAATCCTATTCAACTTCAAGTCATTGACTGATAGAAGCTGGAAAGCGAATCCTATTTAGCCTCCAGGAACTTCAATCAAGGAAAAGGTAACTTTCTAAAAGTTATTTTCCTTAATATTCACTACAAATCTGCCTCCCCAAATGAATTGGATTTTTAATAACTATTAAAAATAGTTGTCTATTTATTTTTCTAGCTAGTCCAATTCCTGAAATATAGTATTAGGATTTCTGTACTCTGGTTTTCTTCAAATGACTGCTAAGCTAGCCAAGTGAAAACTATCTTTTGAGTGCTAGTCACTGAAAGTGCAGGTTAACATTACATTTCTATGAGTCCTAATTTTAAATACAATGGGCACTGCCTGATGGATATAAGGGTAACTTATTAAAATTTAAAAGGGAGGTTTTACTTGTCAAAACAGTTTATTCTGATAGGTCGAACTGCTATTTTTACACTGCTACAGTCAGACTACACAAGTTAGGCCTGAAGCCATGTTTGTACTACCATTGTAGTGGAAGCCACAACAGGTGCTGCAGTCCACTAGTAGCATTTAACTTCAAGGCCCTGTGTACACCTTGTACCATATACTAGTGTCTTATAAGTAAATGAAATATAAAAATTTGTAATATGCCAACCCAAATATGTTAAAAGGGGAGCACAGGCACTTTACTGCTAGTTAGCAGGGGTAAAGCGAAAGGCAAATAAACGTGAATGACCACATAGATAAGGCAGATTTTTCTACTGTGATCTATATTTTCATAGCAATCTCTATATTTCAGCAGGTTAAATGCCTCTTTCTCATAATAGTTTGTCTATTATTGCATAATTTCCTCTTTTATCGTAGGGTTTGATAATAATAGTAAAGTCATTATTGCAACTCTGTTCTTGGGCCTCTTAAAACTGCCCTTTATTTCACATAACTGTTGATCTTTCACCCCTAATTCATGAAACCCAGCAAGCTGATCATAGGGATGGACTGATTTGTTTCTAGACTTTACTTTAAAGCCACTCTAACTCAGTGTGTTTATGAACGCAACAATTTGTCTCAGTAGGCCTCTTCTTCACCCCAACCTCCTCTACTTCCTGTAAAAATTCATAAATACTCTGAGTTGATTTATGTCAACAAAACATTGTCGCTCTTCCATGTTGTAATTTTACATGGTTGAAGCCCAGACTACTGGATCAGAATTAAGAATTTGATACAGAACGTCTAAATATTTACAGTCATGTTTAAGATATATAAAGGACTACTGTACATGTATAAAAATGACAGTATGTGTGATGAATATTTGAAATATGTCTTCCAACCCTGGAAGATACCAGTCTTTCTTCCAGATAGTGTTTCAAAGAATATACAGTTTGTGTTACAAGTAATCATGTTTTGTCTTGACAAAGACCCCAGAGTGATTCATAATGCATACACGATGTCACATGAATAAAGTACTTTATTAATATTCCAGGAGTGTGGCATCGTTTTTCTAAGAGCAGTTCTGTGGCTGTGATAAATGGGGAAATGCACCCTTTGCAAGGAACCAATGTTCCAAAGGTGCAAACAGCCATATCCTGCTCTAAAAGTGATTGCTTTATATGCAGTCTTTCTTCTAAAAAATGTTTGTTGTATTCAATTCTATTAACTTTAATTATTACTTTTTTGACTTGAATCACTTTAGTTTTCATAATTATATACATGTGTGTTTGTGCGTGTACATTTCTGTGAGAAACCAGTTCTGAAAGAACCCTTCAGCTAAAAATACGCTAAATATCATTTTCTGATGTAAATAGGGTTTCTCAAAACACAGAAAAGTGGTAGGTTCACGGAACATGCACAAGTTTATAAAACTCCTGCAGTAACACTGATGTGAAAATGAATCTTAAAAGGTAAATAAACATCCTTTTCTAATTGAACTTTCCATCTGATCTACTTCAATCTCTGTGGGTGCTGTAATTTCCTTTATTAATAAAAAAAAGTAATTTTATAGAAATTCTGAATCTTGACCTAAATGCTACAGATTTGGCATATGTCTAAGGTCACCAGATCCCCCTGTGTCACCAACGACAGTCCTGGACCCAACTAGAAATCATTGTTTTCATGCGTGTTAATTCAATTGGATTCATGGAAGTGAATCAGGACTAAAACAACAGAACGCATGAGGTTGTTAACAAAAATATAGGCCTTGAGCATTACATCTTTGGTGACTCAGAGTCATCTAGCTGGTAACCATATAACAGGTCTATGTAATATAGCTAAATAAATACACATATTTGCATGGATTGAGGCGATCATTGATGCAGAGTATAAAAATAAATCTGATTTAAACTCACTTGCATGAATCGTTAGTCATTAGTCACTTTCAACAAACGCTCAGATCAAACACGCATACACTGACACAGAGTCACAGAACAATGACTATTTATTTAGTATAACACTATTCAAATATATAAGCTCTGCATTAATACAGTGCACCTCCTAAGTGTAATGCTGCTTGCTGTAGGTGTTAGCCCTGGAGTGACTCTCTCCACCACGACCAGGATCAAGATTACAAAACAGCACTTGGGTTCAGTATCGTGATGGTACCTTGATGGTGCAATTATTAGATACTTAAATGTATAGCGACATTTAGGCTAAAGTGCAGATAAAAGGTTTGTAACTTTGGAATCATATTCTCTGAAATTGCAAAAATATCCTTTGGACGGACACATTGAGCATGTTTTTACACCTTTTTCTTAATTACATAAAATATCGTACATAGTTTTACAAAGTTTGAATGGATGCTTTACTTAAAATTACACATATTAAAGAAACAGCATTACGTAAACGGCATGAATGTTTAACCAAGAGAACAATAACCAAAGATTATGGCCATCAATTATTATAAGAGGCGGATTAAGAGGTGCGAATTACAATGAATATATGTGTTGAGATAGTGGTTTAGGGGTTTATCCCACCGAAAGAAAAAACAGAAGCAACATGGAGTAATGCAAAATTGTATTAATGGTCTCTTGGTAAATTGCAGTGCTAATGGTTTTATTTGTTTTTGGATCAACTTTATCAAATCAATGCGTAGAAAAGACCATAGTGCATCCCAAAAGAGACCCTCACATGTTCGGAAATATGAATGAGTTTGATGCTAGAAACTGCAATGTGACACGAAAAGCAATAAAATACTTTTTTTTTTTAAGTGTGCAATACAACAGCGCCAACATGATTTAACCTTTATTACACTTTCATGATTCGAAATAAAATGAAAAACAGTTAAATCCATGTCTGCATCAAGTGTAAAAATCAGACACCCAAAGATTGCTCTACAGAGTCAAATGTCTCTCATAAAAAAGCAGTCCAAGGCATCAATCTGGATAAAACCCACGCGGGGTAAACATGAAGGTTCTTCTACTACAGCAAGCAGCCTACAGGAGCCTAGAGCCAAACATTGGCAGGCTCTGAAGACGATTTTAAAAAGTGCAGCGCTTAGAATCAATTTTTCACTCAAGTTTATCCGGAGCTGAAATCAGGTCCTATCCAGCTGTGTAGATTCAGGGTTCTGCCCTTTCGGGTGTAAACATGGCATGCATAGTGGGTCAAAACAAACAGGATACCCATTTATGGCTTTGGTCGTACCCTTTAGAAATTGCCTCACAATTTGCTAACCAGTAAATACTCCAAACAATAGAGTGCTGCTGATCTGGACACCAAAACAAGTATCCCAACTTTGAATGCTTTAGAGTTAAAGGTTAGGTGATCACATTCCCTGATAAACTATTAGGATCCATCTTCTTTTAAGGAAGCTACAGTCACTGTTACCGATAAAATGGTGATGACAATGTGATGGCAAGCAGCCAATGGTACGCGCCATGTACTCATTCCAAACTATGAGAAGTTTATTTTAGAAACCACGCAATAAGTACTAGTGGGATCTAGTTCTGCTTTAAAAAAAACTCTATGCTCAGTATATTTCCTCTGTTATAGGATTTCTCATTCGACAACAGTGACAATGCACTCAATGTGGCTGGGCCATGGCATGTTGGAGCTCTCTGTGTCTCTTTGGAAAAGCAGAGTCGCATCACTGAAGGACAAGGTTAACAAGCACGGAGAGGCATAGGAGGGATGCATTTGAAAGCAGTGTTCCTCTGCTCCACAACACGGTGATGGTGGTGCAGGAAGGGGTCGGTCTGTCCTGTGCTCAGACCTGGATTGCCATTCCCTCGCAAGATACCCAGTGGTAAACAAGACTTGAAAGTGATGAAGCAGATCTGATGTCTGCTTGGAGCGCTTCTATTGAAATTAATAACACTGTCCCCTAAAAATCATACGCTTAAATACCTCTAAAATATTTCCTAATTCACCAAATGAAAAAGACAAAATATTTTTAGCACGTGTTCACCATGTACTTCTCCTAAGAAAGTTACGTTATTTGCCCACACAAACTGTATGTACACTGTTAAACTTTACAAGATTGCTATTAAAAAGGTTATTAAAATTGACCATTCTACAGCTGAAAATATGTTTTCGTATTTATAGGATAGGGTAGAGAATAGGGTGAACTACATAGTTCAGTTACAGAACACCAATGCACATATGTGCGAATGAAATATGTGGAAAAGAATGAAATGCATCTTCACATTTTCATAAAATGAGAATAAAAAGAAAGACCACCCTTCTAGATGACTGAAAACATTGTGAAAGCTCAGAGGATAACAGCCCTCATCACAAAAATGGAAACTGGAGGAGGCAGAAATAAAACGGCGTTGACATAGTGTGGGAAGCACCTGTACATTGATTTTTTCACACACTGTTGTGCTTGGTATCACTGACAGCATATTAGACCAACCAGTGGCAGAACTGTAAACCTTAGAACCACATACCTATTACTTATCACAGTTTTTGTTTTTGCTGCAGTAGTGCCAGGTGAGTATTAACTGTTCTGTGGAAAACAACCCAGACCTCACCCTAGACTCTGCCCTCCAAGACAACCGCCAGTATGTTACACTTGGAAGATGTTTTCTCCACGTGTGAACAGACTGGTCCTGGGCTTTAACCAGAGCAGTTGAATAAAAAAGGTAAAGCTGGAGACCAGATACCCATTACTGCGTAGGAGTAGGCTAGAGAAAGGGCCCACCAATACTTATGTGCACCACATTGTTTTGTGTGTTTAGTTGTGTTTCTGAAGATTGTGCTTCTATGTATTGTTTAACAGCTGCTGATGATTATTCGCCCCCTACTTCAATGCAGCAAAAGGCTGGGTCACAGCGGAGTTAGCCAACCTATGTACACAGAGTAGTGGCAGCTTTGGAAACCTGTGAAATTTAAAAAAGAAGAGTAGATAATGTACCCGGGGATCTGTGATGAGTAGCACACAAAGTGCTAATTCTCTGATATCTAGTCCCACCCGTCTAACATTAATTTTATTACCCAGGCTGCCAGTAGCTTACATATCCTTTAGCAGGGGAGTGTACAATGGTTAACGTCAAGTTAAAAGATATATATATATATATTTTTTACATGACTTACCAAATGCATTGTGGAGAGGTCCCAACTGATCCAGGAATACATATTTGTTACCCCTACTTTTCGTGCAAAGAAATGCCATGTGAAATACTCATAATAAAGAACAACAGGCGTATAACCCATAGACCGGAATGAGATCTGAGTATATATACACGTTTTAGCAACAATATCTCAACCGGATTCAGTGAGGAAGGCAAATACACAAGCATGTACAAGACATTACAAGGTAGCAAAGAAAGGAGAGATTCCCTGTATCTTTTTAGAAAAAGTGCTCATGACATCATATATTGAATTCACACTTTATACCTTGGGTTGCAGCCGCATTTTATGCCAACAGTGCTGTTATAACTGTCCTGTATAAAGTGTGAATTCAATATATGATGCCATGAGCACTTTTTTGAAAAAGATACCTGAAGTCTCTCCTTTCTTTGCTACCTTGTAATGTCTTGTACATGCTTGTGTATTTGCCTACCTCACTGAATCCGGTTGAGATATTGTTGCTAAAACGTATGTGAAATACTCAATCACACACAAGAGGTAGAGGTGCATGCACTACAATGACTAGTAACAATAACAGCAGTGCCCACTATGAGGATTACATCTCTCTTTTGAAATTAGCAGCATACTGTATGAAAGCCCACCTGACAACAGGCCATCGGTTTATCCAACTTACGATTGATCGCCTCTGCATTATCGATTTCAAATGAGTGCTGGAAGGGCTTCAACTTATCTTCCTGGGAAGTAGGAAAACATGTCATCTCGTAATTACGTCATCAATGAAGAAAATTGGTACTCGGGCCACATTTGATCCAATTCATCAACAGGTACACCTTTTATCTCGCTGTGACAGGTAAAAACTGACAATGGTTCTTCTGTACAGTAACAAAATGGCAATAACTATAGGCCTGCTTTAGAGTTTGGTGGCCATGGTACTCTGTTCCAAACCTGACAGAGTACCCTGTCTGTCAAACCCTTGGGCGGCACGCTCAAGTCTGAATCGGGGAAGATATCAATTTTCTGATGGCGGTGCCCCCGCAGGTTCTGCCACTGGAGAACATACTCTATCAGCCCAGAGGAGCAGGGTATGTCAGAGTAAGCGCATCTGACCACCTGCCAACTTTCCAGTGGACAGTGTGATGCCCCTTTTTTCTGGCTGTCACTGCAAGTAAAACCTGTTGATCACGCCCAGTTAAAAAACAATAACCCTCCACAGTCTATGGAAAAACTCCCAGGGTCTGCGGGAGATTTGTTTTTGTTAGAAACAAACTTTTGCTTTGGAAGTTTGTTTCTGGAAAAAATAAAAAAAAAGTTGGTGCCTGGATGCCTAAAAGTTGGCAGGCGCACTAAATTTTCAGTGCCTTTACAGGAGCCACCATGGTGTTCAAGTCGGTCAACCCCAAAGTGAAATTATTCTACTTTTGTATAAAAATCCACTTCTGCCATCTATACAAATGGTTGCACACACTATTGAATCAAAACCAAAAGACTTTTGGTAGGGTTGTGTGCTTCTTAAGGAAAGAATGCTGCAATTTACAACCCTCACTGTTCTATATTTAGCAACCTACCAATACTCCTCAAGGTATCTTTGGATTCAGTTATGTTTGATGGCTTCCTACAGAGCACAATTCCTATTTGTGGAACACTACAATTAAGATCAACAGAAAACAAAGCAATGTTTTTTCCAAAGAAATTCAGATTTTATCAAACGGGTAAAAAATGCCCATGATAACAAATATCCCTCATGGTCTACTTCTTTCACAAGCAACCCATATTAGTGTAATTTTTAAAGTAATCGAATTTGTTTACACTCACCTAGCACAGTAAATATATTTTGTGCACTGTGGATGCTGAAGGCCATCATCACAAAGACAGCAATATATCACACTTGTCACTACAGGTGTATTAGGCCACATTCACAGACAAAGATTGATATACACTTGTGCGCTGCCGTTGTAGACCATACATATCCACTGCATGTGTAACAGGTCATTTACACCTACATAGGCTCCTAAATAACAAACACTTGTATCCTGGATGATAGTTTTAGAATGATTGTGTGCATCAGTTCACCTAGCACCATTTGCAACATAGTCCTATTCCAATGATACAGCCCTAGTATTAAAGATACAAATAACATCTTTGTTAGGAGTGTGCTAAGTATGGTTTGTGCACCTTTGTGACACAGGGTCTCTCCACACTTGTTGGCAAATGTATAATGAGCTCCGATCAACATCTTGTGTGACAAACTGGTTTCCATAACTCTGTCAGGGACTTAGCAAATGACCTAAAATAAAAAAAAGGTTATTTCCACTTCCATGTGTAACTGATTGAAAAATATATTCCCTTCTTGCTCGACAGGGCATTGCCAAAGGATCTTTCACTAAGAACCCATGGAGAAATAGCGGTGTTACATAGCGCCATGCATAGATGAACCAGAGTTCACGGATGTCTTTGAGGAGTAGCCAGGTCCAACATCCTCTCCCCCTGGCGTGCTCTTTAGTACATTTGGCAATGCCCCTGCAAACCATGGGCCGAGCAAATATAGCAGCAAAAACACAACAAGCAAACCCGGCTGTCAAACCTTGTTTACTTCCTGTAGCTTTCAAACCTCACCCTGCCCTTAGGCCGTCAGCAGTGAAGAGGATGCTGTTGAGAAGTTGAGGGTGAGACAAGGGGCCACCACACTCAGGGGCGTAATGCAGGCCCCAGCGGCGGCCTTCAGGTGCCCCCACCCAGCAGTAAACCTATGAATATCTATAATAATATCTATAATATACTGGAGTCTTCACAAACTGCTGAAAAGGGGGCCCATTATTTGTGTCACGGCACTGAAATAGGTGATGACACTGTGGTTACATGGGGAGTCATGTCACTTTTGTTACCCGTAGCATTTTGTGAATTGACGCCCCTGTCCGCATTACAGTACAGTCGGGATTCTGCCATTCCCAGTCAAGTAAGAGAGCTTGGCAGGAATAAATTACAAAAAAACGTAACAGCTGTGCAGTTAGGGGCTCTGACAAGGTAGATTAGCTATTCACATTTTTACAATAAATGTTACGATAGCACCTCAGGCGGGAAAGGGACAGTTCTGGACAGGCAGGGATGTTTACCTATTTAATGCGTCAGTCAATGAGCACACAAGGTCACGTGATGGGTTTGAGCGTTACATGGCGTAGTGTCGCGACACATTGGCCAAGGGCCGCCAGAGACTTCGACGTTCGAAAGTCAGCCTTGCTCCCTCCCAGCCGTGCTCGGTTAAGAGTGACAGGCCGCCATTCATGCTGATAGCACCAAGCCCGAGCTCAGGAAACCTCCAGGCTGCTGATGCTGCGCGGACTCCACAGGTCTCCTTGCTTTCTTTCCACGGCTCCTTTCAAAGTCCATTTGCGCTGGCCTTGCTGTCCTGAGAAGCTGCTGATTTGGCCTGTGCAGGAAACAAAGCAAAAGCTTTTCATTTACCAAAAAGCAAAAATTTTAAATTTAATACAGTTTTTGCCTGGTCGTCAATCCAGTCCTGAAACAGACTCTGTCCATTTCAGAAAAAAATGAGCTCCACCTCTTGCAGAAAGGGTTCCCACAGCTGTAATGCTAGCAAGGCCCCATGCCTCTTTTGGAAAATAAGACAGTCATGATTCTGATGCAGTGGGCCCCCAACCCCCTGGGATCCAATGCCACTTTTCCTGCTCCACTAATGATGGGTGCTCCCTTTGCGAAGCGGGCAGCCTCCTCTGTTCCTTGTTAAAAACATAGGCCTGATATTTTTGCTATGTCCTGTTATATCCTCATAATGTGTATGTTTGTTACCCAGCCTAGCTTTCACCTAGCTGATCAGCCACAGTGAGAGATGGTATTGGAATGTTGGTGTGACTGTGATGAATGGAATGCTTGGGTGCCTGTGTGGAAGAGTGGTGACAGCTGGAGATGGGCTGAGCAGCAGGGAGGCTGCTCCTGGTGGGGCTGGAGTGAAGGCTGGCAACTGGAATATGAACTGATGTACATATTTACATGGAACCAATAAAGAAGTCTACAAAACTCTACCTGCCTACCTGTGTCAACATGTGATAGGGCACAACATAGCTGTAATGCTAGCAAGGCCCCATGCTCTTTTGGAAAATAAGACAGTCATGATTCTGATGCAGTGGGCCCCTCAACCCGCTGGGATCCAATGCCACTTTCCCTGCTCCACTATTGATGGATGCTGCCTTGCGAAGCGGGCAGTCTCCTCTGTTCCTTGTTAAACACATAAGCCCGATCTTTTTGCGATATCCCTTCTGGCATCTATATGAGACCCAAGCTAATCTGTCTCCTCTGCTTCAATATTCACTCCTCCGGAGTCATTGTTACAAGTCCCAAACCAACAGTGGCAGGGTCCACTGGGTCCTAAAGAAAACCAGGAATAGTAAAACAGCCATAATTGGGCTTTAGCTAGCCCCTCACACTCCTAGGCCTCAGTGCCACTGCACCTGCAGCTCCAATACCTACAGCCCTACGAATTAGGCTGCATCCACTGCTCACTCCAAAGAGATATATTACTCCTAAGCCTGAGGCTCAAAGTAGGTTATCTGCCCCTTTGTGTAAATAAAAAAAGGACAAAAAAGCTCCACATCGTGCTTTGCCCCCTCTCACCTCTACCCCCATGCTTGAGATCTGTTCCTTGTGCAACAAGGACAGCCGGGGCCCCAATACTAGCAAGGAAAATGGCCTCGACTCCACTTTTAGCTAGTAAGACATCCATAGTTGAGGTATAGTTCCCCTGCACACCCATGGTCCCAGTGCCACTGCACCTGCTACACTAATGGTAGTGCTGGCCCACTCATAAAACCAGCCCTCATATATTGCCATCTTCCTCATGTCATTTCTCTGTGAAAGACCTGTCTCTGTCCATTTGTAGATTGAAAAATTATCCCCCTGATAACACCACTCCTATGGGCCATGTCCTTGACATTATCCATGGATCTCGCTCATTTTCTCTTTTTCCTGGGTCATTACTTTGAGGCCCCAGGGGTCTGGATGATCAGGGCTGTGCTTCCGAATGCAGCTCTTTTGGCAGCTCTTTAACTTACTGAAAGGACATATGTATGTCGAAGTGAGCAGGATCAATGGGGACCAATGTGCCTATGTTTTTTTAATTTCAATAAATCAGTTCCCATACTTTATGTTAAAAAAAAGAGCAAATCATGCCTGAATGGTTAATGTGGTCCTTGGGTGCCTCTGGGTGAAAGTGAAAGGGGAGGGGGTGGGGTTATCGTGTTGTGAAGTCAAGGGTGCGGCAGAGAGTTAAAGAAAAATATAGGCCTTCTCAATAAGGGGCTTGCTACCTGAATTTTTTTTAAATGTGTGCAATTGGTTAATCACCAAATGTAAGCGCTGCTTGGAACCCAGTATAAGCCTTAATTAATGGTGTCACTTGAAGTTTCATGATGACAAGTGGCATAAGGGTGTTACGTTCTAGCAGAAAAGTGCCCCTTTTAATGGATACTCATAAGAATGATTGTACTAGGTACAGTTTATTACCTATTACTAAATATATGCCTTGAAAGCACTTGCTTTATCTTAAACACTATTCCCAGAGCCACCAGAGACATGCGATTCTGCTGCTTTTTCACATAATTATGGAATCACCACATTTGCCACTTAATCCATCCATTGGTGCATAAGCTGCAGATTTCAACAAAAAATGTATTTCTAGCTCAAAGAGATCAAAAGTTACTAAAATGTGGAAACATGTTCCTGCACAGAGGAAGGCCATTCACAAAGGTTAACTGGCCATCTTTCATTTGCTTATATAGTATTTTGTTGTTAAACTGGTACTAATAAGGTGAAATATTTTCCCAAACATATTACAGTGCGTAAAAAGTAAAACAATTAAGAAGTAATACTATCAAAAAATTTGCCACAGTAACTGGCTCCAACCTTATTTTCTTTATTCATCAACAGGGTTGTTGACCATCTTGATGTGGAGAGGGCAGCCTGATTATTCTTCACTCCTAGGCTAGCATTTTTAAAATGCACAAAACTTCTCAGAGTCAGGCTGTAGGTTTTTAAGAGCCAAAATGCAAATGGCAGCCCTTTATATCGCTGAGCTATGGGGACATTCAAATACCAACTCGCTAAAATAAAAATAATTTAAGTTCCTTAAATCCTTGTTCGAACTCCCCCAGTCTGCTCTCACTTTTCCAATTATCTTTGATACCGCCCACAAAAGCATAGACTATCTTGCTGTCTTAAGACCCCTTCTTTATTGGACCAGACTTTGGCCCAGGCAAGAATTGGACTTGTACAAAATAAGTGTCCTTTAGGAGCCTTGATACAAGGAACAAGATTAAGAGGTTCAATCATCTTAACGACTGGTCTGTAAAACTGAATTTGCGCTCCGTTTATGTCTCTCCCAAATGTATCACCTGCAATTCTAAGACTAAATTAAAGACAGCTTAATGGAATTTAATAGTGGACAAGTGGCACTACTCAACTAATCTTGGCTCTGTGTCACTTCTTTGTCTGTAAACCGGTCCCTAATTTGAGGGTCATCTCGACGAAATTACCTCCCCAATGGCGAAAAGCCAATATATCAAATTCCGTTTTGGCATTATGCCTTTGGGGGACTTTACCTGTAACTGGTCGCAGGATCGCTCAATGTCGCCAGCTTGCAAACTATGTGGCTTCAAGCGTGAGGACATTGTCCACTTTATGTTCTTTTGCCCTCTTTATCTGCACCCTTGTCGCCAGTGGATCCACCCCCTATGCCTCAACTTGGGTATTGACAGATTTCAGGTGGCCTGTAGGATCTATACAACTGATCTCTAAAGGTTTACTGTATTTGCCATCAGCAGATATCTCCTTGCAGCCTGGTCTATATGATCCAGGCACTTCCTAACATTTCCCAGGTGCCCATTTTAATTTCTAGGGTTATATTTGTTTAGTGCATATATCCAGGGGATAATGCCAGGTATCCTGCTGAACTCGAATACTATACCCTTGAACATCATTGACCCCAAAATATCAGGATTCTCTCCTATTTATTTCTGCACATTCCCTACACCCTAGCTCATTTTTAAGTGCCCAGTTGAGACCCTAACCCACCTGCCTGCAGTGGTTTTAATGGGTGTCATGCACTTTTTAAGTTCAGTCCAAGTCCTTAGAGTTAACAACATAACTGTACGAGCACATAGCGGACGCGGCATGGAGTTTTTTTTCCTCCACTTTTCCCTTTGTTCTTGAGTTTATAACCCATCCAGGCACTGTGTACTGGGCCCTGGGAGCGTATTCCCCAACAATGTTGAGAATAGTTTTATACTGCTCTGAAATGCTTTGAATAAATTGGGATGACAATTACATAATTATTTTAATTTCTGTGTGCCCTGTTCCTATTAACCATGCAATCACTGTTTTATGCTAATATGTCACTATGCACTTAATCCTAAAGCCCTTCCCCCATTTTTGTGTCTACTGTTGCAATTTACTCCTGTAATCTGTGCGTTTTAATCACTGTGATATCTATTGAATCATGTCTGCCATCAAATTTTTGTTCTGTATTTATCTTATAGTTGTATGGCTTATGGTTGAAATACACTTTTACTACTTCTATTTGCCACATTATGCCACCTAATTTGCCTTTCCTTGCTGCATAATTTTGTCAACCCTGCCGCATAATTTGGCTCTCCACTGCCATATAAATCCAATGGGCCTGACTAAAACATTCTGCAGCAGCCTATCTTGTACTGTGTGTAATACAGTTTGAAAATAATTATTTATATGTTTACATTCACTGTGCTTTCTTGTTACAGGCTGGGACCTCGTACCACTACATATACAGACAAGCCCCTTTTCCCCACTGCGTCCAATTCTGTGACTTTCTGGACTCACACACAAACATCTGCAGTGATTGCATTAACCAACTGAGGTATCATAAGTATTATGTTGTAATTATTTTTCATTTAAGGTGCGTGTTATTTTATCTGCTGTTACCTGAAAGTGAAAAAAAGAACAAAATATTTCCAGAATGTTTTTTTTAAAAAATAATGTCTGTGACACTGCCATGCACTTCACGAGCTGCTTGCATATGAAGACAAACTGGAAACGCGGTAAATATACAACTTTGAGCGTCAAGGCCATTTTAATTTACAGGTTCTTACTGAGGCATTTGCACCCCCTGGGAATACAGCCACGAACCATTAGAGGGGACGCACCTCACAAATATCTGAACTAGGGCCTTGCCCTCTCCCAACAGTCCCAATATTTTAACAACAAAGTGAAGAGAAACACTAGTAATTTCTGCCTGTGCACTATGAGTAAAATATACATTAAACTTGCGTTCATCATTTTTTTAGTCTGGCCAATTTCCACCTGCATAGGGTGCAAAATCCTGCTCACCTTGTTGTATTCTTGAAGCGGACTATACAATGTTCTCTCCAAAAGCTTGGAAACAATAGCAGTTGTGAAAACAGGGTGGTATTCTGGGTCTGACTGGAACACAGAATAGTCCAGGGCACCAAAATAAGAGGGGACCCACTAGTGAATTAAATACTTGACAAAGTGCCCCATGCTTGCAATATGGGATAGTTTTTAACTTGTAAAACGCTATATGAGTGTTTTGCAATGTATGAAAGACTGGATGTATTTGAGCTCTCGGCAGGCAATGTTTGTTAATGTAAGGGTAATCAACAGTAAAAATCATCCCAACATACCAAAAAACAGGTCCACAAACAGCCGAAAAACCGACCCACACACTGACCTGTAAGACCAGCTAGTCGATTTGATTGATTTGATTTGTGGTTTTATAAAGCGCGCATATGCCCGTGGGCGTCTTAGCGCTAAACAGAGGAAACGTGAGCAGTACTAATGGAATAGCATGGATTATTGTAAGTTAAAGAGCCAGTAAATTGTCTTAAAGACAGCAGGGAAGTACAACTTTTAATGACCCAGGGGAGTCGGTTCCAGTCCTTAGCAGCGTGCAGTAAGAAGCTTCTGCCACCCCACCTCACTTGTTTGAAGCGGGGGACCTGAATTAGTTTGGCTTGGGTAGAACGCAATTCTCTTGTTGGAACATACGGTTTCAGGTGTGTTCTCAGAAAAAGAGATCCAGAGCCCTGCAGCGCCTTATATGTTAAGCACAATGATTTGAATTTAATCCTTTTCGCTATGGGGAGCCAGTGCAAGGAATTCAAATGATGAGAAATGCGTTCTGATCTGGGGTTATTTATTAGCAGCCTAGCTGCTGAATTTTGCAGGTGTTGCAGTTTCACCAAGTGCTGGGTCTGCATACCGGCAAACAAGGCGTTCCCGTAGTCAAGTCTCAATAAAGCTAATGTGGTGACCACTGTTTTCCTTGAGTCCAATGGGATATAAGGTATTAGTTTCCTAATCCTTTTCAGTGTGTACCACAAGGTTGATGATAATTTATTGACTTGAGCTTCAAACGTAAGTTTGTTGTCTATCAGCATCCCCAGATTTTTTACTTTCTCGACCGGTGAGGGGCAATTACTAAGGTTGGAGGGCCACCAACTCGGAGACCAAATTTCAGTGTTACTCCCCAGTATCATTACTTCACCTTTGTCTCAGTTAAGTTTTAGACAGTTCCTTGCCATCCAGAGGCTAACTTGCTTCATACAATTTCTAAACCTATCGGCCGTGCCTAAAACATCCTTGGAAATTGTGACCACGATTTGTGTGTCATCAGCGTATGATACTGGGCGGAAGCCACATTCCCTGATAACTTCAGCTAGTGGTGATACATATAGATTAAATAATGTTGGGCTCAGTGAGGACCCCTGCGGGACCCAACACGGAGAGTTGAAAGGTTTGGATTTAACGTTCCCCGTCTCCACCGTGAAGGACCGGTCTCTCAGAAATGACGCCAGCAAAGATCTTGCATCTCTATGGACCCCTACTGCTGTCAGCCGGTCCAGGAGTGTGCCATGGTTTACCGTATCGAAGGCTGCCGAAAGATCCAACAGGATCAAGGCGGCCTTCCCCCCGGCAACCAGCACACTCCTGAGTTCTTCCACCGCCATCAGCAGTGCAGTCTCGGTGCCATGTCCCTCTCGAAACCCATACTGAGATGGGTCCAAGATTTCTGCCTCCTTAACAAACTGAGCCAGTTGTTTATTCAGCAGTTTTTTAAGAACCTTTGCGCCAAACGGGATCCTGTCTATGGGTCTATAGCTTCCTGGATCTAGTGGATCTAAATTGGGTTTTTTGAGTAGGGGAAGGACCGAAGTAGATTTCCATGGGGTTGGGTAGACCCCCGAGGTGATTATATGCTCTGAGAGTTTAGTCAATTGCTCACTGAGAAGCTCAGGAAAAAGATGCAAAATTTTCAGTGGACAAGGATCCCGAGGGCCCCAGATTTTGTGGACAGGACTGCCTGAAAGACCTGTTCTAGCCCTGGGGGACGGAACTTGAACTCTGGTTCCGATGATTCATCAACAGAGGATATATTCCTAGGAGGGATGTTCTCTGAGGTCGCTGACTGGAGGTTGTTTGATTTAAATGACTCGTATACGGATGTCACTTAGTCAGTAAAAAATTGACCAAGGGAGTTACAGAAATCCGTACTACTGGGTGTATTGTTGTTTGTTGTTATCTTAGATAACTTTTTTACTGTCAAGAAGAGCTCTCTACTACAGTTTTTTGACTCCTCTATCCTTTGGGTGAAGAATTGGCTCTTAGCCACGAAAATCTGTTTTTTATAGGAGTTTAAGGCTTTTTTGTATTCCCTTTTACTGTCAGGATCGTAGCTAACCCTCCACAGCCTTTCAAGCTTCCTACAAATTCTTTTTCTCTCCCTAAGAGACTCAGAGAACCAAGATTGTGACGCCTGTTTTTTTCCTGAGAGTAGATTTTTTCCCCAGTGGTGCAGTTGTTCTTATAGCCTCTGCTATCCAATTACAAATTTGGTCAGTGGCCGTATTGCTATCCGGCACTAACCTATGTATCGTGGATGCCAAGTGTTCTTTTAATTTGTGTGGGTCTAATCTGGACCAGTCAACAAATGATGTAGATATATCCGTGATAAGAGGTAATGCTACCCCTTCAACATTGTCTGGTGTTATTAAGAAGATTACGACCTTATGGTCTGGCCAGGAACCAGGAAGGCAGTCCATCATTCCAATGTGTTTATTGGACGTGAAAATTCCGTCCAACGTGTGCCCTGCTTTGTGGGTGTCTTTATGCACGATCTGTTCCATGGATAGGTTTATAAAGGTGTCTATCAATGCTGCCGTATCTGCCTTATCTCTTTTTTCCAGGTGGACATTAAAATCACCCAGGATGATGAAATCCGGGTGCTTCACACTGGCTTCTAGGAAGGGATTAAGTGACAGTGTCAGCGGGGTTTTAGCTTTTGGTGGCCTGTATAACAAGAGCCCATTGAAGGTGTAGTTATAGGTTAACTAAATGTTAAATGATAAGGTTTCACAATCTGGGGTGCTGCCCAAGCTACATCCCTTCACCATTAGTTCGTTCCTGGTAATAATAGCTAGGCCCCTCCCTTTTCTCTTTCCTGTCTGCTCTAGTAATTCCATATCCCTCTGGGATTGCTAGTAGTAGGTCAGTATCTGAGGCTTCATCCGCCCAGGTTTCCGTAATGAAGATTAAATCCAACTTCTGTGAGTCTATGAGGTCTGCCATTTCGGTGTTGTGTTTGACCAAGGAACGTGCGTTCATAAGGCCCGCCCTAAAGGGTATTTGTATTATTTTCCGTGACCGGGTACTCGCTGTTAAAGTACTACTTTGGGTAAAGTCAAATATAGCCCACAATTCAGGCAGTGCTTAATTTCTGCTAGGGGCGAATGAGGCTGGCAGCAAGGGCTGGGTCTTAATGCTAATAGTTCCCCGCTAGAGTATTTTAGATCTCCTAAATCAGGGGCATTTTGAGCAGAGTATTTGGCCCTAAGCCCGGTCCCGGCGCGGACGGGCGCAGACGGGCTTGCCTTTGGCGCATCTTTGGCGCGCCTGCTGCACGCGTCCGCTGCGCGGTCGGGGAGGTGTCCTCAGCTGCGGTGGACCGGGGTGGAGCAGGAGACGAACGGCAAAGGAGTGCAAGGCTTGAGGTATTTAGAATATTCTATAGTTTCTGTGCAAAAATGCTCAAGTTTCTGTGCAAAAATGCTCAAGTTAAAAAGTTAAGAAAGGAAGTTCCCACAGCAACAGTGTAAGGGTACGGCCACCCCACGCGCTACTCACGATCTCTAAACGCGCGTGCAGGCTAATGACCTTATCTACTGATGCTGAGGCCACGTCAGCGTGGGTGTGTCTCGCTCTGCCCGGTCCGCCCTCCACAACAAACAGCCTCAGCTGCGGTGGAGCGGGAGGCGAACGGCAAAGGAGTGCAAGGTTTGAGGTTTTTAAAATATTCTATTGTTTCTGTGCAAAAATGCTCAAGTTTCTGTGCAAAAATGCTCAAGTTGAGAAGTTAAAAAAGGAAGTTCCCACAGCAACAGTGTAAGGGTACAGCCACCCCACGCGCTACTCACGATCTCTATAGGTCTGTCTGAACCTGGTCGTAATTGGACAGAAATGTGATTTTTTTTTCAAGAAAGGAGTGACAAATGGGAATTTAAAAGAGAAGATTTTTTTTCTGGGAACACTAAAGAATTTATTGTAGTCTGCATCTGCACATTAAGTACTAGCTAAAGAGTTTTTAATATTTTTGCAGCAATTATGTCAACGAGGAGCCAGAAAGGCAGCTTTTTGCCACCAAAAAATTAAATATGTGTTCATTCTTGGATTTGAAATCAGTTCTCTGCACAACTGTGGGCAAATAAAAAGGTGCTGGACGAGTTAGAGAAGATCAATGGAGATCTTTACCCCTCTTAATTATCTCAATGTTGTGCTGAAAAAAGTCAGCAAGTTATCTGCATTTATCTATCGAGTTAAGCAAATTATACGGTTGATTCAGAGTTTAGAGAGAGCGGAAAAAATAGGGGCAAGAATGATGGAAGAACAAAATAGAGCAATATAGTAATTAGATTTTGCTTTTGCCACAAACCTATTATTGATGGATTGTAATCTGGATGCCTAATGCGTTCTAATGACCAAGCTTGTTTTTTTGGAGATCTTACAGTTTCTGTGAACCAGCTCTACTTCAATTTAATCTTTCTGGGAACTGGCTCTTCTTCAATTTTATTGGATTCTTTCGAAGAGATTTAAGAGGTGCTAGATGGTTTAACGTTGTGTTAATTCTATTGTTAAGACCATACAGCAGAAGGTAGGGCGGCTTATTTATTAGGTAGATGACTAAGATTGACTGCAGACACCAATGCCTCCGAAGTATTTTTTCCAAACAATTTCACAGAGCCCTATAAGACGTCAAAGGGATATCCATTCAGCATGACTCTTGTTGTCCACAGGCTAGAGGAAAACATATCCTTGTAGTGATGTGGAAATGTCAGGGACAAACTGTCAAAATGCAAGTTAAAATCCCCCATCACAACTTTGTGAGGGCTTGCTCTAGCTCTGCTAAAACAATGGATGCTACAGAGGTAGCTTGTGGAAGACAACATAGTAAAATGAGGTTTTGATTTCTGCATTCCCTTATCTTCTCGGCAGATAAAGCAAGGCATAATAAGCTATTTATCTTTAACCATCTTCTTAAAATAGTTTAAATTGAATGCTCTCTTGTAACCGATACATGTTTGGAAAGGCATATGCCAACCATATTTGATTTAACACTTATGAGTCTCTAGTTATGGGACAACAATTTATCATCTTCAAAAATCAGAAAACACGTTACTTGTTATGGCAAGAGAAAGATAATTATTACATTGTATAACTTACTTTGCCAAATTGGTGTCTTATTTCCATGAATGACAAAATATCTACATCCTCGGGGATGTATGAGAATTCAAGTATATTCATCATACAAATGCTTTGAATAATCTTCCCTAGCATTTTTTTCTCTGGAAACACATCCTACATCTAAAATTACTGGCCTTTATCTGTATTTGTTAGTCTTTCCTGTGGAAAAATGAAGTCGAATTTGGCTAGAAAAGCTAATAATTGTACATAATGTACATAAGATTATAATACTTGAATTTCTAAATAAATAATACTCAGAGCCTTGTAAATATTGTGGGTTATGCCAAGCCTGCTAACGTATGCATGCAATCTGATTGTGCTCTCAGAAGAACATACTACACCCAAGGAAACTGGTTACAAGGGATTTGAGACTTACATTCAAATACCTAATGTCCAGCACCATTGAAGCTAACTTGATAAACATGTTTTCAGATTGTTCTGTAATTACTTATCTATCACAATGTGATATTTTAAACCAACCATTACAAGTAAAAGGTTTGATCTAGTTTTATGATTGGTAACCTATTCAGAGACTGGATTTCAATAGCCAAATTCCTGGAATATTTAAGGGCCTTGGGTTTTTGTATTTGAGTGTGTGTCAAGATCCTAATCACTAACTATTGCATTCGGTAATGACTTTCTAAATCTGACCATCATATTTCGTTCCTCATTCAAAATCTTCTCCTTCAGTTAAAAACCTTTGTTACTTTCTAGATAAAGGCCTCTCACTTGGTTACAAAACCAACTCACTGGCTAACACCTGCTGCAGCCACCATATATCTTCAAAGAGGTCCTGTTTACCCGATACTCTCCATAAAAGACGACTGTTGTAAGCGCTCTCATCTCATCGGTATTCAGCTACAGTAACCACAACCATCTCCGATTCCCCATTTTCTTAACTAATTAATTGATTAATTATTACTTTGGCGCCCTTTGATCTTTTAACCGTTGTGATTTGTAACAATGGGGCAGCAGTACGTCCAATCTTATTGTTACCCTCCACAATACATGTGTAATCACTGGTATAGAATTTCCCCCATTTTTCTGAGCTTGATGCAGGTCACACATATAGATTTTTACTTGGATTTAAGACATTTTCTTTCTAAAATGTTACAGATCTGGACAGATTAATATTACAGAACGGGCAAGTTCACTTTATGTAGACACACATAGCAGACCTACTGGTTGATGAGCAGACCGTTGAGAATGGAAAAAGATACAGGATGTTCCAATTGTGCCAACTGCATCCTAACTTTCACTGGAGAGCCTACATTTCTAAAGAATCTTAATTCTCTAAACTCCAATACATAACATCTTATTGAAAAGCTGTGCTGGCAACTCATGAAATAGCAGGGAAAAAACTGCACACTGTGATGTCAATGGTTGAACGTTAACTTTATTCAGGTGATAGAGGGCTATGAGCCACCAAAGAATTGGATGAATGGTAATATTTTTTAAATGTAAACATCAAGTAACCTGAAAGTCAAAATGATTGACTCTTTTAAGGCTAAAGGAGCACAAGCCATGATCGTACAACAGTCTAAATTAAATGTCCTAGTCAAAGGATTTTTTTTATTTTCACTTACATATCTGAAGCACAAAGCTTTTTAGAAGAACATAATGCTGCATAAGAAAAGTAGACTCTGTAGTCATACGTCGGCTCTGTATCACAATAGGTTTGGTCTGAGAAGCACCATGAGAAATCCTCAAAGTAATTAAGGGCGGCTATGAGGTGAATCAGGAGTCACAATAGGTTGCAATAAGATGGCATCCAGTAAAAAGAGGGAGGAGGGAATAGAGGGACTAGCTGGGACTTCCCTTCTTCTGAGGAGGATGGGGTGGGGGATGGTGGTGGGGGTGAAGCAGTTGTAAAAGGAGAGTTCGTAGGTGAAATTCTATTGTTTCAGAATAAGCATAGGCTATGTAGAGAAATCCTTCATATATGGTCAACAATTTATGTGCCATATTATGTTTTTAAGAGGAGAATGCACTTGAGGCACTTTAATATTTTAATATGTTTAGGCATATGTCGCATTTGTGTTTTTTAATGCCAGATGTTATTGCCGTTTACCGACTAATGCCAGTTTTGCACATCAAACTTTAGCTATGAAATCTGTCAGCTGCCAATGAAAGATGCTGTTTAATATGTTGGTTCTATATTGCACATGGTATATTGCACATTGCACTTTAACTTGACTATTATGCGAAAGAAAGGGGGGAATTCTCTTCTTTGTTTCCTTTTTATTGAATGTTATATGCTGCTCAATGTATACTTTGTACAAATGGCACAGTCTGCATCATAGGTTATTGGTATAATATTTGCGTGATTTGCACAATTGGGACAACCTGTACTTTAGCCTGCAACACAGCCTGCTTCTTTCCTATCAGGAAGAGAAGTATCGGTTGCTACCGAGTATACTTTAGCCTGCCTATTGCTATTAGGAAAATAAATCTCTGGTTACGATCCAGAGTTGCTGCTTATATGTACTTTTTTGCACATTGGCACAATTTGCACTTTAGTTGGTATCCGTCGTGGTAAGATTTGTATCTACTATTATCCTTAAAATTCTAGAGTATTACTTTTGGTCTATGCAAGTAGTTTTCTCCTATTTTTTAGAGCTATGATGATTAGGAATAAATTGACAATTTTGCCCTTTACTGTTAATGGTGTGTTAGCAAAATATTTAGGAACTGGGTGGGCTTCTACTGCGCATCTGTATCAGGGATAGCCCAGAGGGGTGCGGGCATCTTTCTAGGCAGGCATGTTCATTTCAATGTGGAAGCATCGCACTCGGATCCGGGTGGTAGGTGGACGCTTCTTCACGGGAAAATAAACTAGGTAAACCTTATATGGGCTACAATTTATGCCTCAGTGATAGATGACCCGCTCCCTATTTTTCAATTAAAGCAAGCACTATGAGGTATACCTGGAAAGATATATGGGAAGGCGATATTAATTTTGTACAGGACCCTTCTGTCGACTCAAAAAAGATAGAACGTAAGCAAAACAAACCACAAGTTGCTATCGCTCTGTCCAGTTGTAAGACCGATTTAGATATCGTAGATAATTGGTGCCTCAATAATCCAGTCAAAGGGGGTACTCTTGCTATTCAGCAAAATATGACTCAGCATCAAGGCTAGATTATTTCCTAACTTCGCATAACCTTGCAGTTAATAAATATGAACATATCTTAAATGCTTTCTCAGATCACGCTTTAATTTAAATGGAATCTCTGTAGGAAAGACGGATGAAGGCGTATCCAGAAGGTGGTAATTTAACAAATTTAATCTAGCAGATGAACAATGGTGCACAGAAATAGAGAAGGAAATTAGTTCTTTTTTAATATAAATAAAGACTCTGCCCCAATTAATGTGATATGGGACGCATTTAAGGCTACACTTAGAGGCGTAATCACTTCAAAGGACATCCCGCCACCGAGGGTTAAAAAAGAGGAGAGAATTGCGATTGAAAACAGGCTTGCCTCTGCGAATCAAGAGTATTTTAGGAATAGGAGCCTAAACATTAGGCAAGAAGTACTAAAAGCCAAAATGAGAATGAGGGAATGTTATTATGAATTAGGTGATATGGAAAGTAGGACCTACCCCCAGACAGGCTATGAAGATAGCTAATATACAGGAAGACTCTTAGCCTGGCAGGCAAAGGAGAGGCAGGTCCGAAATAGGATTGAGAGCATTTGGAACAAAACAACTAAAACACGTTTAAAATGCACGTCACATATATGCGAGATTTTTCGTAATCATTATAAGGACATTTACCAGACATGCCATCAGGATTCCTCAGAAGCGATCAAGAAATTTTGACAGGAATGGCTACTTCCAGTTTTGGACAAGAAATTCAGAGTAATACTATTAGCTGATTTTACGAAGGAAGAACTAGATTTAGTTATCAGCTCCTTGCCTAATTGTAAAGCTACTGGGGAGGATGGTTTTCCTGCGGAATTTTTAAAAGAGGTGCTTCAATACTTAACCCCGAACTTTTAAGACTTGCAAATTATTTATTACAAAGGGGTGATCCACCCGAATCCTTTCGTGTAGCAGTAGTGGTCAGCATTTTAAACAAGCATTTACAATGCAATGGTTTCGCCTTTGGAAAAGTTAGACCTATTGGCATTGTAAATGACAACATTTGTATTTATGTGTTGGTTTTGAAAACAGATAAATAAATGGCATTATCATTCACATTGCCATTAGCTTAATCTCTGCAGTCACTCTGCACTCCCTAGCACTGCAGGCAATATTTGTGGTGCTATCAGGGAAATCAACATTAAAAACATACCCGCTAGATCATAAAATAGGCAACAAAACATTCCAGACACTGACCTGTCATGACTAGCACTTCTTGCACTGCCAGATTGCCCTAAACCAGTCCAAATCTGAACCAATCCTTTGTTCTCTAAGCAGCTTAGTCACCACCAGCTCACCTTCTCTCATTACGCAATCCCTCCGTTGCTGGCTTGGGGGCATGGGTGCTATTATATCATTTATATCAGATCATTGGAATTATGTGGCAGGGGAGCATCACTATATGCAGCTGATTTGACTACATTTTACAGTAAGAGAGGCCAAATTATGCGACAAATTGCAGTACATTGTTTTATAGTATTACTTCATTATTTTGACATTTTAACACATAGTAATACTGTTTAGGAAAAGATTATGTGGCAAATGCGGTAAATCCATAGTTCTGGGTAAACAGCTATGGTGGGAGAATCGCGTAATTCCAGTGGACCGCTTTATGTCCCAGGCTCCTGTCATGTTCTAATGCAACGTCGTGCGACATATGTGGTAGTCCAAGAAACAGTGAAGAGGTAACAAAAGCACTCTGACTGAAGGCCCTTAACTTTCTTCTTCCAGGTACTAACTACACTACACACGGCCCCTCTCATGCCAACTATCTAGTGATTTCACTCATGAATCAGGGTTCAGGGAGCAGCGGTGGGAGTGCCTATTTGTAAAGGCAAATAAATAACAGCTGCAAAACAACAACTGAAATGTATTGCAGAAACAGGCTCTGTCTGTATTCGTCCATGAGCCACATAGATCTCACGCAAGCCTTCGCCAAGGGAATTCGGCCGAGAACCAAGACCCGGGCAGAGGCACTCTTGAGAGATTTAACTGTGGAGAACGGCCCTCCCTATATGGAGACACTTTTCTTTAGGAACATGTCGGAAACATTCATCTGACTGGCAAACATGTACGCACGCTTCCTTCTCAGCTCGCCGATAACATCTCAGGGCTCCCGAGGCAAACATACTGTAATACATATTCCACAGAACAGCTGTGCCTAAAAAAACCTCGAGGTCAATGAATGATTAGGTCTGCAAAATGCACGAGCAACTTCGCCCAAACGAATTAATATTTCAAATGTGGGTACTGGTTCTGGGAGCCCTACCGCTTTTGATATGTGTGTTTAGATGTCTGTTTCGAACACCAAACTTCCTTTTTCCCCCTTTTCTGTGCGGCAAAAAAACACAGCCTTCAGATGAGTCATAAGGCATACAGATGTTACTCTGCTCTTCGTGTCTGAAGTGGCAAGATAGCTCAACGGACAAATGCAATGCCGCGCCAGGGGTACTAAGCGCTATATAAATGTGACGACTTGCAGAAATGTATGACACAATTGTGCTACTGCTAGCTGCGCACGCATGACTGTGCCTATTGGACTCACACACAGGAAACGTGGCTGCAAAGCACACCAACCGACCCAACAGTGTATAATCAGTTTAGTATGTGTCTATTCTGGGTACTCGCTTCATCCTTCAAACTGACGGCGGCAGGAATGTTAGGACAGATAATGCCATGTAGCCGATTCAAGCTTATTTGGGAACGTATTAACCCGTGGTAAGGCAGTTAAGACAGCAGCAATGCGAGTTAATGCGCCTGCAGTAAAGATCAGAATATAACCACAAGGCGCTACAAACCACCTTCAATTTCCGATGTTTAAGAAATAAATACCGCTTAATGGGGTCACGGTAAGCTATTGCATGTGACACCAAGAGCTCCGCACAAATATTAAAATATCAATGAGCTCATTAAAACTGTTGTAAACCACACATCGGATTACCTCCTCCGACCTCCTTCGCTTCCCCAGGACAATTCACCAGCCCATACCTCGGCATCTGCAGGCAGCACGCGAGAGTCGGATTGCTTGCCCTGCACCCGATTTCTTATCTAAAGTTTATTTTCGTGCACGCGAGGAGAGAGGATGGTAACTGCAGGTGACATGTCACTGACTCGACCCCGGCCCCTCTGACCGGTCAAAAGCAGTGTCTGGTCTGAATAGCCCCATTACAGCCTCAAGAGCCGTCCGGCGGCTGGCGCTCACCCACCTGCAGCAGCGTGGCGTGCGGTTCGGTCTCGTCCAGCTGGTGCAGGTTGCCAATGAAGGGCCAGGGCGGCGGCCCGGGGGGCAGGTTGGGATCCCTCTTCTTCCAGGAGGCCAGAAACAGGAAGAGCGCCAGGGCCACCAGGGGTCCCGCCACCAGCAGGGAGAGCATGGTCGCAGCGCAGCCTCCCTGACTGAGCTCGAGCACACACGGCACCTGTGAGCGAGGACTGCTGTCTCCCCTCCCCCTCGCCTCGGCAGCAGCACGTACACACGTGGCTAGGCAACCGACTATCTCTGTGGGCCATGATGCTATCTCAGCCATGCGGCCTGCTGTCTGATGGAACTTACTGGCTTTTCCCTTGATGTCGCGCGGCAGCACTTTTGCGGAGAGGGGGAGGGGGAGCGACCTCCGCAGCAGCGGGAGGATGAGGCTGCGCGCTCCACATTGGCCTTGAAACGAAGGGCGCCTCCACCGCTGCCAAACGCAGCAACATGCGGGAACGAACCAGAGCGAGGTTCTGGGAAATGGAGATGCGGACCTTCGTGGGAGAAGGGATGTTTGAGGGAGAAGTTAAAATACTGAAATAAAACACCGTTGGCAAAAAAACAACAAGTCCTTTCTTTGTTACTCTCGTTTTTGTTTGTTTGTCTTTTTTTAAACAAACTAAGTAAAGTTATTTATGAATTCAATTCATTATGGCTGCTTCCATGTTACGATTCACAGGTAAACCTTTTACTTTCCTTCAATCGAAGTAGAGGGTATTATGGTGTATTGCAAAGACTTATGGAATGCATTATGTTGACGGTAAAATAAGCCCAAACCTGATCGGTAGGCTCAGGCAAAAACAAGTCAAGTCCCGGGCCGGCAGCCAATCACAGCGCGGCCCGGGAATGACGTCACGGGGGTGTCCCGGGCCGGCAGCCAATCGCAGCGCGGCCCGGGACAAAGGGGCGGGGCTTAAAAAAAGCACCAGAAACGCCCCCGAATCGCGTTTTCGAGAGAAAGCGCGATTGACAGCCTCTGTCTCCCAATGGCTAGCCTCCATTTATGGAGCTAGCCAATGATAGACAGAGGCGGTCCAGACATCCCTACTGAAAACAAAAGTTTTCGATCTGGGAGGGGCTTTGCCCCTCGCCAGGTCGAAACCTAAAAAGGATAAAGACAGCGGGAATGTGAACTCCTACAGGCCCATAAGTCTTTTAAATGCTGACTATAAAACTTTTCCAAAACTTATTGCTAATAGATTAAATAGAATGGTGGGCTCACTTATAGGTTTGAATCAGTGCGGTTTTATTGCAGAGAGACAGCTTCACACCAATACAAATTTTTTAATAGAAGCATTGGCCTTCTTTTAAACAAACAAGATTGAGGCTCAGGTCTGGTTTTTAGATGCCTAAAAAGCATTTGACCTAGTCTCTTTGAACTGTCTGTTTTTGATTTTAGAAAAATGTGGCTTTCCAAATGAGTTTATATTTTTAATAAAGCCGCTATATATGAATTCTCAGGTGCAAATTTGAATTAATTCTGTAAATGTAGGGACATGTCAAATAAATAGAGGCACCGGACAAGGTTGTCCTCGTTCCCCGATTTTATTTGCGTCATTTATAGAGCCATTAGCAATTGCAATTAGGAAAAAAAACTCATACGGTCCCTGTTCAAGGGATGACCAATATAAAACTCTATGCCGACGACATTGTTCATTTTCTGGATTCAAAAACAGGCACCCAGGCGGAAATCATATATTTTCAGATTTTCAAGAGATGGGGGGGCTATCAAATTAACAAGAACAAAACAGAATTTATATTGTGTAATTGCAGTGTTAATTCCTTATTAACAGAATTCAGACAGGTATATAACACTCGCCCAAAGAGATACTTAGGAATTTATGTGACGGAGGGAGTAGAAGATCTATACCACTTAAATTACAGCCCGCTGCTGATAAAAGTAAAAGTTTTGTTAGCACGGTGGAACCATCTTCTACTCTCAATAATAGGTTGAGTTGCACATATTTGCATGTCTATTATCCCACTGATTAATTTTATTTTTAGTGCAGCTCCATGTGTATTACAGACCCCTTTTTTTAAAGAGATAGACAGTATGTTCTCCTCTCTTTTATGGTCAAATAAGATACCAAGACTGGCACTCGGCACTTTAGATCATCCTGTTGCAGAAGGAGGACTGTCTCTTCTAAATATTAGAAACTACTATTATGCAACATTTGCAAATTACAGTTTTAGGTTTTTCTTTTTGGATCCTCAAGAGGCAGACAATTGTTTTATGAAAAAGATCTTAAGGGAACATAATATCACTGATCCTACAAAAATAACTAAGTACCCTAAGAAAGTACGTTATAAGATCATTCGATGGGTACTTAAACAAAAATCTCAACTTTTAGCATATTATAGTACTCCAAGAGTTAATAATTCGACTAGGCTCTCCAATACATATACTGGGGAAAGATGCATTTTAGACACCAGTATTTTAAGGTTGTGGGAAGAAAACGGATATGTTCAGATCTGGGATTTTATTAGAGGCAATTGCTGGAAATCCTGGTTAGAGATCGAAATAGGGCTTCAACATTGTAATGCAATTTTGAAATGGTCATTTATAAGGTTAAAACCTATGTTGGAGAAATTAGATTTGGAAAATATAACCCTAAGAACTAGTATAAGCGAAGCTTTGGATTCCCCGATACAGCGGAAGATCAGTACCTGGGTTAAAATGTTTGATGAGAACAAACCTCTTTCATTATATGAAAAGGCCAGGGATAGTTGGAGGAAAAGGGAAGAGATACAGGTCTCTAAATCAACGTGGAATAGAGTTAATAAATTTAATGCAGCCATATTTAGAGGCACAAATTTTAAAAGCATGCAATACTACTCGAAATAGTTGATTTATAGGACACCCGCTTTTTTCCATAAGATATACCCACAAATTGAAAACAAGTGTTTTCTCTGTGCAAAGGAGGGTGGAGGCACCTGGGCACATGTTGTTTGGGAGTGTCCAAATATTCATAGTTTATGGGAGGAAATCGGGATCTAACATAGACACACATTGGACCCCCTTATTTCAATTGATGTATCGATTGCAGTTTTGGGCTGCTCACCTGCTATCTCTACACGAGAAGTATGCCTATATATAGTAGCATTAATAGCAAGAACTCTAATAATACAACTCTGGAGAACGGAGAAGGTACCTACCTTCCATGCGTGGAGAGCGAAATTGCGTAAAATTCAAGTACTAGAAAAAAATATGCAATACGATTAGGCACAATAAAAAAGTATGAGAAACATTGGAGCCTATTTCAGATATAGGATAGAGATCTGAACCTATCGCTTATTCAATATTAGGATGGGGAAGACTAATAGGAAATATGTTCAGTCTGGATTTTTAAAAAAAAGTTTGGGTTTTGTTTATATGTTAATACGCACTTTGTACTTACCCTTATCATGATTCTCAACCGATGTATATAATTGCTATGAATTTATACCACATCAGACAGGCAGAGAAATCGTTGTTATTTTGTCTTTCCCTTATGAATTTGGTATTTTGCAAGTCGTATATTAATTTATTGTGGCCACTAACTCTTTCACTTACGTATTTCAATTTATATTGTACCTGGTATAGAGTGATAGACCATATGTATCCCTATTTTTGTGACATTTAGCACTTTGCACTTTAATCTAAGGTGATTTTTGACTGACTCATATGAACGGTTTGATTTAACTCTGCAATTTTCTGGAATATGTATTTATATCTGATAGTATTGTATGTTTGAAATTTCTATGAACTCTCAATAAAAAGAAGAGAAAAAAAAGTAACCTGGAAGTCTGTTGAGGATTTTGGTGCTGCTCATTTGAGAATGCAGTTCCTTGGTGAGACCTTCTTGCATCTAGATATTATGAAGATCCATTATTTGAATTGTTTCCTCCACTGCTGTGACACTTATGTTTATGGGCAACAGCTGACTAAGGAGAGCATGTACACGTCCTACCTTAAAGCAATTGGGACCAGTGAAACTTTCCTGAAATTGTTTATGTTTGAACAGATTTAGCTTGATTCCAGCTGCCACATTTTGAACACATTCATTCACAATCAGATGTAGCTCACACTTTTGCTCGAGCAATACCTACCAGGCACATTTCTGTGCAGAATGGTGACTGACAGACCCAAAGGCATTTTACTGCATTTACCAATGCATGTTCTTCCTCTGCTTCTCTTATCAGATTCTCGTAGCCGAAATACTGTTAACATCCACTTTGGTGGAACTATTTTTTCTATAAAGTTTTGCCTCTTTCTGCTTTTTTGTTTTCAAGCAGATTTATATAGGGCAACTTATCTAAAGAGATTGTTTAATTTGCCCAGAATCACATGATGTTGCGCCGCCGAGACTCGCATTGGGATCCCCAGCTCTCGAGTCAGCAACTCTGGCCGCTGCCCACATCATGTCTACTCTTGTGATGCATATTAGGGAGCTCTTTCCTTTGTCCCTTCATCCCAGACTCTGACCAAGCTTATAATTCATCACATAGGCGAAACTGATACATTACCAATGCTTGTTTCTTTAGTAATGGCTGTTGCAAGAAATAGCTTAACCACAAACCTTTCAATTGTTAGACCAGGGGTGGCTCCTCCATTAGGACGGAGGAGCGTCGCCCCACTGCTTTTTCGTAGTGCGAGAAGCAGAAACATAAAATGGTAAAATTACAATTTTATATGTTTCTACTTCTTGCACTGCGAGAAAGCAGAAGGGTTTGGCTCGCGTCTGCTGCAGGCAGGAGAGGAGTGGCTAGCCCAATGCTGCGGGCCCTGACTGTTTGGTCGGCCCTCTGGGGCCGACCAAACCAGTCATGCGCACTCTCCCTTTTCTCCATGTAGAAAATGGCCTCACCATAGACGCCTGGCTGGCGCTGTCCCCACCAATCAGAACGCTGCCATTGCAGCATTGTGATTGGCTTAAGGAAGGGGAGATAGGCTGCCTGCTTCCTGTCCACGGGACCCGTCAGGAGCTGAGACGGAGCGAACCGGGAAGGTACGTTTTTAATTTTATTTTAAATTATATTCTCCCTTCCCCCACCAGTCATGCCGGCGGCGACTGGGTTAGACCATACTCAATTTTAAAAGTAGGGTTGATACCTGTTAAGTACGGATTATTAAATGTGCAGATGCTTCTAAGTAATCATGTAAGCGATGATGTCCTAATAGTTATGTTTGTTGTAAAGTTATAATTATAATGCACGACACCCACTGGCGTCGAGCAAATTATGTAATCTGATATTGTATGTGGTAAAATGCCAAAAAACAAAATAATTTAAAAAAAAATACAGAACATTAAGAAGCCCTACTAAAATATTAAACTACCATAGAGGAATTGTTTATCCATGTAGCACAACAAATCACTGCTGCAGCTACCAAGGAGATAACACAGATCACTATTCCAAGTAAGTATTCATTAATATACTATCCATACAGCATGCATGCTTTAAGTAAATATATTTGTGAAGCCCAAGAGGTCATATAAAACTAAAAGATAAATGTTTCCAGTGTACAAAAATATGAGTTTCTTTTTTGATGTCTGCTAGTTCCAGAACAGTACTGTGCTCTTAAAGTCAGACAGCCAGTCCGACAGCACAATGTTACTTTCCAGGGAAACCGGAAGTTGCTCACTCCTGGTTCAAACAGCATTTTGGAAATTGAAATGATGGGGGGGCTTTTCAACCAGGGCTTTACCTATTAGCAACTCATGACTCAGAGCAACGGTGCATTAAACATTATTTAATAATGAGTCAAATCTGTTGCAAAGGCACTTCGGAGAGATGCTGTTTCCGGGGGCCAAAATTAAAGCTACAGACTCATCTTTTGCAAAGTGAATGAAACCCAACTGGGTGGAATGAAATACATGTTATCTTTCTCATAAACGCCTAAAAGGTTTGAACTGCAAAACACCTCTGTAATGGTCAGGATTTTATTTTATAAACAAGATGTTATTATTTTTGTATGACCCATTAGGATTAAGATAAACAGTGTAATCATAGTGTAGAAGTTCATCTAAGAATATGGTCAAATCTGTTGCAACACATTAAACATCCATTAGAATATAACATCACTACCAGCTCCCCAACTCTTGTGTTTCTTATGTGAGCAGCCTCTAGTCCTTTAGATGGACTCTTCTGTTTTCGCACAACTGTCCACTGTTTTCTGCCATTCGACAACAGGAGGATGGATTTCCAAAAACGAGCAATTTATCTCTTGCCAATTGTTGTGCCGATGCCAACAAAAGTACAATATCCAATTTCCTTCTACCACAATGCCTATTAAAGCAACATGGGGAGAAAAGTCTGGTTCTGCCTATGATTCTGGAGAGTGCTTAATAATTTGGAGTAGTAGTGTGCTAGGGCAGAGCATTTCGAAATCACATGAAAAACAAAAACACTATCAGGATTACAGCGAAAGTGTAAAGATGGGGGAACCTTGCCAGCCCACTATAGCTTCCTGGGGGTGAAATAGGCAGCATGCAAGTAATTTAGTTGTATGAGTCGCAACTGAGAGGGAATTGCAAGGTCATTTGGGGCTATTTTTTCATCTCTGGAGTCACCATTGTCCAAGGGGCTCATCCAGTCTTCCCAGCGTTCTTTAAGTGCCTTAAACAAGTTAGCATGGTGACTTGCTCACAGTTGGAGCAGGTAAGGGGTCTGTCCTCTTACTATTTTGTAATTTATTTTTATCATTGTTCCATTTTTATATGTTTTCCAATTTATGGCTTTTTGTTTGGTTGTAGCTACGCTCTATTGAGGGGCTTGTTTAAATACTGTCTGGTCCTTTGTTGGAGAGCAACTGGATCTCCTTCTTGATTTAAGTGGAGGATAAGGTAAAGGCGGTTAGACTTCATTACTCGCTGGCCAGAGCCAGTGCCAAACCAGTTGAGAGTGTTTTTAAGCTGTTTTTAAGACCAACATTTTGCTGCTAGCGTTTTTGCACAGCGCGAGTGCGCTTTTTAAAATTGTTTTACTGTGTTATATATATTATCTCTGCAGTGTTCTGGTACCTGTAATATCGCTTTGGGGCTGAATTACTTGCAAGTGACTCCCCGGTCCACCACAGCTCTTAGAGCTGATTGATGTGGAGGGAGGTTCACTCCTTAATCACTCGACTTCCGGGTTGCCAGTAATAGCAGCCATCTGGAAGTCGGCGGTCTAGTTGATGACCGCACTAGGGGTGAGACAGTATATAAATCGGGCATGACGCGGACGCACAGATGATAAGGTAAAGGCGGCTAGACTTCATTACTCGCTGGCAAGAGCCAGTGCCAAACCAGTTGAGAGTGTTTTTAAGCTGTTTTGAAGACCAACATTTTGCTGCTAGCGTTTTTTCACAGCGCTAGTGCGCTTTTTAAAATTGTTTTACTGTGGTATATATATTATCTCTGCAGTGTTCTGGTACCTGTAATATCACTTTGGGGCTGAATTACTTGCAAGTGACTCACCGGTCCACCACAGCTCTTAGAGCTGATTGATGTGGAGGGAGGTTCACTCCTTAATCACTCGACTTCCGGGTTGCCAGTAATGGCGGTCTAGTTGATCACCGCACTAGGGGGCAGACAGTATATAAATCGGGCATGACGCAGATGCGCAGCGGACGTGCGCAGCGGGGGCGCCGCTGGCGCGCCAAAGGGAAGCCTATCTGCGCCCGTCCGCGCCCAGCCGGGACCAGGGGCCAGGACCCCTGCCCAGGTCAACTTATCTGCAGGTAATTTGTACACCTACACTAGGGGAGAGCTCTTAAATTTAAATACAGTAGTTCAACTACCATGCAAGCACACCTTGAACCCAGACTTATCACTAATCTGCACGGCCTGTGGATATGGGGGAAAAGCAAGCGAACACCACGGCCAGGGCTCCCTCTCACAACTGCTTCAAAGTGAAGTTGTGAAAATGGGGATGATTAATTGTAGGTCCCTACCCAAGCACATGGTGGAAATTACATGTCTTATAGAAAACGAAGGGCTGGATGTCTTGTTTCTCACCGAGAGCTAGCTTAGGGAAAGCTTGGCACCAGAAATAGTAGAGACACTACCCCCGGGATATGAAATCTCCCACCTGGACAGGGTAGGAGCTGTGGGTGGAGGCTTAGCCATCATTTATAAGGCACTGTTTGGATGTACAATATGCCCAGAAAACATTGCAAAGTCGGAGGCACTTAGCTTCCGAATATCCATCGCGGCATCGAACTCCTTTGCAGGAGGATTAATTTACAGACCCCCAGGACCTTGTGGCCAGTTTCTGGATGAGGTCCCAGACTTAGTAGCAAGCATGCTTATTGAGAAAAGTACTATCACCATGCTAGGCGATTTTAATATACACCTAGATGACGTTGATGACCCAACCGCTAAAAGATGCCTAGCGGACATGGAGGCCCTACAATTAGAACAAAGGTACGTTCAGCTACCCATGAGAAGGGTCATCTTTTGGACCCCATTTTCTCAAATGACGCTAGACTGAGGGTATTAGATCGCATATGGATGCCGTGGACTGATCATGCCCTCATCCTAATGCACCTCCAAATGAGTCGGGGAGAAGAAATAAAGAAAGAACATACAACAGTAGGTAGAAAATGGCCCAGATTGGTGCCGGAAACCTGGGTTAGCGATCTGGAGTCCTCTGTGCCGCCGGACACACAGGATCCAGAAGTTGCTTATAGTAATTGGCAGGCATGGGTAAAGAACGCCATAGACAAGAACTTCAGGAAACCAGGCCCCTTATCAAAAAAAAAACTTGGACAGATCATCTTGGTTCGCACCCGAGCTGGTCGCTCAAAAAAAAAACCTGTAAACGACTGGAAAGAAACTGGAGGAAATCATAGGACCCGGAACTAATGAGGGCATATAAAGTGGCAATACAGCTCTACCACAAGAGCATTAGGGTAGCACAGGCAGCTTTCTTTGAAGAAAAAATATAGGCCTCCAATTCATCTAAGGAGCTTTTCAAAATTGTCAAGGGACTCACAACGGTAAAATAGGGAGTTATCAGGCTGCACTACTCTAAAGAAAGGTGCGATGGATTGGCCACGTTCTTTAAAAGTAAAGTAGAAAATATCTATAACTCCCTCCCCCCAGCCTAATAATAACATCACAAGCAGTGACGCAAAGAAAGATACACTGTGAACAAAAGGAACCTGAACTACTGACCCACCCTGTTCTCAGTTCCATTTCACCGCTCAATACAGACAGTATTTCCAGATTACTGAAAGAAATCAAATCAGGCTCACCAAGGGATCCAGCCCCCCGTATATTCTTGCACAAGGAGGAAGTTCAATGATTACCCAATTATGCAAGGTAATAAATCTCTCCCTTGAAAAAGGGGTAGTTCCGAGAGATTGGAAACACGTATCCGTGAAGCCCTTGCTGAAAAAGCCAGATTTGGACCCTGCTGATTTATCTAATTATTGTCCAATATCGTTATTGCCGATAATGGGAAGAAAAGAAGGTCAACTCTACAATCTCTTCCTTTCTGGAAAAAAACAACATTATCCACCAGTCTCAGATGGGTTTCAGACCCAAACACAGCACTGAATCGGCGCTGCTAGTGGTCACTGAAAAACTTAATTCTATATTGGACCAGGGTAAAACAGCAGCAGTGGTACTCCTGGACTTAAGTGCCGCTTTTGATACGGTAGACCACACAGTACTGATTCAGAAGCTGGAAAATGTAGGAATAGGAGGAATGGCAAAGAAATGTGTAGCATCTTTTTTGAGCAATAGACATTTCCAATGTGTGGAGGCAGGTTTCCAGTCTGACCCTCTCGAAGTCCCCTGGGGAGTACCACAGGGCTCCTCCATGAGCCCGACGTTATTTAACGTCTATCTCAGCCCTCTGGCTCAGCTAGTGCAGGAATTCGACAACTCCATTGTGTCATATGCCGATGACACGCAACTGGTGTTTTCAATCTCGGAGTCTCCGAACTCAGATCACCGGCAGCTTGTCCCCTGCCTCGAAAGAATCGGAGCATGTATGGCAAATTGCAAGCTTAAGTTGAATGGAGATAAAACAGAACTAATGATTCTGGGCAATAATACTAATCCGACATTTGAAATTCTCTGGCCAACAAGCTGGGGGTCTCCGCCCTCCCCCAAGGCTGCCATTAAGGATCTAGGCGTATGGTTGGACCAGAACCTAACAATGGAGACCCAGGCCAATAAACTGGCCGCGGCCTTCTTTGGAATCATATGCATGATCAGGAAAATCATGTCCTTGCTCCCAGAGGATGCTAGGAGAACCCTAGTTCAGGCCTTAGTCACATCGCGACTGGACTATGGTAACTCCCTTTACCTGGGATCGGCCAAATATGTGGTAAAAAGACTACAAGTGGTTCAGAATGCGGCCGCTCGAATGTTGTTGAACATTCCCAGACGCCAATCAGCCAGGTTAAAACTGCGGAAACTGCATTTGCTTCCGATACATGCCAGAATTAAATTCAAGTCTCTGAGTATGGCCCATGGGGCCATGCAAGGGAGAGGCCCTATTCTTATCCAAAAATTAATCACACACTACCTTCCGGAGCGGAACCTCAGATCCAGTTCAAAATGTCTGATGAAAGGAGCCCCAGTTAAAAAGGCTAGATGGGGGGACGATCCTTTACTCATCTGGTCCCGAGGCTCTGGAACAGCCTGGACCCAGAGATTCGTCTCATTGAAAATTAACTCTCTTTCAAAAAAAGGCTTACGACCTGGCTCTTCCCGCAAGACTAATTGTTGGCTGTCTGTCCTCCTTATCTGATAGCGCTGAGATGCCCAAGGGTGGTCACGCGCTCTATAAATCTCACAAACATAAACATAAACATATATTAATCTTTGATGTGAGTATACACTCATTACAATTGATACAGACCTTCTTAAGGCCCCATATATTTAATTAATTGGTTTTTGCTTCTGTGTATTGTGTTTAGTTACGTGTTTTGCGCAACTGTGCTTGGATTACATGCCAGTAAGGCCCACTAGTTCCCTTGCCGTGGACTCGTCATGAATAGGTGATTGAATCCTTAAGGTGTTTCCAGAATTGTCTAGGATGCACTTTCTTTCTTTCTCTCATTTTCACTTGGTTTTACTTGGATTCTAAACTCAAAACGGTGATCTTGATACTGCTATGCAAATTTTCCTTAAAAAACTATTTTGTTTTACTCATTTGGCTCTCGACCGAGTCTGTAAATAATTATGTCACTATTTCCATGGGGGTTTTATCATCCTTGATTACCCTTTGGTGGTTCCCCTGCATTGGTGGTTGCTATTTCTTAGTCTTCTTTTCTTAACTACCATGCCTTTCCTGATCTTATACTATGTGATGACCCCTGGACATTTATATGATACCCCTATATTTATGTACATTTTCTAGATTACTTTACTGGATGCTGTAGTATTGAATATTGTTTGTCCTGACGATGACCACCTAAGAGTGATGTGGTTGAAACGCCGTCAACGCCTACATGTAGCCTTGATTGAAGAGGATGCATTTCTTGCTATTCTTGTTTTTTGTTTTGTCTAAACAGTGTATATGTAATTTTCCTCAGCCACTATTTATGTTTACACAGTTCATTGTCTTTATGGTCTTTTGTGTAACTTATTGAGCGCCATTGTCTCTTGTTAATCGATTTATTTTATCATTGTCTTATTAAATTTTGTACTTTTTGAATCTGTGTAGGGGAGTCACTTGTTAACATTTTTCATTACTTTTCTTGTCTTGTTTCATGTGATCAATATTTTGTATTTTACGTTATATGATATACTACTTGAACCCTTGTTAGGATCTAGTCTTTTTTTTCTCCAAAATATTTCATTTAATTTACAGCACTCTCGCCTACATCAGAAGTCCATCATAACATATCATGGTTAATCAAATGTATCATGTCCTATTACAGCTATACCACCATAACAAAACTTACCCAACCCTCCCCTTCCCCACAAGCTCGGCCAACAATTGCCAATACTAGCAAATGTACATGACCAATTCTTAATTCTGCATGTGTCCCAGTTCCACAGTCAGTCCTAGGCGTACCGTGCATACCTGCTATAATGAATAATAGATCCCCCTGTCACTGCAAGGAGCCTGCGAGAACTGTGACATTGTTCCAAGACCCCAACAGATGATAGCGTGACCCCCTCAGTAGGGTGCCGATCTGCCTGTACTCTCTGCAAAGTCGAAACAGGGGTTATAAGGTGCTGTATACCCTTACTTGAGGGTGAAAATATAGCACTCTAACAAGGGGTAAGAATCTGGCCCTAAAATCCATCCTTGCAAGCAATCTAAAAAGGGGGGAGCAATCAATGGAGTCAAATGCTTTTATAAATTCTATAAGCTTGAAGGTGCCACTGTCACAGAGAGCAGAAGCTTCTGCCAAGGCAACATGCACTCTGTGAATACAAAGTTGGGTACTCTAATGAGGGATGAAGGAACACTGATCTACATGAACAAAAAATTGTGATCACGTGCCGTAGTCTTTTGGCAAGGACTCTAGTATAGATCTTGATCTCCGTATTGATGAGGGAGATTGCGCCATAGAAGCAGCATCGATCTGGCGGGAGCCTCGTGCTATGAAAGACCACAATGGTTGCCAGGCTAAGCTCGGGAGTGAACTCGTATGTTTCTATGCCTCCTAATACATGTGCAATAGGTGGGAAGAGAAATGCGACTTAACTTCAAGTAGGAACCTGTCAGTACCATAGTTTTGCCTGGCTGCATATCTCTTGTACCGTGACAGGTTGCTCAAGCTCGTCTCAGTATGGGGTGACCAAAGTCAATAAGAGGAAGTCTTCCACACGAGGGCAGTGGAGCGCTCCGGTTCAGGGCACTCGCATTGTGTGTACAGGTCTCAGTAGTAAAAGGCAAAAGCAGAAGAAATCTCCACCACCATGTCAACCATGCTCCAATATGGATTGTGGGAAAGTTTAGATGCCCTCGATCCAAGAGTAATGGTTCCTAACACATTGAAGGAGCAGCTTGACTCTCTCCCTCGAAGAATTCTAAAAAACTAATTGGTTTAGGTAGAAGTTGCATTAATTTCTTTTGCCTCAAATTAATTTCTAGGGTAATTTGTAATGTTTACCTGTTTTTTAGACTTCTATTCACACCACATTTATGTTATGCTATTCTAATATATTTCTCTCTTTTTTTAGAACATCCTTTTCTTTGTTTACAGTATAAACTAAAGTATCACATTACATTTCAATCCTAAAGGCATGGTACAATTACTTTATAAATGTTTTCCTTGTCAGACTTCATGCCTAGGATATCTATTAGCAGTTTTCAAAGTGTGTGAAAATATTACCCTATGTACTTTAGTCCCTTCCCCTTATTACCATCCCTTCCCCCATTCATTCCAAAGTACGCCCTCCAAGGGTCCCATATTTAATGAAATCCTTCTATTTATGTATACTTTTTATACGGAAAAGGCTTTTCTGGTGTGAGCCATACTTGGCTGTGAGATTTCTTTGTTATATTTTCCAATTTTTTGCATTTCAGATGGCTCATCATATTTTCAAAGACAATGGCAAAAAGCAAGGGAAATAAGTGGTAATCTGAGATACTCTGCACAATTTGGAATACTCAAATTAGTCATCAAAAAAAGGTCTTGCCAATAAAAAAGAAAAGCCTATGTTAATAAGTGCTCTGTCAAAATCAAATTGAATTCTTGGCTCCTATAAGAGATATATATTTTTAGATAACTCCTAGATGTCCATTTTATTTTTTAACCATGCAAGAGTGAAGGGAAGGATGAGTGGACACAAATGAGGGGATTTGCTTTAGGGGAAAAAAGTTCCCTAATGCACAGGGAGGTTTTTCCCAGCATTCCCTTGACGGATTTTCCCACCTGGGACTGACATGCCTTGAATGGCAGTCTTGAACAGGGAAATCCAAAGACCATAGCCCCGCTGCAACCACCATTGTAATATGGTTAGCCTTGTAGCGGAAAGGGGACTAGCTAAAGACTTTTCAATGATTGGTGCAGCTGAGGCTCCATAGGCAGAATCCTGTAGCATCCCCACCTCTAAATGGGGTGGGAGCACGCCAGGGGTGGCGGATGGGGCATTCCCCATTTTTGGGCAGATGCTCTGCATTGTCAGACTCCAAATGACCTCTTAATCTTTCTACTTTTTGACGTCAAAATACAATCTCCTAAAACTCTCTGAGACGTTTAGAAGTACACACTTAGAAAAGAGTCAGATGTGGAATGATTAACTACTGCCCGGAAGAGAGGGTGCTTTTTAGGTTTAGCCAGAGACAACGATGGGCACTGTTGCTATTGAGTGTCTTGTAAAGAAAAAAAACTAAAAGGGGCTTAGAGCGCGTGCATTACTTACCATTGGTTGGCTACCCCGTCACTCATTCACTTCCTTCTCATAGGTCAGGGCCTCCTTTTTGCCTCTTTTCTGTGGAACATGGACCAAGCACATCTTCCCGTCTGCAGCCAGTGTCCTTCCACTGACCGCGCGCTTGCGAAGGTACCTTTTATTTCAAGTGTAGCACTCTATAAGAGGGCATTATTTTGCAGGCCGTCTCCTTTCCTGCGCACCCCACACCCAGTCATTATTTTTTTTATACCGCTCACAATTTGCCCTATGGCATTGAAGTGCTTTACATGAATACCGGATTAGGTTACACAAAGTCAGTTTTGTATTTCTAAATAAAAAAATGATACCTTCTTTTTTTAATTCATGATAACCCAATGAAAAAATGGGAATAAACCGAACTTTTCTAGAATGGTTCAAATCATTCCTCTTCTCAACAATCTCAATTTGGAAAGTTAAAATACTTTGAATAAGATAAGCATCCAGTAATATTCGGAGTTCTTCAAAATTCCATCTTGTTGCCTTACCTGTTTAACTAATGTATGCAATCTCTTACCACAATTTTCCACAACAGATTTATCCATCTGTAATAATATGCTTATGATACCCAGATTTAGTTTTGAGTCCCTCGACCCATCAGCATACAAACCAGAAAATCATTTAAGAGAAACTAATTCAATTGATATCCTCACTCTCTGTGAAAATGAATACAACCAAAACCAAATGTGTTCTCCTCTTCTTAAATGACTCTCCGAGTCCTGTAGAAAAATACAATACATTGGCTTGGTACTCCACCGGTTTGGTCCCACATGGGAAGTCGCTCAGCTTAATTATCAGCTAAAATCTCAATCTGAATGATAATATAGGCCAACAACTAAATTTGCCTCATACGAGCTTCCTCTACTCAGGAACCTAAAACTGCCAAACCCATTTCCGGAATTCCTAAACACTTATGGGCAATTGCTCTTACACATGCAGATGGGGGAAATACGGTCCTAGCAAGTCTCCCAAAATCAACCACTGCTCCCCTAACAGCTGTACTTGATGCAGCTGAAAGGCCTTTTATGGGAACAACAAGTTGAACAACATCACTCCTGTTCTAAAACAACTTCAGCGAACCCCCTCAAAGCAAGGATCAACTGCAAGATACCGTTTATAATTCACAAAACAATCCACAATGGCTTAACCTTCTACTTGAAGAATGAGCTTCAAATCATAGGAAATACATGTATATGTGTAAAAGGAAACAGAAATAGACCAATTCATGGAATTCCAAAACTCAAAATTGTGAAAATATTAAAACAGGTCCTCTGTTCCTAGACTATGCAACACTATCCTTAACCCCATCATAAAAAATCTGGACCTGCTGTCTTTACATAAATAACAAAAAACTCACCTCTGCAAACTATACCTCGCAAACTAATTCCGACATGTATTCTCCTCTTCCTCCGTCGCCGCTTTTCAATATGATCTATGTTATCTTCTGATACATTACTTGTAAAGCGCTCTACTTCCCTGTTGCTAGGTTCACAATATAAAAATAGCACGAAATAACAAATAAAAATAAATGGACAATGTTATACTGGAGGGTTGACTGTTCCAAAAGCTATTAAAATGGTAAAAATTGAAATGAAATTTAAAAACTCATCAACCACTTTCAATACAGATACATGCCTAAGGACTCACCGTGTCTTGCAAATGTGTTGCTTCATGTTTAAATTGGGTCTCCAACTTCTCTGATGGCAATTCCTCTTCCTTAAATAAGGTAAACAAAAGAAGCGCTAGAATTATTAAAAATATACATAAGATTAACTTCAACCACTTTCAATTTAACAGGCATTTATTTACAGAGAAGGTAGAACTCAAGAGGTGAGGAGGTGGCCCTGATGTGTTTAGGTTTGTGGACGTAGGTGGAGCCATTAAAGGAGATGGGTGGAGCCTTGGAAGTCTGTGTGGCCTCCTAAAAAATGTGAGCACCTGCACTTTACATTTTACAAATTAAGCACTGATTCACCACCTTTACTGAATGGAACTACATGAATATGAGAGACCTTGGTATTGCAGACATAATCTCAAGATAAATGGTGAAGTTAACACTCCCATCAGTCTCTAAGGAATGACAATCACTTATGTGAGCTGAAACTGTCTTCACCAATTAAGCCTCTCTACCTTATAAGGGTTAATTTCTTGACAAGGTCTACTCAGTTGGTGGCAATGGTGATCACTGGGAACCGGCAGAGAGTCATTACCAGGGTACTTTTAACACTTTCTGATCTCTCCTGGACTCAAAAGAGTTGACACTTCCACTACAATTGCAGGGATCAGTGTGTGATTGATTAGGTTTGAAGAGCCGTGCACTAAACCTGGCTCACAAAACATCTGTCCCAAGCCAGACTTTGAATTTCATCTTAATGAGAATGTCCTTGACGTCCTCCACTGACTGGTCTCCATAGAGGAAATAAACACCAAGGAGCAGCTGTGCTCATTATCAAAAATATCTTGCCTTGTGAATTCTATTTAAAATGGCGAAACCTGTAAAAACCAATCTGTGTGTGGGTTGGTCTAAAAAAAGGTAGATGAGGGTCATAGCAATCAGAAATTGGCAGCTTTGAGGGTACACACAGCAGATGTTTCCAAACACGTTTTTGCAACTGGAGTCCAAACTATAGAAAATGGCTATTAATGCAGTTGAAGGGCGGTTCAGAGCAGTTCTAATGCACATTATAATGAAAATACAGAAATACAAAACACCCGACATGACTCAAAACTAAATCATTATTGATAATCTTTTACCTTTGTTGTCTGCAGAGTTGGTGCAGTGTCCACCAAAATCTCTTTTATGTCTAAAATAGGTTTCTGTACAGCAGGTTCCGGCTTTGGCACCTGAGAAGGGTAAATATAAATTAGATATAGCAAAAATTCCAAATGCAGTGATTACACTTTTACACAGTGCGGCGTTCATTAGTGCACATTCCTATCGCACAAGTTACTACTTGTGTAACGATATATCTGTAAGAGACATTAGTTAGTGATAGATTCCTTACCATAGAATATCCCCAGGCGTCAGACAGGATCCCGAAAGTTTTGCCCAGCAGTACCCCTGCGCGTCAGTAGGTGGCGTCCTGCGGCTTCGCGTCCGACACTGGCGTCGTCAGCGCCGAGATGACGTCACGGAGGGTACTTAGGCGCCACCCATGCACGCTGACGTCAGTTCTGTACACGACTTTCCGCACCAGAAACATAGAGCCATTCAAGATACTGTCCATTGGTGCAAAAAACTAGGGCCCTGAAAGGGAGGACTTTAACCTTAGTAATCAGTCCGCAGAACGGGGAGGATGGGTGGGGCGGTAAGGAATCTATCACTAACTAATGTCTCTTACAGATATATCGTTACACAAGTAGGAACTTGTGCATCTGAAAGAGACACGTTAGTGATAGAATCCTTACCTTAGAATAGATACCCCAGCAATACCAACCCAGGAGATGGGTCCGCAAACAGGATTACACCAAAAAGTCACGGAGCACAGAACGGCCAAAGAAGCCGTCTCTCCATACCCGACTGTCAAGGCAGTAGTGCTTTGTAAACGTGTGCAGCGAGGCCCATGTAGCTGCCTGACTAATGTCCTGCAAGGAAGGGCCGCGTCCCAAGGCAGTAGTGGCTGCAGTTGCTCTGGTTGAATGGGCCCGCAGCCCCACAGGAGGCTCCTTCTTGGCCAAGGAGTAACACGCTTTGATGCACAGAACGACCCACCGGGAGTTGGTCCGTTTGTGCACGGCCCAACCTTTTTTGGCGCCCACGTAGCCAACAAAGAGCTGATCATCCACCCGGAACTGCTGTGTACGCTGCAGATAGAATGCAAGCGCACGTTTTGGGTCCAGACGGTGGAGCCTCTCTTCCTCCCTGGAAGGATGCAGAGGCGGAAAGAAGGTAGGCAAAGTGATGGTCTGCCCGATGTGGAAGGGCGTGACAACCTTTGGCAGGAAAGAAGGATGGGTCCTGAGAACCACCTTGTCCAGATGAATTGAAAGGAAAGGAGGTTTGGAAGAAAGAGCCTGGAGCTCACTCACTCTTCTGGCAGAGGTGATAGCAACCAGGAAAGCCGTCTTTAAAGACAGAAGACGTAAGGGACAGTTATGAAGGGGCTCAAAGCGAAAAGGGATCGTTTAAACAAACTTCATTAATTAATACCGTCACTAAGAGTGATCAATCATTCACCAGAAGCAAGGTGGATACAGTATTTGTACTGTTTTTTTATTTCTCAACAGTTTTTTGTTAGAATATTTTATCAAAATTCAGGCATGGCAACATGATACTACTACAATTGATTGATTTCAGTAGCATATAACACCTTATGCTATTTACACGGATAAACCAAAATACCATGTGAAAAAGAACTTTTCAGAGTAATACATTCTTTTTTGGCATAAATGATATCAATATAAGCAAAACGGTGTCAGGCGTCGACGTTTCGGTCCTTCTTCGGTTAATTAATTCCATAGGACCATCATCAGGACCAGTTGCACAAAGTATATCACTAACCACCAGCCGGTGGACGTAAGGCCTAAATGGGCAAATTTTTCCAAAATAGATTACTCGACTCAATCCTGCGTACTAGTTGGGAGATTATTATTCCAACCGAAACACTCGATGTTATCTCAATCACTTATATACGGGAGCACTCGCGTCACACTTCCTCACGCCTCGATGGTTTGGGGCTGTTATTGATTATACCCAGTCCTCACGGGATTATTGGGTGGCTCTGTTTTTTATACAAAGCGAAAAGGGAGCGCATATCAAATAAGTCAAGACAAGATTCAAGTCCCACTGAGGCATTATGAAAGGCACGGGAGGAAACGTGTGTAATGCCTTTGAGGAAACGGCTAACAATCGGGGACTTAAAAAGAGAAGGCTTATCAGGAAGCCGTAGAAAGGCAGAGATGGCAGAAAGATGACCTTTGAGAGTGCCCGAGCAGAGCCCTGCTGGACGAAAGACAAAAGAAACAGAAGAACCTCAGAAAGAGGGGCATAAAGGGTATCTACAGCCTTTGCTGTGCACCATGCCACAAATTTGTTCAATCGGCAGGCGTATACTGTTTTAGTGGAGGGACGCCTGGCTGCCAGTATGACATTACAGACCTTGGGAGGAACGTCAAAAGCCGTCAATTGTCGCCGCTCAATCTCCATGCATGGAGGTGGAGGCTGAACAGGTTTGGGTGGAGGACCGCCCCCTGCTGCTGTGACAGAAGATCCTCCCGAAGAGGCAGACTGATCGGGGGATCGATGCTCATACTGAGTAGCTTGGGATACCATACTCTTCGAGCCCAGTCCGGAGCCACAAGAATGACTTGGGCCCGATTGCGCCTGATCTTCTTCAGCACCCTGGGCAGAAGTGGTACTGGCAGAATGGCGTACAACAAACCGCAGTTCCACTCGAGACTATAAGCGTCTCCGAGCGAGTGCTGCCTTGGAAATTCCAATGCGCAGAACAGAGTTCTGACGCCATTCGTGATCCATCATGCACCGACGGCTGAGTTTATCCGCCCAGGCGTTCAGAGAACCTGCCAGGTGTTGAACCACCAAGGTAATGCCTTGATGTTCCAGTCATGTCCAGAGGCGCAGAGCCTCCTGACATAGGGTCCATGACCCCACTCCGCCCTGCTTGTTGCAATACCACATGGCGGTGGTGTTGTCCGTGAACACCTGAACTATACTTCCCCGGAAAGAGGGTTGATATGGAGCCGGGACTCCGCCGGAGACCAGATGCCTCTGATCTCCGCCTCTCCCAAGTGGCCTCCCCATCCCCGGAGGGACACATCCTTCACCACCATGTGCTCCGGTTGGGGAAGGGAGAGGGATCTGCCATTGACCCAATCGCGATTCGTGAGCCACCACTCTAATTGTCGTGCAGTGCCCTCCGAGATCGGAACGTGGTCGAACAGGTTGCCCTGATGTTGCGCCCACTGGAACATCAGGTCCCATTGCAGAGCCTGCATATGCCATCTGGCATGTGTCACCAGCAGGATGCAGGAGGCCATCAGGCCCAGAATCCAGAGGGCCATCCTGACCGAAAACCAGGATAGAGGCTGAAAGAGCAGAATCATAGCCTGAATATCCCGGACTCGTTGCTCGGGAGGATAAACCCAAAACAAAGCAGAATCCAGAACCGCTCCGATGAAGGGGAGCTTCTGAGAGGGACTCAGGTGCGACTTCGGCACGTTGAGGAAGAACCCCAGCAAGTGCAGGAGGTCAGCCGTAGTCTGGAGGTGGTTGACGACTGCCTGGGGCGAGCCTGCCTTCAACAACCAGTCGTCGAGGTAGGGGAAGACTGAGACCCCGGACCTGCGCAGATGAGCTGCCACCACCACCATCACCTTCGTGAACACCCAAGGGGCACTGGTAAGGCCAAAGGGGAGCACAACAAACTGAAAATGCTCCTGGCCTACCGTGAACCGCAGATAGCGCCGGTGGGGAGGCTGGACGGGGATGTGGAAATTAGCGTCCTGCAAGTTCAACACCACCATCCAGTCTACAGGGTCGATAGCAGTCAGTACCTGAACCAGAGTTAGCATTTTGAACTTCTCCTTCCGGAGGAAGTGATTGACGTCCCGGAGGTCCAAGTTGGGGCGCAGGCCCCTCTTGTCCTTCTTGGGGACCAGAAAGTAGTGGGAATAACAACCACTCCCTAATTCCTGACCGGGAACGCACTCGATGGCCCCCTTGGCCAGGGGGCCGTGACTTCCTTTTGGAGAAGACCCAAATGATCCGGCGACATGCGATGGTACTGAGATGGCATGGCTGGAGGGGAGGACTGAAATGGAAGTGAGTAACCCTGGCAGATTATCTGCAGCACCCACTTGTCTTTTGTGAGCTCCCCGAAGCTCAGATTAGGAAGGTTTGGAGGCGGAAGCAGTGGGGGTGGAGGTGGATGGACCCGCACGCTGGTTCCCCGACCCCCCCCCTGCGGAAACCTGGTTCTGCACAGGCTTGGTGGATGGGCGTGCCTGGGCGCCTCTCCCTTGGCCACGAAAGTAACGAAAACCAGGAGTGGCCGGGTTCTTAGCAGAAAGACACAAGGACTTGGCCGAAGCCCGCGAGTCCTTAAAGCGCTCCAGGGCACTGTCAGCCTTGTCGCCAAACAGGCGGGTCCCATCAAAGGGCATGTCCATGAGCGAGCTCTGGACAATGGGCGAGAACCCAGTCGAATGCAACCAGGCATGGCGCCGCAACGCCACAGTCATAGAAATAGCCCTGCCCAATGAGTCAGCGGTGTCCAACCCACACCGAAAGGCGAACTTAGCCGCATCCTTATCCTCTGTAATCGCTTGAGAAAGGATAGCCTACACCTCCTCAGGACACTGAGGTAACACCTGAGCAACAGCATCCCACACCGCGTATCGGCCCAACAAGCAGGCGGTGTTCACCGACCGCAGCCCCAAGCTGGCCGAAGAGAACAACCGCTTCCCAAACTGGTCTTGTCTTTTAGAGTCCTTATCCGACCGAGCTGTGGGAAAGGAAAGGCACTTTGCGACGTCGGGGCCTGAATGACCAGACTCTCAGGCGTAGGGTGAGTGGTCAAGAAGGCAGGGTCACCGGGCGCCGGTCGGTGGCATTTGGCGCCGTTTTTATCCACCGGGGCCCCCGTGGCTGGCCTCGACCAAGTGCCCAAGAGGACCTCCATAAGGGCATCATTGAAAGGAAGCAACGGCGCAGACGAAGTAGACGCCGTTTGGAGCACCTCGGTGAGGAGGTTGGTCTTGAGGACCACTGTGGGGAGGTCAAAGTTGAGGGCCTCAGCAGCCCAATGGAGTACCATCGTGTAGGAGGCACCTTCCTCCAACGTAGGCGGGGGAGAGGTGAACCCCGGATCAGAGGAGACATCGAGGTCACCTGCTTCTTTCAAGTCGTCCACCCAGTCTTGCTCGGAGTCACATTTCCGGGCAAGAGGGTCCTCGGACCCTTCCTAGTCCTCGTCCACCTCCGGTGTAGAGGGGGCCAGTCGCAGCGGCAGAGCCGGAGAAGGAACAGGGGCCGGACTGGTGCCACTTCCCAATGTGGATCCCAGGCTGGAACAAAATGGTCCTGGAACCGTGGCAAGGGAGGGATAAACAGCACCCAGTGCGGCGCCGAGGGTGGTGCTGGGGCCGGAGCTGGCAACGCAGCACCTCGTGGTGCCGGGGCTGGAGCCAGTGGCGCAGGAACCTGTGGCACTGAGGCTAAAACCAGTGGTAGAGCCGCCGGGCCAACAGGATCTGGACACGGGACTGCAGGGCCCGAAGGCACGCCAGCGGGAGCCCGAGCCCTAAAAAGGCGGTCCATGGCAGCAAGAAACTCTTGCACCTGTTCGGGTGTCGCCGACGGACCCGGGTAAGGTGGGTAGGCTGCGGGACTCCCAGGCTCCAGAGGAGCCAGAGGGGCGGAGCACCTGTCCCCCTCGTCCGCCTCCGAGGAGCGACGGGGGGACGTCGGAGAGCGAACACGCTTCTTCGACTTCTTTTTATGGCGTTGCTTACCGAAAGCTGAAGGCGAAGACTTGGAGCCCGAGGAGCGACGGCTCCGGTTCCGTGAGCGGTCCTGGGAACGGTCCCTAGACCCGGAGCGGCGGCGTGACGAATGCTGGACCTCCAGCACTTTCCTATGCCGCTCCCGCAAGGCCTTGGGGGCCATGACTCGACAGTCCAGGGAGTCGGTCTCCAGGCAGTAGAGGTAAACATCGTGGGGGTCCGCCACCGACATATTACGGCGACAGGCCCCACAAGACGTAAAGCCGGGCTTCCCTACATGCCCCAGGAGAAAAAGTCTCAAAATAGCAGTCAAAAAATGACTTAGGTACGTGCTCAATCAGGATCTGCGCTTACTGGCGCGGAAAAAGAAAGAACTGACGTCAGCCTGTATGGGTGGCGCCTAAGTACCCTCCGTGACGTCATCTCGGCGCTGACGATGCCAGTGACGGACGCGTAGCCGCAGGACGCCACCTACTGATGCGCAGGAATACTGCTAAGCAAAACTTTCCGGATCCAGTCTGACGCCTGAGGATATTCTACGGTAAGGAATCTATCACTAACGTGTCTCTTTCAGATACTGTAAATACTGGAAATTTCTTCCGCCCTTGCCCCTTTCCCTTCTTGCATCCAATTGCATGATTCTGCCCCGTTGATGCACAGGCTGTATCTAATTACATTTAGGAAGCAGCGGATTACTACAGGTGAGATTGTATCATAATATAAACTTGCCTCAACATTACAGCAGTGCTGAAACAAAGTCACAATTCGGGGAAAATTGCAGACTATGGAAGCCAACCTAAAGTTCTTCATTTACAACTAGCTGCCCGCCCGACGTTGTCCGGGGATGAAAATGAAAGTCTCTAAAGTTCTTTTTTTACCTGTGTAGTTGAGCAGTGCATACACGGTAACACTAGGTGTCCATTGCAGCCGAACATGTGCCTCCGCTTGTCCAGCCAGTGTTAGGAAGCGCCACAGTGACTGCGTTTTAGCCCCGCTGCTATGCTGAATCGCCTCAGCACCCGCCTCAGCACCCAAGCAATTTTGGGAACGTCTTTGTCCGCTCCAGCCGCAAACGTGTTTGTCCGCCGTACCTGACGCCACTGCAACATGCGAACTGTGTCAGCCGCAAACGTGTTTGTCCGCTGTAGCGCCACTTAGACGCCCCACACGGCATCAACGGCCAACGCCCACAACAATGCCAAATGCACCGCCCACTCGTATTGGAACGCTAGTCCCACCCAGGACGCTTCTCGCAAGCGGTGGAATCCAGCTTGGTTTTGACGAGTGCCGCACCCATCGCTCTATGCACACGCCCCCAGCAGAACGCACACTCCCACAACGGACTACTCAGAACGCTTCTCGCAAGCGGTATAATTCAGCAGGGTTGGGTTTTGACGAAAGCCGTGCCCATCGCTCTATGCACACGCCCCCAGCACAACGCACACGCCCACAACGGACTACTTTGCCCCTAACGTTCTTTTCCCCTTATAATGTATATGGTGGGCTGCTGTATAGCCTATGTCCATCTGCTGATACTGTGTTTTGCAATGCTGTATTGGGTGTTCCGATTGGCGCTGTACTTCCTGAGCTTACCCGCCTCAAAGGTTTGGGCTCTCTCTTTATAATAATAGTATGGATATGGATAAGGTAATCACAGGCAACTGAGAGCCTCACCACAAGAGTACCACAAATGTCTATGGTCAGATGTTTTTTGGCTCATACTGCTTCACCAAGTGGTATCACTTCTTAAATTCTCTAGGCCCTGAGCCCGCAGAACAGTGTAGATATTCGTCTGGATATACTGGGAATATTTCGTCCAATGGAACTGGCAGCTAATAACTCCTCACTAACAACCCATAGTGTGGAAACTGTGGAGGCTTAGTGCCAAGTTCGGATTCATCAAATCTTTGCTTTAATGGAGCCATGGGGGAAGGTTAAGAAGAAGAATATGCTGGTGGTGTACATGCAGCAGATATTATGTTGAGTGCATCACCACAGTCACCCAAAATGGAATTCTATTTCATATGTCAAGGCTACCAGAGAAAGGAAAGCTGATTTCCATCACTGACATATTGCTAGTGTCATAAATGACTATCGCATCCTCCAAATTTATCAATGGATTTAGCGTGTTTTATATGCCCTAAAATGTTTAAGTAAACCGGATCCCAGAACACACTGCATGGTGAGTGTCTCTCTCCTTTAATGTGAGTACCTTCCTCAAGTTCTCAAACTTTTGAACACTTCCTCACACTCATGGAGGAGCCTTCAACACTGTAAAAACAAACGTCAAGAAAAGTCGCCACTTTGGAAAAGGTGGTACTGTACCTTTAGGTTTATAAGCACTTAACACGAGATAGCCGCCCACCATACTGGGTTTTTCCAGAGCCATTTCAATTGAACATTTTGGGACACACAAGTGACTCCCAATCCAGCTCCTAAATAGACAAGATGGATTGTTTTCTTTATGACTATAACAAGTTTCCAACGATATAGAAGGAAAATGCTACTTACCAGTATGCATCTGTTCTTGGCATGTAGAGCTGCAGAGTTGTACACTTAGCATTAGATCGCCACCTGGTGTTGGGCTCGGATGATTGTAGGTTGTTGTTGTCTTGGAAGAAGTCATTGTAGTAACAAGATATGTGACTCCTCCCTTGGACAATACTGCGCATGGGCATCGGCTCCATTCTTAGATTGTTTTTCGCCATGATGGGAAATGATGGAGTTAGTATAAGTAAAGAAAAAAGGATGTCCATGCGTGTGCATCTAAGTAAGATGAAAACTGGAACGGATACAAGTCCCGGGGAGGCGGGAGGGCGTGTACAACTCTGCACCTCTACATGCCAAGAACAGATGCATACTGGTAAGTAGCATTTTCCGTTCGAGGCACATGAGCTGCAGATTGTACACTTAGCATTGATTGTACAGCAGTGTCTCCCCTAGCGGTGGTCGCTTGAATCCGTTGCAGTGGTTTGAAAGAGAGTTTTAAGGACAGCCTGGCCTACTGCAGCTTGCTGCTTGGCTTGCACATCAACACAATAGTGTTTAGTGAAGGTGTGTGGTGTAGACCATGTTGCTGCCTTGTATATGTCCTCTAGGGGTATGTTTCCTAAGAAAGCCATAGAGGCTCCTAGCTTGCGAGTGGCGTGCGCTCTAGGAGGAACTGTTAATGTACGTTTAGCCTTTAGATGGCATATTTGTATGCACTTTACAATCCACCTTGCGATCCCACCTTTAGAGATGGGATTGCCTTTGTGTGGAGGAGAGAAAGATACAAACAGTTGTTTTGTTTTTCTAAAAGATTTAGTTCTATCTATATAGTATAGAAGAGCTCTTTTAACATCTAGAGTGTGTAAAGCCCTTTCCGCTACAGAGTCTGGGTTTTGGAAAAACACAGGTAACTCTACGGATTGATTTAAGTCAAAAGGAGTGATGACCTTTGGAAGAAATTTTGGATTAGATCTAAGAAACACTTTGTGAGGATGTATTTGAAAAAATGGTTCTTGTATAGTGAAAGCTTGTATCTCACTTACTCTTCTAAGAATGGTAATAGCAACAAGGAAAGCTGTTTTCCATGTTAGGAATTGCAGTTCACATTTATGTAGAGGCTCGAATGGGGGCCCCATGAGTCTTGTAAGGACAATATTCAGGTTCCACACAGGAGAAGGTGGCAACCTGGGTGGGATTATTCTTTTTAATCCTTCCATGAATGCTTTGATTGCAGGCACTCTGAAGAGAGACAGATGTTGTCTGTTTTGTAAATACGCTGCAATTGCTGCAAGGTGCAGGCGTATGGAAGAATATGCTAAATTAGACCTTTGTAGATGTAAAAGGTAACAAATGATATTTTGGATGGAAGCATCCAGGGGATCAATTTGATTGTTTCTGCAATATATTGCGAATCTTTTCCATTTAGCGGCATAACACGCTCTGGTAGTGGGTTTCCTAGCCTCTTTAATGATGTTCATACAGTCTGGAGGTAGGTTTAGATAACCAAACTCTAAGACTTCGGGAGCCAGATCGCTAAATTCAGTTGTTTTGGGTCTGGTAGTCTGATTTCTCCATGGTTCTTTGTTTACAGGAAGGGTGTGAGCTGTAACTTTTGATGTGGAACCAGAGAGAGGTCCAGCAGTGTGGTGAACCACGGTTGGCGTGCCCATGTGGGAGCTACCAGGATCAGTTTGAGAGACTGTTGTCTGAGCTTGGGCACTACTAATGGAATCAGTGGGAGAGGCGGAAAAGCGTATGCAAATCTGCCTGACCAGTTCATCCATATCGAATTGCCCTTGGACAATGGGTGTGGAAACCTGGCGGCGAAGGTTGGGCATTTTGCATTTTCGTGGGTGGCAAACAGGTCTATGTGTGGATGACCCCACCTCTGGAAGAATGGCTGAAGAACTTGTGGATGTAGTTCCCATTCGTGAATCTGTTGTGACTGCTGACTTAACAGATCTGCTATCTGATTGTGAACTCCTGGAAGGTGTTCTGCCAGCAGATGTATATTTTGAGGAATGGCCCATCTCCAAATGTTCTGTGCGAGCTGGGACAGTTGCAGAGAGTGTCCCCCCCCTGTTTTTGTATATAGTACATGGCTGTCATATTGTCCGTCCGGATTAAGACAGTTTTGTTTTGTACTTGAGTTGAAAAGTCGAGTGCTAAGAATATGGCTAGCAGCTCTAGATGGTTGATATGGAACAGTTTTTGTTGATTGTTCCATTGACCTTGAGTTGTATGATGTAAGAGATGGGCTCCCCATCCTGTCAGAGATGCGTCTGTTGTGAGCACTAATTGTGGAACAGGTTCGAGGAACGGCCGCCCCTTTGTCAAGTTTTTGGTGTTCCACCACTGCAGAGAGTGATGCGTGCGGCTGTCCACCAACACCAGGTCTGTTAGTTGGCCTTGAGCCTGGTTCCACTGTTGTGCTAGGCACTCTTGTAACGGCCGCATTTGCAATCTTGAGTGTGGTACTATGAAGATGCAAGATGCCATCATGCCTATTAGTCTCATGAACATTCTGGCTTGCAGAGATTGTTGTTGTTGGAAGACTGTGACTAAGGCTTGAATGCTCTGTATACTTGCTGGACTGGGATACATTAGAGCTGTAGAGGTGTCTATTGTAGCCCCTAGATACTGGTGTACATGAGAAGGCTGCAGGTGCGACTTGGTGTAGTTGATCGTGAACCCCAAGTTGTGCAACGCTTGAATTGTTTGATGTGTGTGTTGGACACATTGATTGAATGACTTGGTTTTTATGAGCCAATCGTCCAGATAAGGGAAGACATGTATTTGCTGCCTTCTGAGATGTGCTGCTACTACTGCTAAGCACTTTGAGAACACGTGTGGTGCTGTTGTTACCCCAAATGGAAGGACTTTGAACTGATAGTGTTGTCCTTGTATTACAAACCTTAGGTACTTCCTAGGAGCAGGGTGTATAGGAATGTGAAAGTAGGCGTCCTTTAGGTCTAGTGTTGAAAGGAAATTGCCTTGTTGCAGTAGTGGGAGCACTTGTTGCAGAGTGATCATATGAAAATGATCGGATTGTATGTACTGATTGAGGGGCCCGAGGTCGAGAATTGGTCTTAGTGTCCCGTCCTTTTTGGGAATTAGAAAATACAGCGAGTAAACCCCTGTTCCCTGTTCTTCTAAATTAACTAATTGAATGGCATCCTTTTGTAAAAGTGACAGAACTTCTTGTTGGAGCAGAGTCAGGTGGTCTGTAGACATTGGACGCTGCCTGGGAGGTATGTGTGGAGGGGTTGCTGTAAGTTCTAGGCAGTAGCCATGTTGGATAATCTGTCTCACCCACTTGTCTGTTGTAATGGAGTTCCAGACAGGCAGGAACTGTGTTAATCTGCCCCCTACAGGAGTGGAATCCTGTTGGGGAGCAGAGGGAAGTCACTGTCTTGTGGCGGAAGAGGATCGATTGCTGTTGTTACCACGGCCTCTTCCTTTGTTATTATTGCCTCTGTATCCTCCTCTAAAATATCCCTTGTTAGAGGATGTTTGTGTGTGAGATTTGAAAGATGTTGTAGTGTCTGCTACAGTTTGTTTGGAGCCTCCTCTGTAGAAGGAGCGACGAAAGGAACCTCTAGCTGGTGTGGACTATAAAGCCCCCATAGACATGTCGGTGTCAGTATCTTTCCTCATCTTTTTGAGTGCAGTGTCCACTTCTGGTCCAAATAATTGGTTCTGATTAAATGGTTGGTTTAAAATGGTAGTTTGCACTTCCTGTTTAAACCCGGAAATGCATAGCTACGCATGTCTCCTAAGTATGACACTGGTATTCACAGCTCTAGATGCGGTGTCTGCAGCATCTAGTGCACATTTTATTGAGGCATGTGAAATTAACTTGCCTTCCTGTATGAGGTCAGTTGCCTGAGCTTTATACTGATCTGGTAGGTGCTCAAGTAGTTTTTCTAATTGATCATAATGAGCCCTATCGTAACAAGAGAGGAGGGCTTGTGTATTAGCTATACGCCATATGTTAGTGGCTTGTGCAGCTATTCTTTTACTTGACGCATCAATTACTTTGGATTCTTTGTCAGGTGGGGGTGCTTCGCCAGAAGTTTGAGAATTTGCCCTTTTCCTAGCATTGGACACAAATAAAGAATCTAATGGTACGTGTCCTTTAATGTAGACTGAGTCTGTGGGTGCAGGCCTATATTTTTTCTCAATTTTTCAAAATTCTAGTGCGTACAGGGTCTTTAAATACCTCTGGAGCATGTTTGATAAACCCTTTAATCATGGGAAGAATTTGAACAGACCGTTGAGACTGTTCAAAGGTATCTAAAAGAAAATCCTCCTCATCAGAATGCATAGTGACTTTGTGGTAAGCAGCAGCTCTGTTTAATAAATGGTCTAAACCAATGTTATCCTCTGGAGGGGAAGGTTTTGAAGGGTATTACTGCGGGTCAGGAATATCAGGCGCATTTTGTGGGTTTGGCAAGTCCCATATAAAGTCATCCACGTGGTATGGGAAAGGCTCATCTATATCATCCCCTCCACCCAGACTATATTCATCATCATCATGTTGAGGTGAATGCGATGATAAAAGTGGAGAATGTGCAGGAGAGATTTGAGATGATATGTGAAGAGAAACAGATGGAGGAGGAGGTATAGGAAAGGAAAAGTGCATAGGGGATGTTGCACAGTCCTTTTTCTTGGCAGGAACCACAGGTGTGGGCGGTGCATCTGCTGGTCTCTTTTTGTGAGGTGTAGTTTCTACATGGCCTGTTTTTGTGTCGATGTAGATCTTCTTTTGTCGAGGATCTGGCAAGAAAAGTTCCTCCTCATGTACAACCTTCTTGGGCGTCGATTTTTTCGGTTCCAGCTGAGGTTGTTTTGTGTCTTTAGCCTTGGGAGGTGTTGAAACGTCTTTTGGCGTACTTTTCGGTGCCAAAGGTGTTGTTTTCAGCTTGGTAGGCAGGTTCGAGGGCTCGGGCACATCGGAATCAGGCCTTGTGGGCTTCGGCACTGAAGAAGGTGTTTTCGGTGTGGGAGCTGGTGTCGTCGGCTTCACACTTTTAGGTTTAGATGTGGACGGTTTCGGAGCCGGTACTTCTTTCGGTTTCGGTGCCGATACTTCTTTAGGCTTCGGTGCCGAGAGGTCTTTCTGTTTCGGTGCCGAGCCATCCTTTGGTTTCGGTGCCGAGCTAGCTTTGGGTTTTGGTGCCGATGGAAGAGGTGGAATCGGCACATGCGGCTTGCTCGGTGCCGAGGCATTAGAAGGCTTAGGTATTTTCTTCGGAGCCGGGCTCAAAGGCGGGGCTGACCTTTGCCTTCGGTTTGGGAACTGTAAGTGGTGCAGGGGCAGTAATACTCACGCGCTGACCCGATGGAATGGAGTCATCTGAGTCGTCTGATACGATCTGGAGATCAGGTGAATCTTCTTCGGGAACGAGCGGGACCTCTTCATCGAAGATATCTTCCGGTTCCGGAGCTAATCTCCTAATTTCGTGTCAACGGGCCCTCCGATCCAGGATGTTTTTCTTTGATCGGAAGGATGCACAAGCTGTGCAGGTCGATTCGTCATGTTCTGGCGATAGACAGAGGTTGCAGACCTCGTGGTGATCGCTATGTGGAAACTTTGCTCGACATACCGGGCATCTTTTGAACGGAGTTCTGTCCATGAGTGTAGGCCGCACGGCGTCGATAGGCCCAACGGCCCGCGTCGATGACCGGAATGGAACTGATGGCGTCGAAACTATTGTAGTCGATGTCGAAGGTAGTTTTTTGCAGTTTGACGAAGTCTTGAAAAAGTGTTTTTCTAGCCGGAGCGGAGAAACTTTCATCCGAACCCAGTGGCGGAAAAAAACAATCTAAGGTTGGAGCCGATGCCCATGCGCAGTATTGTCCAAGGGAGGAGTCACCTATCTCGTGACTACAAAGACTTCTTCCAAGACAACAACAACCTGCAATCATCCGAGCCCAACACCAGGTGGCGATCTAATGCTAAGTGTACAATCTGCAGCTCATATGCCTCAAACCTATTATTATAGGCAGAGGTTGAGCTGGTCAGGAACTACAGAGAACTATACAAATTTTTCTTTTAAAAAGTTCCTCTGCTTCCTTGAATTTCATGGGGAATCTGTTAACAATATGTTTTAGTGAGATTCAGAGCCTGTTATCTAGAATGTTAAATGGTTTCACAGCTAGAGTGGCAATTGGGAGAGGGGCGGGATATTTCCAAATGGTATACCTTACTGGGAAGAAGTGAGAACTGGCACCTGGCTGTCACACCTTCTCACACCCAAGCTCTGCATGGCACCATGAACATTATTAGAGCCACATTACTCTTCCTTGTCACTACCATTACTAGCGAGGTAGCATTAGCTCCAAAAGAGAGAATTACATTTTAATCTTTCTGTTCTGTTAGTTCACTTAATATGGGCGATGTAATTGAGGGTGGCAGTCCCAGAATCCCAGTTTTCTCAGTCAGGAGAAGGGGCTTTAGTTACAATCCATGTTGGACTTACTTTCTGCACTGCACTTTTGAGTGGGAAGGAGGAGATGATAATATGGTGCATCATGAAAGCAAAAGGTACACGGGCTTTGCAATGAATTGAGTTGTTTTGCTAACTCCAGTTAAGGTGTCAATACTCATGACAATAGGTGATGTCTCCTTGCAGCAGCCAACCAGGAGAGGCAGTAAGATCTGGAAGATGAAGCTGGTGTTCTAGAAAGAAACGTGCAACATCCAGACTCAGTCGGATCTTCTCAGTCACTTATTACTTACGCATTTGTGTCCTAAGCTCCAAATTAGTGTATATTAGCTTGAGTTGGGTTCCATTTTGCTTTGGGTTGGTGACTTTGAAGGATCAAGTAGCTTGGCTGATGGGTGCACATGAGAACACAGCTGACATTTAAGTGTTTAGTGAGAAGTAAAGATAACGCAAAATAGGAAAGCCATGGCACGGCCAGAAAAGAATCCATAGGTAAAATATGATTTACATCTTCTAAACCAACCTTTTGATGCAACATGGCCAAGCCCACAGAGACAACATAAGATGCCAAGATAAAAATATAAAGGAAACATTTACTTCCTCCTGGAAACACAAGAACACATTTTCCAGGAGAGATTCACTCTCCCTTTCAAAGGACAGGACTCCTTGCTGAAGCAATGGCTTCAGTGGGAAAGAAGAAAGCTTCAAAGTAAAAGCAGCGTTGTTCAGGCTCCTCAACTGAAGCTAAGGACAGAACAGAAGAAGGTAGAGGAGGAAATGAACATTTCTAGAGCCATAAATGGGCAAAGGTAGATATTTTAAAGTGAGAAGGAACATTGGATTTCCACCTCCTAAAGTTACTAGGGCTTTCTCTTGTGCACTACTGTATCAGGTGCAGTGGGGAAAACAGGGCACCCTTTGTTTAGGTGTGTCCTGGTGGTCACCCAAAGCAAACAGAGGCATCTGTTACTTTATGTCCTGACCATATACGCTAACCAACAAACACTCGGGCTAGATGTAGGTAATTGTATTTTACCGATTCGAAAATACCGAATTTTACCGATTAGGTATTTTGGAATCGGTAAATGCAATGTAGATAAAAAATCTGTAAAAAATAACGAATCGTTAAGATTCGGTATTTACCGAATCGGTTTTTACCGATTCGGTAATTGCCATTCATTCCTATGGGCCTGGAGGCCCATAGGAATGAATGTCAATTACCGAATCGGTAAAAACCGATTCGGTAAAATTGGGAAATTGTCAAGGGTGGCAGGGTGTCACTTTGACACCCTGTTGCACCCCTGAATTGTGCTGGTGTGCACATGTGGCATACATACATGCCCTAAGGGCATGTATGTCTGTCACATGGCACAGGTGTAAATGCACATATTTGCATTTACATTGGAATTCGTTATTTACCACCAACTAATAGTTGAACCTGTTAGGCAAATCCTTTACATCCATTGAGCGGCATGGCCCACCCACCCGGAAAGAAGGATGATTCGTCTTTAAAGAAATCGTGCTGGCATCCATCTATCCTGAGGTAAAATAGATGTGGAACCTTTAAGGATAAGTGGCTGTTGTCAGACTTCGGAATCTCTTTTAAGCTAGCAAGGAAATTGAGTTTTCCAAATCACGAAACACGGATATTTCACAATGGGACATACGTTGGCATACTCTAAGTACAGGTGCTTGCTATACGATTTCAAATTTTTAGCCTTTCCAAAATCCAGCCAGGACAGAATGTCCAAACTGATCACCATGGGCCAGTGTTCCCAGAGAGAGAAAAGGCAGGATTTTCTTCACAGTTTTCCAAACTAAAAAGCAGGCTGTCCAAGTTTAATTGATTTGATTGTTAAAAACATTCCTGGTAAAACCAGACGTCAACATTTCTTGCCTCCCCTGGGGCCTCGTCCCAAGCCTGGTCAGCCTCCGAGACCTATCATTGCCAGGCTCATGAACTTCAGGGACAGGGACACTGCCCTTCTCTCTGCCCATGAGAGGGGGGATATCCAGTGGCAAGAGAGCAGGCTCTAATTTTTTCGGATTTCACAGTTGTGGTGGAGGAGGCAAGAAAAGACGTAAGTTCAACGTGTGAAGGCTGCCTTGAAGAACTTGGGCCTTAGATACGGGAGGCTTTATCGGGCTAGACTAAAGGTGGATGTTGACGGCAGATCCCGCATTTTTGAAAATCCGACTGAGGCACAGGAATTCTGCCAGGCATACAAAAAGAGCAACAATGGTGCGGCGGTTCGGATGCCAGTGTGGAACTTTTCTCCAATCCTGAGACTGGCTGATCCCCTTTGCCGCCTGACGACTCTGTAATGTATATTGCAATGTGGTATTTCTCAAATTTGTCCTTATGATGTTTTATTTTTGCTCGGCCGGCGTGGCATTGCTGCGCCTCATGGTGTATACTGTGGTATGTTTGTTGTATTTTCCAACTTTTCGGTGCCTATGGTTATGCACAGTATCACAATGTTTATTCGAATTGCACCGATATTTAGTTGTTTGGATTGGGTTTCACGGTGCCAGGGACTGGGTGGTGGTGGGTGGTGGTGGGGGTGGGGGGACTTGCTTTTTTTCCCTCCTTGTTCAGTTCGCACTACACAGGTCAATGGTATATGGCGCTGGGTCTGTTCTTTTAGTCATATCTTGGCTGATTCCTTGGTTAGATAGCTAGGCTAGGCTGGCAGCCAGGTCCTTCCGGGTTTTCTTTGATGTCCTGGAATGTCAGAGGTTTGAATAACACCCGGAAACGCAGACAAGTTCTTAATTATATCGCTCGCCACAACATTGACATTATTTATTTGCAGGAAACACACTTGCCCGGGTCCGATTCGACTTCCATGGCTATGAGATGGGGACCCCATAGGTACTTTTCCAACTATAGCAGTTACGCTAGGGGTGTGGCCATATTTATCCATAAACTAGTCCCTTTCTCCCTCACCAGGGTTGTTACAGACGGGGAAGGCCGCTTTATCATAGTTGTTGGCTCTCTTCTGGGTCACAATGTCGCTCTAGTGGACATATATGGGCCTAATGTTGACTCGTCTGAATTTTATAATGCGTTACTGGTGCATTTTTGGCTCTGGACCTCTGTCTATTGCTAATAGGGGGTGATTTTAATTTGCTGTTAGATCCCGCTAGAGAAAGTACTTCCACCTCTCCAGATGTTAAACACCGTTCGCGGCTAGCCATGCAAGATATTTGTACACAGTTCTCACTGGTGGATATTGAGCGCACACATCACCCGGTCCACACTGAGAGAGAGAGAAATCGGTTTATTTAGACCGTGGTCTTTAAACTTCGAGTTCATATAAAATTAAAACATTGCAATACAAACGGTAACAATGATACGTAATGATCTCTAAAATCACACAATTGCATTTCTAAGTTGCTTATACATTTCTAGTAAAACCCTAGCTACTATAGGCCCATATATTTCAGTATTCCCCAAATTTAAAAGTCAGTTAAAATGTTAAAAATATCGAAATTTAATAAAAATAAGCATTTACAATCTTTAATTTTATGCCATATTTTATAAATAACGGTCGTAAGAACTGTTTCCTCACTCCTAAACCAGTTAGGCAATCTAACAATATGTGCAAGATATCACACTTCGTCTCCAGTCCACACTTACATAACCCATCAGGATATAGCATTTCTGCTTTTAATCTCCCCTCCAGTAGCCAAGGGTTAGTTCCAATTCGGATTTTCAAAATCTCCCACCTCAATCCGTAGTTCGGCAGGGTTTCTAAGTATGGATACCATGCATCATTTTCCCATGCTTCTAACATACAACCGACTTTTTCTTTCTCAAGTATTCTATGTCCTGATGTCTTGATAGCTCCCTTCCTTGTGCTCTTAGTACGCCTTTGGTGAAGGAAATTTCTACTGGATTCTGATTAACTCTCACCTTTAAGCTACCAGTTACCTCCTTTATTTTCCTTTTTGCCTCCACTGCCCATTTTAGGTTGCTATGCTGGATTTCATTACTGCACCAAAGGGACACCTTCTGGGTTTCCTCTTGTAATTGTCGTTTCCAGAACCTTGCCACAGCCATTTTAGCCTGAATGCTCCATGCTATTATTCTGGTCTCTAATCTAATTGCCTGTATCATCGCTGACTTTGGCAAGGACAGAAGCATTTTCAACACCTTACCTTCCTCCCGATCCCAACCCACTTTGCCGCAGAAGTAAAGAACTTCCATCCCATACAATACTTGGGGAGGGATCATTGCTTCATAAGCCTTTAGCATGGGTTTATGCGACCGGTCCCCGTAATCTCTATTGAATTTTTTCAACCCACAAATAGAGGATGATGCTTTTGCCATTTAGGCTTCAATATGTCTATCCCAATTTAAGGAGCTTTCGAACCATAAGCCTAGGTATTTATATTCCTTTACCGTTTCCAATTTAGTTTTGCCTAGGTACCAGCTAAAACTTTTAGACCTTTTACCAAAACACAGAATCTTCGTTTTATCCATATTTACTACTAAAAGTTTGGCCTTACAGTAGTCATAAAAAACGTTTAGTTTTCTCTGTAGCCCTAGCTCGGTTTGGTCGATTATTACTAGGTCATCCGCGTATAGCAGGCTTGCCACCTTCCTGCCACTCATTCTCGGGCTAGCACTTCTTTCTACTTCCAGTGCTGCTGGCAGATCTGCTAGAAAAATCGAGAAGAGGAGTGGGGCCAGGACACAGCCCTGTCTTAACCTATTTGCTATGTCAATCTTCCTTGTCAGTGCCCCTTGAGTATCTTTAATCACTTGCGCCCAGTTCTCTCTGTGTAATTCTTTTAGGATTGCTAGTAGGCCCGCTGGGATTTCATATTTAGTCAGGCATTCCCATAGCTTCCCGCGGTCCACCAAATCAAAGCCTGCCCGGAAGTCGACGAAGCAACAGAACATGTTCCCCGTTTGCTCCGTCGACTTCCGTGCAAGTGCCCAGAGGGCATAACAGTGATCCACCGTGGAGTGCCCTGCTTTAAATCTCCCCTGTTCTACCGGGATAATTGACTTCCCTTCTACCCAAGTCTTTAGTTTGGCCAGCACTATCTTAGTAAATAACTTTTCCCCAATGTCTAACAGGTTCATTAACCTGTAGTTTTATGGGGTGTGCTTATCGCCTTTCTTGTGTATTGGTCTTATTATTGCCCCTTTCCAATTCTCGGGGATCCTTCCAGTATCTAAAATTACTCGGAACATATTAGCAAAAAATTCCGCCCACCAGTCTATATGAGTTTTAATTATCAGGGCAGGGAGGTTATCTGGACCAGCTGCCCTTGCTAATTTCAGGCCCTTTATCGTTTTTTTTAACTATAGAGGCCGTGAAGTCAAGTTTTATATCAGCTACCAGACCGCTCCAATCTGTGTGCTGATTCGCTTCCCGGTTCCTCCCCGGGCTATATAATTCCTGAAGGTAGTCCTCCCAGGCTGCTTCCTCCACTACACAGTTCATTCCAGCTGGCTGATGGTCTGCTGCTGAATGAACCAGTTTCCAGAACTGTCATAAGTTCTTTGCCTCTATGGCCTCTAATAGCTTTTGCCAACAACTTTCCTTAAATTCTCTTTTTCTCCTCCTGATTAACATATTATATTCTATTTTTAGGGATGCTAATGCATTTCCACTGCCATGCCCACCTTTTATCAGTTTACGTCGTGCCATTCTCCTCACTTCTCTTTTCTTTTCCCGGCATTCCCTTGTGAACCAACCTCTTTGTTTGTCCACTTTTCCACTTTTAAGCTATTTCCTTTAGGATTTTTTTGGCTGGTTCTCAGTCCTTCACTAAGGATTTGGACTACCTTCTCAATTTTCCCTACATACCAGTCTAGGCCCTGGCCATTTTCTGCATCCAGATCTAAATTCTGTTGTAGTTGCACTAGTTTGGCCATATATTCTTCAGTTAACCTAGTTGTACGTCGTTTAGGATAATCCATCCTTTGTTCCATAACTTGGGTTCCGGGTTCTAGTTGTACACCTGGAATCTCCAGGACTACAATATTATGGTCGCTCCCTTCTCTATTTAGAATCCTAAACCCTGATATTAGTTGGTAACTCCAGGGGGACACAAATACATAGTCAATTGGGCAATTTTGAGTGCCCACTTTGAACGTTTTTTTTGCTGGACAGTCTGAGGGAGATCTTCCATTTAGACAGAAAAGATTTTTTGTTCCCAAAAAGTTTCCCAACTGGATATCCTTAGTACTTGTTGTGCAGTCTGGAAAAATAGCTTGCGGTATCTCATAGGCCTCTAGTAATTCTTGAAACCAGCAATCTACATTTTTGGGATGCATTTTATGATTAAAGTCGCCCATTAACATGATCACATCCTTACCATACTTTTCACAGATCGTATTAATGTCTTCTGTAAATAACCCCATTTCCGCAGCATATTCCTCTACAGTATCCCATTGCATATATACATTTATTAGCAATAGCATGTTCTTTTCCTTACATCCTGATAACATTATTCTACAGACAAGTAACCATTTACATTTTAGGGTAATTTCTGTCACCTTTTTCATAATTTTTGTTGACACCAAGGTCATTATTCCCCCCGCAGGACGGCCAGACCTCTGTTTCTTAGCCTTTCTATTTAGCTGGAAGAAGCCATCTATTGTCGGGGATCTGCCACACAGCCAGGTCTCCTGGAAACATATAATCTCTGTGTTTTTGCCTAATGCCTTTATATTTTTTTGTTTAACGTCATCTCCTAGGCCATTTATGTTCCAGGAGGCCAATCGTATGCTATGTGGCATATCCTCTACCTATTCTATCTCCTCTAGCCATCCATCCTCACCCTGAATTTCAAGGGCTCTGGATGCAGGGCCCGCATGGGCCCTGACCTTGCTCCTATTTCCCCACCAGTTTTCTAAGTTTGAATTATTTGCTACTATTTGTATGTTACCCAGGGCAGTTCCTTCATCTTCTTCTGGGTCCCTTATCCTTACCTGTCTCTTTCCCAACCCTGCATGGCATCTTAGGAAATTATTTCCTTGCCAATCAATTCCTTCTATTTCCCTCAGTACCTCCTCTTCGGTTAATAGTCGAATACCCTCTTTCTGTAGGTCATTTGCTGCTTTCTCAATCAAAGTTTTTATCAGTTTTGAATACAGTATAATCTTAGTGACCTCCTTCCCTTCTTTATTTTGGCTAAAGCCCACTTGTCTGAGGTCGTTCGTTCCTAAATCTTTCAGATTATGACATTTGGCAAAGCCCTGCAGAAGTTGTGTCCTATTAAGGGGCAACCTCTTTTCAAGTTTCTTCCCCCCTTTCCTTAAGGGTATTGGTTCAAGGTATAGCCTTATCTCCTCCCTCCCATCTTTCGTTATCCTGTTTGGGATCAGAGGTTCTGTCCTATTTGCCTTGTATGTTTGAGTATTAGGCCTGCTAGCTTGCACCTCCCGGGTGACCCATGACTGTAGATTCCCTCCTAACTGTCTCCCGGCCTCTTTAGTCTGTGATTTAATTTTCTTATTACCTTGTTCCATCTGTGGCGCTGGAGTATTATGGGGGGCACACATTTTTCCCCTGTTTCTTTGGGGTTCTCTTCATTATTGTACTCATGCCAGGTTTGGGTCCCTTTATTTCATTCCCCTTTTCACAGACATCCTTTTCCACCCTTGACCTTTTCTCTGGAATTTCCCTCCCTTTCCCTAGTGATCCCTACCCCTCCTGCTCCAGTTAATTTCCCACGTCTAACCATTGCCCTCTTCTTATAATCCTCATTGGCCACTTTGAAATGTATACCTCGTGACTTTCTTTAAGTTGTTCGACAGTTTCTACCTGCGCCTCGGCCCGCGCCCCAGGCACAGGGTCAAGATCGAGGTTTTGTCTGCCCATATCTGGCATGTGTAGTCTGATCCCCTCTAGCTCCCCTTCTATTTTAGCTAAATACATTTTTTGAGTTTTTAGAATTACATTGTTAGACAAGGTTACTTCTAGAAGGCCTTGGAGAGTTTTTTGTAAAATTAGCATTAGATCCAACATTGAGGTTGCAGACATAGCAGAGAGATCTCGATTTATCTCTGAAGTTAGATTCAGTTCCCCACATTGATCTGTGCTAGCATCACGAAGGTCGGGAGGACTTTTACTTTCGCTTCTTCTGTGACGCAGCTTACTGCTCGGGGTGCTATCTTTTTCTCTTTCCAGATCCTCCGGAAGGATCGGGCTAACTTGGGTTCTTCTTTCCAAATCACGGGAGATGATGACAGCCTTGGAGACGCTAAACCCAGATGGTCCGATAGTAGCTGCAAGGACTGATTGACCATATTTAGGGACTCGGATATCTGTACATCCAAGGGTAGGGATGTATACCTGATCTCTTCTTGTCATGTATTCCTATAGGTTCTGAATCGATCCCCCTATTCCTGACCCTATTCTGGTTAAACTAACTATCGAGTTAACTAACAGTCAGCCCATGAGGCAAGAAAAGCCCCCATGATGCAGATACCGTTATCTGACGCAGTCACACTACGGCACAGGAACGTGTTATCTGATTAGGTCATAACGCTTGAGATCTAATTAGACAAGCGACATTCCTCCAGCCCCTGATAAGGCATACGACGTTCTCATAACAAATCAAACCTATGACAACCTGGAAAATCCGTGCGGCCATTGTTTTGATTTCACAGAGAACTTCAGTAAAAGAATGTGCTAACGAGCAAGTCGTATGACATCTTTATTGACGTATCTATGTCCATCCTTACGTCAATCTCGGCACCTTTAAGGTATAAATATTGCCGATCTTGCCCTATGCAAACACACGCGTGGTGACGAGACGGAGCAGCCATACTTGCCGAAGCCAAGAGCAGAGCAGACCCCGCTGGCAGCAGCCCCGCCTTCCTGACGCGCTGAGAGACGCGCTGCTATCTCCTGCCGAGAGACCCAGCACCGGCGCTTTCGGGCAGCCCTCGCAGGCGGCCTGGAATATCGAGAGCAGAGAAAGAGATACCATTCCTCATTTCATCCTAACTTCCAGGTACAGAACTGAATAACCCCTCACAGAGAATGCTTTAGTTATTCACTTGGCAAAAACAAACTTAACTTAAACTGTAACTTTCTATTCCCGCCCACGCATTAGACTTAGGTCAGGTACACGGGGTAGGCGTATTTAGAAACACCAGTTGAGTACGTTTAGTCAAATGTATATGTGTATGTAATATATTTTAATCATTTTAAACATCATATGGCTCAGAAACCATATCAATGTTTTTACAGTATTATTTTATACTATTGCTTTTAATGTATGCACTTTACTTAACTATAAGTATTGCAATAATATCGATCCATTTCTCTTGTACGAGAAAAGAGACTGATCAATAAATAACACCTTTTTATTGAATACGCCAGTCTCTTCCTTTTCTCTACAATCTGATGAGACTAAGAATGCACGTACTGACTGAGTAAAATAATTGCCTTGTGCTCACACGACTCTGGAGATACACTCTTGATTAGGGGAGAGCAAAGTTGTCATGTTCTATGGTTGTCAGAAACTAAATCCCTTCTTGTCTAATCAGGGGAGTTAATTCTTTCCTGAACATTCGAGAAAGTTTCTAGCGAACTCTGAGCTATGCTGGCAAACCCAAAACTTAAGTCTAGTATCGACAGTAGTAGACCTAGTTAACGTCTGGCCTAGGCCTTTACTGCTGTAGGTATTATTCCAATGCGCAGAGCCTATTGGGAAGATAGGAACTACACTACATTCTCTTTCGAAGCTCTCATTATCAGATACTGACTCGATAGACATAATTTCCTTGTCCTTTACAGGTGTGAATACTTTTTTTTAATGTTTTCCCACAAACTCCTTTATTGAGTTTGATGTAATGTTCTTAGTGGTCACTGTATTCTTTTTCACACCTTTCCTTCTTTTTTTCACAAGTGTAGACTCTGGGCTCCCCTTGCTCCTCTCCGAGGTACCCGCTTTCTCTACATTTGCGGAGTTTGATCTCGTCCTCAAGTTGTGCCCCACAGTTGTTTTCATTCTTTTGGGGGCCATCTCTATGGTTACCCTCCGATATTACACGCACCACCAACACTATTTAGGAACGAGGGGCCAGCAGCTGGTTTGTTGATCCAACAGGCTGACCAGTGCAAAACCCCAGCTACACACTCCAAACTTCCAATAGTCCAATTTCCCGACTTCAGTATTTGCGTGTGGGGATTTTGGGGTTAGATGTAATGAGTGCCACTGTTTACTAACTGTCCAGGGGTTCTGAGCTCGACCCGTTTATTAAACAGTCCCAGGGTCCTGCGCTCAACCCGCTTTACTCTCTCCTTCACTTACATCTGTCTGTGCCTAGCGTGCGAGGTCTCTGCTTATACTCACTACTCTGGGCTTCATATTACATGGACTAGGTTTAACTATTGGTTACTTTCGCCGGGAGTTGCTAGTTGGTTCCAGGGGTTAGACACGCTACCACGCACATTTTCGGATCACTCCCCGGTTGTACTTCGTATTAACATTCCTAGGCCGGGGGATATGAAAGGCAATGGCGTTTTCCTGGTAGGGCACTGCAGGATCCGGTGTTTCTGGAGGAGGTGAGGGAATCTATTGAGAACTATTTTGAGATTAACACTGGGTCAGTGGACACCTGGGCGGTCCTTTGGGAAGGTTTCAAGGCATATATCAGGGGGTTTGTATTGCTAAAAATGCAGGGGTCCTGAGGGATCTACGATCCACGTTAAACCGTCTTCAATCTGACATTTCTGCTCTTGAGGCTGAGATGCTGGGCCATCCATCGGAGACTGGTGAGGCTCGCCGTTTGGCTTCGATGATGGAGTTTAGGAAGGCCGCGGAACTTGAACTCTTATTTCTCAGCAAACAGACTGTGGCCAGGAGGTATGGTGAGGGTGAAAGACCTGGCAGGATATTAGCGCATACACTTCGCCCCCCTCGCAGTAATCTTATATTGCTGAAATCAGGGGTCCAGATGATCAGTTGTTTCACTCTACTCCGGAGATATGTGATATTTTTCTGTCCCACTTTAAAACTCTGTACTCAACCAGACTCTCTGGGGACCTTCGTGAACAGGGTGAATACATAGCTGAGATTGCTTTGGTGTATCTTGAACGCCATATGCAGGACTTTCTTGCCCTTCCCATATACCGGGAGAGTGTGGAGGAGGCGATACATGCACTGAGGGGCTCCTCGGCGCCCGGCCTTGACTCGTTCTCAGCGGATTTTTATAAAGCATATAAAGATGTGTTGATCCCGAGATTGATCGAGGTGTATTCGGAAGCGCTCGAGTTCGGCATTCTTCCCCCAACCTTTCGGGAAGCTATTATCATCCCTCTCCCCAAGCATGGCAAAGATCCTTCGCGTTGTGGCTCCTTTAGGCCACTGTCCTTGTTAAACCTCGATTATAAAATATTAGCTAAGGTAATTGTCATTCGGCTGTCCTTATTGATGGAGTATATAATATCTCCAGTTCAAGCTGGTTTTGTCCCTCACAGGTCTACTTCCCTCAACCTACGCACTTTGTTTACTGTATTGCATAGGATAGACCCCACCACTCCGGCCGCCGCGGTTCTTCTCGATGCCGAAAAGGCGTTCGATTCCCTTGAGTGGCCTTTTTTCCTTTCGGTGATGCGTCGTATGGGTATGCCTGAATGCTTTGTCTCCACCACTGCATCAGCTGTATACGTCGCCCACCGCTAGACTGCTCATGAATGGCACGATCTCCTCGTCTTTCCCGCGGCACTCGACAGGGTTGTCCCCTTTCCCTATTGCTTTTCATATTGGCGATGGATCCCTTGGTGCGACACTTTCAGGAGAAACATCTTCACCGTGGCTTGCAGTTTCGCACTGGCCCCCTCTTAATGTCATTGTATGCCGATGACACGGTTTTGTATGTTCGGCACCCCCACCTTAACCTTGAGCCCCTATTAGGAAGATTATCCGATTTGGCGGGTTCTCCGGTCTTAGTATAAACTGGCACAAATCAGTGATTTTTCGGTTAACAAGCAGTACTACTGCATGGGACTGTGAGTTTCCGCTGAAATGGTGCCATGACGCGGTCAAATATCTTGGGGTTTACATACATTTGGATACCGCCTCCATTATTCGGCTAAACTACGGCCGTGCTATTAGCGCTTTGGAAACTAAGGTGGATAGATGGATGCGGCTGCCTCTGTCCATGGCCGGCAGAGTTGCCATCATAAAAATGGTTGTCCTCCCGAGATTTCTGTATTTTTTTAATAACATTCCCATTACTCTTACCCAGTCCTTTTTTTTTACAATTGCGCCATCTTCTTTTGCGCTTGGTATGGGGCGGCAAAAACCCGCGGGTGAGCTAGAGGATTTTGACACTGCCACCGGAATGAGGCGGACTGGGCGTCCCGGATATGTATTTATATTATTTGATTGCACAGTGTTGTTATTCCTATGCTTAGTATCACCCAGACGCCAGAATCCCCAATTTGAAGCCTGAGGCAGATTTGGTACTACCGCAGAAATTATCCACAATATTACCTATTGGGGTCCCTCGAGACCCACATAATATTCAAACTGTTTCCACCACTAGTTGGGCGTGGGTCAAGTTGCGTGGGCTATTGGGTATCGATTTATTATATTCACCGGCACTCCTTCTCCCGAATCCCACGTTACTTCCCATCACTGGGGAAGTTTTGGTGCAACGCACACTGACAAAGTTTCAGATATCCACACTTGGCGACCTATGTCCCAACAATTATGTTTTTTCGGTGTCGGAGGAAGCCCGGTTTCAGGATAGCTTTTTCATGGATAGATTTGTGTTGTGTCGCATGCTCTCCATGTTGCGGCTGCCTTCCCCACATTTCCGATCGCTCCCGAACCGTTCGCCCCACTGGCGGTAATAATTGAGAGTCCTACGGGTGCACATTTGGTCCCTAAAATGTATAAGCAGTGTATTACAGATCTTCCCTTCTCTGACGTTAAGGTTCGCGCGGCTTGGGAACGTGATCTGGGCCATCCTATAGCCGATGATCAGTGGGAGAAGTGTTGCAGGGTTACAAAAGAGGTGTCACTGAACAGTAAGCACAAATTGCTGCATTTTAAATTTATACGCAGGATGTACCATACCCCAGCTTGGTCACATGAGATAGACCCCTCCAGGCCTCACCATTGTCTGAAATGTTCTGCTCCACACGCTGACTTTGCCCACCTTTCCTGGACCCAAGTTACAGCACTATTGGGTTCAGGTGCACGACACGCTAGGAGATATATTTGCTATGACACTTGATCCCATTCCTGAACTTGCGCTGTTGGGATATATGTGTAACTTCCCCCAAAAAATCAGGAAACTCGCTTCACTGGGTTTCCTACTGGCCAAACGGGAGGTGACGTTGCTCTGGGGTAGCAAGAAAGCCCATACCGCCCAAGCATGGCTTCGCAGTTTGGCATACTGTAACGTGAACTGTGAGGAGTATGCTACACTCATGCGCAGCTCCTACCGTCCAGTGGATATTTGGGGCCCTTATAGAGGGTACGTTACCCGTAGGCGCCGTGAAGCTGACACACAAGTTGCCAGAGGCATTGTTCCAGAGGGTATAGGCTAAGAGGGCTGTTGTAATGTCTGTTGTTCATGAAACGTGATTTTACCTATGTATTATCTAATGTGTTGATGTGGATAATGACGTAAATTGAGAGGGGGCGGCGTGTCGGGTTCGGCAGATGTTGTCATGCAGTCTTGTTCAGAGAAAAGGTGGCTTAACCTGATTGTCTTTACTATTGGTTTCCGGGACCTGGGGTGATGCTGGATACTGTCTTCATAACCTCATATGTGTTAAGGCGTCTTACCATTGTACCGATATATGCATTGTTCATTAACGTGAATTTGTGTGAAACTAAAAAATAAAACTTTTTAAAAAAGAACAAAAAATACATTTCTTGCCTCCCACACAGGGCTTGGGAGGGCACCAAAAGAAGGAGGACAAAGAGCCTTAGACCAGACTGACTATTTTTCAGTCCGGTTCTTATTAGGCTTCAGGAAGTTGGTCGTCATTTAATTTTGCAGTCGTCCGCTTAATTTGAGCCTGTGGTTTCTGGTGCAATTTCCAGTGCAATTCTCGAACAATTAGCAACACCGGCGCTAGTGGCAGTCTGCCAAAAGGTGCGCTGTCTGGCCAATTTAGAGATGACCACAACAGTTAATTATTAATTTAATATACATTAAAATGCACTATTACCGGCCACCCAAACCATTATTACAGTTTTGGGAGCCTGTAACAGTATGAATTGTCACACTTGTAAAAGTGTGATGGTTAGTAGTTGTGTTGTTACTATTATTGGCAGTATGGCAGGGGCAATGTGCGGTCCAAGCTTCAGTGGTCTCCTGGCGAGAGCCCTGTCACTTGTTTATTTTTACAAATTAAGCACTGTCAGAAGGACAGAGTAACAATGGATGGAGCGGTTTTAAACTTAAGAATCTGCGTGTCACCTACACAGGACAGAACAAGGGAGTCGGAGCTCCTGAGCAGCTCTCATTGAATAGCATATGTAGGAGAGCAGATCCCTGTGGGACTCCACATCAGATTCCAATTCCTTAGAGCGAAATGGAGGAAGAGAAACAGTTTGTGACCGCCCTTGTCAAAGGAGTTGAAGACCTTGTCAGCCTAGCTGCCCTTAGTGAGATGGTTGCTTAAGATTAAATGATCTACCGTATGAGTTGGGTCCAGGAGCTTGGATTTCAAGAGAATATGTCAGCCGTGTTTCTAAGAAGTGCTCCATTATTTTAGCGAAGGCCAGAAGTGGAGTGACAGGTATGAAGATCTTTAAAATTCCACTGGCAGAAAATAATAACACATTTTGTTTTTACAGAAGTCTGTGACGTCCTGCTTCAATGGAATTATTAGTAGCATCATAAAGAATTGGTGTGAGTACAAAGACAGAATGGAGGTCAGATAGGGATCACTAACCTGGGACAAAATGTTGAGAACTCTAAAAAATAAAGATTAGCACACCACTCAGAACAACAGTGATGGCGGATGCCTGAATATAAGTGGGTTAACTGCAGTATTTAAATAACTGTAATGGAGTGTGCCACCCTTAATACTCTACCGTGCTTACAACCCATGACTAGCAGGGAGATTAAGGTACTACTCAGAACAAACTGTTATCCTTTAGTCTCATTGTTATATAGGAGTGATACATGAATAAAGGTGAATCTAAGGAATTCACTTCTATGCATAAATAATATGATAGGTGTCCCCTCTTGTCGCTGATTGAGAATATGAATCTGTGTGAAAAGAATACTTAGGTCGGTTCTTGTTTTTATCTTTTTTCTTCTCTTTTTAATATTTTTTTATTTATTCCATATACTACAGACAGGTTCATCATCACATTAATTTATTTCGGTCTAGAAGACCCTAAAAGTACATATACACAATACATCACATTTTAAAAATCAATAATAAGCAATGCCATATCACAAAAATAAATTAACAGCCTAAGGTAGGAAAAGAGATAAAAAAAAAGGACAGTTAAAATCTGTGCTGTTGATGGAAATAGCAATAAAGCCTGGGTGCCAGGGTGAAATTTGAAGTCTAGCAGCTCACATAGTAGTATTATAAAATAGACACCTCCTGGAAGAAGGCCAAGAACATTTTGAGATTAGGGTACTAAAAGACAACCCGTTTATTGGGTCATTATGCAACAACAACAATTACTCATGACGAATCCCCGTGACAAATAAGCACTACCCAGAAACCCAGCTCCTTACAAAAGAAGAGATTGTAATGCAAATTTGCTCTCATTTCCTTATTTGCCTGGGCCAGACGCTATGATCTAATTATTATTGTTTTCAGTAAGAATGGGCAAACCAAACTACACTTCCACAAACATTTTACAATTTTAATTATACACTTTGCCCAAGTGAAGTTTAACTTTTCCTTTTCAGATGACATAAAATATCTAATCTTGCCATAGCCAACTTTAACACCTGTCTGTCCAGACAAGAGAAATTCATATTCAAGGGGCACCTGATCAAGTGAATTACCATGACCCCAAAGGAAAGTGTATGATCAACTGTTTAAGCCCGAGTCTTCAATGATACTGCTCGAAGGGATCATGCCCACTTTAAGTGTCTTTAAATAACAAACAGAATTCATTTGGATATATCAGTTTTCAATAGGCGTAAAGCTACCACACAGTGTTTGATACTTAAATTGCGACAAAGCAGGAGAATCCACCTTGATCTCAGGAGTGTGTACTTTGGGCATAGCAATAAAAAGTGTACCTCAGTTTCTGGTGAGTTAGGGCAGAATGGACATCTCCAGTCCTGCATCATCTGCAGCCCACTTTGAGATAAAAGACCTAAGTGGCAACGTGCCAATCCGAAACTGGACTTGGCCTAAGCTGGGGTAATTCTATCAAGGAATGGTTTGAATTGTGGGAAAGTCATATGGTTCAGAAATTTGCCCATCAACCCTTCCGACCTCGTTTCATGCTATATCTTCTGGAGAAAATGTTCCCAGTATATTCCCTTCATCCTGGTGGCTGAGATCTGACCAGCATACTAGGATCTTCCCACATGTTCACTAAGTTAAGTTGATTGCATACTACAGACATGTCATACTGTATGCAAAATCTGAATGTTTATCTACAAGCTAAGAAGGTGTGATTATTGAATACAAGGCAATAAAGACATTTAAAAAAAACTTGTGTGAGTGTGGGAGCTAGCGATTTGAGAATCACCGGTAGGTGGGGCAATGGTCATCATGATTTAAGATTACTAAGGGTTGAGAGAATGTCAGCAGGGGCCCAGTAATGGAGTTAATAATTTTTCAAAGACTGCATACCAGTTGGCTTATCTGCAGGAGGGACCCCAGTGGCCCAGAGCAGTTAATTACTGCATGGATGTCATGAACTTTGAAGGACATTTTTTTTTTAATGCCATTTGATGGAAGGTGGTCTGAATTGGTTAGATACCGCCGAAACACGTCAACAAATATATGAGACTACATTTGTGGAACATGCTGACACACTAGATGAGAGCCTTGTAACGATCATGTGGTTGTATTGATTATTTGTACAAATTAGCAGATGAATTAATGACAGAGTGTATTGTCTTGTGTGTTCTCTCTTCTCTAGTTGTGCTTTGTTTTGTTGCCATGTACTTTTAACTTTGGTGAAACATTTAAATATTTTTTTAATCTTATATCTTTCTTATGGAATGTACAATATGCACATGAAGGACCAGATCATATTATATGTGTATTTATTTCTGTAATAATATTTTTATATTAAGTATTTGATATCGTCAGTAACCTTGTAGCACTATATTCGATTGTTGGGGTTGTCTGTTTGAGTTGTGGTGAAGTTTGAGACTGTGTTATCTGAAATTTCAGTGAAGGCGATTCTGTGGTGATGTTGGACTCCAATGGGGATACTTTTTAGGTCAAGCCTGGGCAGCGCATACGCTGCTCTGCAAGGCATGCTGTTGTCAGGTAGAGCCTCGAAGCTCTGCCCACTCTCCAATTTTTCATTCGCTTGTATCTTTGTCCACTGTAAACTGTGGCTTAACATTGGTGTATGGGCTTAGTAGTCCCTCCGTAGTACCGCCTTGACTAATTTTGTAACCTCCCATGGTGACACCCCCTGTTACTCGGTAGGCTTTAATTTCAGCCTCCGAGCATTATTTTCTCAAATAGCTTATCTTGCCATATCTTGCAGGCAGAACACGCTTTCTCCTAACGCTTTTGATTTTTATAGCACGGGCACCATACGCATTTGAGATGCAATAGGTCTTGCATTTGCAAGAGTTTAAACTAGTGGCGTTGTAAATGGCAATGGCTTTTATTTATCTGTTTTAAAAACAACACATACATAAAAGCATTGTCATTTACAATGCCAATAGCTCAAACTCTCGTAAATGCAAGATCTATTGCATTGCAAATGTTTGTTTACTATATAATCTGACACGGAGCCCTATTTCTTTGGTCTCATTCAATTTCTTCTTATTAAATGAATCTAGTAATAAATTCAACAGAAAAGCAATGCAACAAATACATCTGAGAAACTGTTGGCAAAATAGTTCAATTTAAAGTAAGGGAACATGCACAGAAAAAATCTATATCATGGTTCACAGATTAACCTAATTACAAATGAAAGGCACTCAGAACTATTTGAGGAAGATGGAGAACAAACAAGCTGCTCAGAACACCAAGATACAAAAAAGTCAATCAAAATATAAATATGACCAAAATAATTCTTGCAATTTGTAAATAGTAGCACCTAACCACAAACCCAACAAGTACCATCAAATTTAAACAGAAATGCATCAACAACTGTGCCAAAATATCCCCAGTACAAGAACAAATAAATATTACAAGACCAAAAGTCAGAACTCATTCTATATGAAACCCCACTTTCTACTATGAAAAACCTCATCACCCGAACCAAAATCAATTTCTAGTTATCCAAAACTTGAGAAGGATGTTTATATCCCCCCAACAGGATCCTTGACTCCCAAAACTGGTCGAATCACACAGTAATTAAAAAGCAAATTGACCCTACACTCCCTACAGGTCCCTTGGTTGGGAAAAGTCACAAAAAAGCGTGCCATCTAACCTTCAATGTTCATAAAAAATGTAAACTAACAACATATCAATATCAATGTGAATTATATATAAGCTGAGAGCAAGGAAACGGCCATAACTAAAATAATGGATTACATTCACTACCTGTTGGATAATGGAGAAGGCTGCCTTCATATTCATCTCAGTCTTCTTCGCAGTTGACATATCAATAGCTCATCACTATCTTTGATACTCACATGCGATTCTATGGAAATGTTCTGAGTTGATTTACAGCATACTTCAGCTACCAAAAACATGTGTAAGCCCGGGAAATAACGCTGTCATGTGTGTAGTACCACAGGGCTTTATTTGGCCACAACATTATTCAACTTGTACGTGGAGCCTCTGTGATACAGAACTAAGGTGTGTCCATCCACCAAGAGGCTGCTGAAACACAAATATACCTGACAAATAACACATATGCAGATATCTTCACTCTCAAACAAGGCCAAATAAATATTCAAAACGAATGCCATTAAGCTAAACCCAGAAAACTGAATCCATCCTCCTTTCCAGTGAACATCACCGAAGCTTCAATAACATTTGGTTTATTGAACTAAACATTGGCAGTTTGTCTCCCAGTTTTGCTGTAGAATTTAAATCACTTGGTTTCGGTATTGACTCAAATCTCTCCACGGAAGCACACCTTGAAACACACTGAAATTAGCCAGAGAAGCAGACGCTGCTCAAAAAGACTCCATGACCTGGCAATCCGAAACGATTCCAGTCATTATTCAAGATACTATAAAATCCTAAATAAATTGTGGAAAGGTTGGAGGAACCCAAAACCATGTGCACCACTGAAAACTCTGCTACATATAGAAGCCAGAGGCTAGTCTGGTTCCAAAGAATATGGCCATATTACTACAATATTGAGAGATCTGCGGCAGTTAATTCTGAAGGTAAAAATTAAGTTTCAGATTGCTTGCTTCACTATCAAAGCCCTAAAACATAAAAAGTCTTCATGCCTCCATTCCACTTTCAAGACATCCATTGGTGACAAAAAAACTCAGGAGTAAAGACATATTTTGGCTAGACTTCTCTGTGTTTTCTGGCTCTGTGTCTTTATATTGAAGCTTACTCCCTGAGGATCTGTCCTATCAAAAACAGTTTTATTTAGTTTCCACCTTAGTTGTTAATTTTATCCCACTCCTTCTTCAACAAATAAAGATCGAATTCCCTTTTACTGAAGACTTCCTCCTCTATTACGATCTTCTTCATTCTCTTGCTTTTATTGCCATGCAGCATGAATAAACACAACCTTTTTGAATGCCTGTTTCTGAGAATCTGGTCTCTTAGTTGGTTAAATGTCCAGTTCATGGACTCCACTTATGTAGGAATTAACACTATATAAAAACCCTAAACCATACATGAATACACCAGGAAGCACAAGATCAGGAACAATTAGCTGTTGGTTCAGTCCAACAATACTATAACGATTACATTTATAAACCAGTAGGGTGGGGGCATGGTTACAGGCTTTGAACTCACCTTCCAGAACAACAACTTGAATTTGTTTCCCCCTCACATCAGGGGAATAAACGATTCCCAGATGTTCAGACTTAGTTGCATAATCAAGCTTCTCAGGGGATGCCCTTTTGTCCTAGGATTCCGTGTTACAGAGTCAGGATGCCTTGCATAGATGTTTTTACCCCCTGAGCCAATACTCCGCTGTCTGGTTTCAAAATATACAGGCTTAGAGAGGAGATACACTAGTCAGTTAACGCAATGTCCTAAGGCTTCATGCACACGTTTTCTACTTTCCACATCTGCTACCATTAATTCAAGGTGAACTGAAAGTGTGGAATATTCTACATCTTCCCTACACTCTACAATTCATTAACATATGGGGTCAGGCACCCAGGAAAGCCTCACAGTCAGTCTGGTTGGCCGTGCTGTGCTCAGGGTTGTTCTGATGTATCTGGAGTTATCAGAAGTATTCATGCACTCAGATAATTTTTTCCATCACCTTATGGGCATCACGTCAGGGTAGAAAGTCTTACACAGTCTCCATGAGTCGATGAAAGACTGCCCTATTGTACTTCTTGATACAGTTTCTTTTACTCTTTGCTATCCATAATGAGCTCAAGTGAATTATGGCCACATCTTGGGCAGAGGCGCAGGGTGTCACTCTGGCTGAATTTAGTAGAGTGGTAATTTTTCAGCCGAGAGCGCTTTGCAATAAAAAGTTGTAGTTTACTTTTTTGGCTCCATCTGTTGTTTTAAAGATCCAAGTTTGTCAAATGCTTTTCGCTTAAACAAGAGAGAACTGACTGAAAATGTCATAGATTACAAGTAGCTACGAGTAAGATTCACACTGCACAGACTGCGATGGGGCAGGGTGCAGTTTTAAAGAACTGCTCTTTGAGATATCGCTACAGTAATTCTGGGATGGATTTATGAGCTCAAAAGTGGCTTCTGGGGAATAAATCTATGGACTGGCTCTTGAGACAAGATGCACGTGAGAGTGACACTGCGTATACTCTGAGAACGGCACTGCAATGGATGCTCAAATGTATCCACTATTCTATTTTAGCACAATGGAATGGTGTATCTCCAAATTATTTGTGCCATTCTAGCCAGGCACTATTCTCTAAAGTTCTTTACATATAAGGCCAGGGCTTCATTACCATCTTTCAAAAAATTTCATCTTTGACTATAGGTCAGTGGTGTTTAGATCATGACCTCTACTTCCGACTCCTAAACTTTTAAATAGAGTTGCAATAAGTGAAATTCATATTGAGAGCAGGAGCTTCAGGAATTTATAGACCACTTAAAAAGAGCAAACGCTGCTCCACTTCATAATAATGCGTAGAATACAGGTTAAAGGTCTCCGGAGTATCAGCCCCATATATGTATGCCCAGGAGCTCTTTCCTAAATACAATGTCATTTCAGCCTTATATCTTACACAATGACTGTAGGAAAATATCAACTTTTGATAACAGATTCTTATTTACAGCACACACCATGCAATGCCTGACTGTTTATACACAGCTTGCACTGAATACCTGCCCTGTATGATATAAAGAGACCCTGGTAACCCTCAGATCTTTAGGCTGTGCAGTAATTGACACAATGTGTGCATGACATCCACCAAGCTGGGTGGGTGGGAGAAAAATCAGAAAATAAATTTTCCAGGTTCACATGTAAATCTGAAATAACATTAGGCAAAAGCATAGTGTGGGCACATGAAACCCATTTGTAAAGGTGCGTCAGCTGAAATAAACTTGATTCTCACCGCCATAAAAAGCTGAAGTGATGGTGACGAAAACAATTATCTCCCAAGGCAATATTTCAATTACAACTGTTCATTTGCTAAAAGCGAGAATCCATCAGCTGATAAGACGACAACGCTCACTTCCAAACCGAATCAAATGTTTTTAGTGGAGGAAACTTTTCTCGCAATGAAGAGAGCTTTAGACCTGCCTAGAAAGATTCGACAAATACAGAGACACACTGTTCTCCTGACATGAAACGGTCCAGATGGTTTCCATTCAAATAAGTCAAAATACACTGGTCAGGGCTTTCTGATGATGGCCCACAAGGTATATTTACATTACATTTACAGGACAGAAAATAAGCAAGTAAGGGTCCCAATTTAGGTAGGTAGTAAAATCCTTGAAAGCAGGCTTGGTTTTTAAGTACATAGAAAAATCATGCTTATCCACCCTCTCCACAATAAATTATGTTTTATGGCCTATTAGGCCCTTTATTAGAGTTGGTTCTCGATAGAAACTTCTAACCTACTAAATGACATTCTTAAGAACCTCTATGCGCTCTGCCCATAGAGATTAATCTTTGTACTGGAGAACCTAAGGGGCTACGTTCAGTGATGTGGTAAACCCTATCCTGCATTATTCAGAGGAGTCAAACATGTGAAGTTAGTGAATCTCAAGTAAGGTTCAGGCAATAAAATGGATGAGTTGCGGCAGCCACCACCAGAGTCAGGGAAGGTTCCTGGGCTTTTGCATGACTTTAAATGTCAAAGTAATTGTCCGACAGTAAAGTATAGTACCCAACCAGTTCATTAAAAGTCATCAGCCAGAGCACCAGGATCTGGCTACCAAAACATTACAACTATTTCAGTTTTCCATGGCGATAAGAACAAAAACTCTACTTTTGGAATGCCCGACAATGTCACTGAATTTATTGTCCAGTTCTGCTTTTCCCCACAATACTGCCTGTAGTGAATCCTTGGAAGAATCACCACCCTCAGAAGCAGGTTTTCTCTCAAGAGCTAAGGAAAGCTACTAGACCTCCATTCAACCCTAAGGTATTGCACTATTGTGTTCTGTAACAGCTTCAGTCTTCCACTTATTTCAAGTTGAAAGCTTGGAAGCACTAGAGGCCAATCTCATAAGCATTTTCATGTGAGGCATTCATCATCCTATAGTCACAGAACTTCTACTAACACGAATCCAATTGTTCTCCCCATTCCTACATAAACCTCTCCACAATCTTGTGGCTGCGATTGGCATCCGGGATTGCAAAAAGGAACATAGCCCGTGCCTGGGGGCAGGGAGAGCGCCAGAGGTTCTGGACTGGGTGGCGGAAGTGGGTTGGTGCCGTACAACTGAACAGGCAATCTATCAGGACAGGGGATGCCCAAAGAAATGGGAAAAAATCTGGAACCAAAGGCACAAAGCGCAACTGCAGAGAAGAGTCAGGGGGATAGAATATGCTAGAATAAGGTGAATCCCCTGAGATATCAAGACAGTATGTTCCCAAAACCGAATGTGCAGGTGGAGTAGCAGGAAAAAGGTTGGCCCCTATGGCACAATGTACTGTACCTATGGCTGTTGTTTTGTGGAAAACGTTCATACCTCGATGTTTGGAATATGTCGTCAAGCTTGTAATACTGAGCACTTGTTTAATAAAAAGAATTTATAAAACAAAAATCTCCACAATCACTTATATCACTGCAGGATACTCTTCAAAGGGAACCGAAATACACAATGTGTTTTCCGCATATCCATCAGGTTACAGATGCTGTTGCTGAAAAAGGAACAATGGCATGAATCTGGAGAGTAGAGAACTCTATTGCCATTACTCATCTTGACATTCCTTGAAGGTTCTCATGTATATATACTCAAATAAGAGCAAAAGCACTACGGGAGACTTTACTATCCTTTATCAGCAATGCATGACTGTGTAATAAGATTGACTGAGCCCCTTTCAGTAAAAACAGTATTTATCCCAGAACAGCACCAAGAAAGGTCACTTGGGTGTATGGACACCGGTAATAATTTCCAGTGATTGACGGAACTCAAGATGATGCAAAAGACCAGCCTTTTTGATGAGCACCTGTCTAAACTGTTGCAGATTTGATGAGCCAGTTTTCCACAAAAGATTGACATGTGATGTGGTATGCCATAGGCATTTTGTGAACACACCCGGACAGGATTTCAATTAAAATTAAAGACCCTTCAATTGATGGTTTATGTTCAGGGATACATCTGGGAGCACTCAAAAGTCGTTTGTAATCACTTACCAGCTTGAAAGGTAGACATCTAGAGACCTTCTCTGAATAAAATATTGTTGTGTGGAAGGGGGGAAAAAAGGCTCATTGTGCACTTCGGGTAGGGAACAGGCACTGGTTCACGCCCAGTACCTGTAACCCTACCTGAAGCCCACCCGCTTTAGGTTCTTTCCAAACGGCGGACCCGCCGTCTCAACGATTCACAGGCGCTCAAGTTGGGGGATCACCGTTATACCAGTGGTTCCAACATTGAATGTGGACCGGTTACTTGAGTCCCTTTTACTTCGCCTTTTGTACTGGCATTCCGGAGCTTCTATTTCCACATTTTCATTAATACGAGGACTTCATTGGTCCCATCCTCGTCCCTTCAGCCGGGTTGGAATTATCACCGGCGAAGTGGCCGCACCTGACTCCTACGCTTTAAGTACAGCCCTGAAGAAGTCACGGGATACTTCCCATTGTGACGAAACACGTGTTGGCTGGTTGTGTTCATAAAGATTAAAACAATTTGAAGAGACCATAAACATCTTGCGTGGATCTTATATGCTAACATTTTGAATACAAGAGACTTTGGCAAACAGTGCATTTACCTAGTAACGTGTGTCCTGGACTTTGTTTTTCTATTCAGTTTTGATCTGTGACCAAAAAACCTGGCCATCGGCCTCATTATTGTACCATATGCTGCATATTTGCCTAATCCTCCATGTTGACTAAGTTGAATATCATAAACTTATGTTTATGATATAAGTTGAATAGAAGCCTACCTCAGTCAATTGTTCTTGTGTCCCTATTAATTTGTCTTACCAGGCAAGAAATTCTAAGAATTCCCCATTTTGGGCTAAAAGAGCCTGACATGTCCCTAAAAGTGACCGTACAATTATCCTCTCTTAATGCCACATTCCTGAATTATTTTCCTTAAAAATCTTTCATTCTAGAGGAGTAGAGGGAAGATTATCTGAGTTTGCCAAAAGAACACAAAAGGTGCAGTGGTCTAAAGTTATGCAAGACAGCATCCGGCTAAAGCAAGGAAAAGTATGCTAATTGTTTGTCTGTGAACAATCAATCAATCAATCAATCAATCAATCAAATCACTACTTACCCCTGAGGGTTTCAAGGCGCTGAGGGAGGGGGGGAGAGGGGAGGGGGTGGGCTGCTGCTACTGGTCGAAGAGCCAGGTCTTGAGTTATCTTCTGAAGGTCAGCAGGTATTCGGTTTGTCATAGGTTGAGGGGGAGGGTGTTCCAGGTCTTGGCGGTGTGTTGGGAGAAGGACCTGCCTCCGGATGTGGTTCTGCGGATGCGTGGGACCAGTGCCAGGGCGTGGTCAGCGGAGCGGAGTTTCCTGTTGGGTACGTAGAATGAGAGTCGGCTGTTGAGATAGGCTGGGCCAGTTTTGTGGAGTGCCTTGTGCGCGTGGACCAGGAGCTTGAAGGAGATTCTTCTGTCGACGGGGAGCCAGTGCAGGTTCCTCAGGTGGGGGGTGATGTCGCGGCGCGAGATGTCGAGGATAAGGCGTGCAGATGTGTTCTGTATTCGTTGCTGTCTGTTGATGAGCTTGGACGAGGCTCCGGCGTAGAGGGCGTTTCCGTAGTCGAGTCTGCTGCTGACTAGGGCCTGGGTGACTGTTTTCCTCATGTTTGTCAGGATCCATCAGTAGATCTTGCGGAGGTTGTTGAAGCACGTGGAGGAGACTGCATTGACTTGTTCGGTCATGGTGAGTTTTGAGTCGAGGATGACTCCCAGGTTGCGTGCGTGGTTGGTAGGGGCCGGGGGTGTGCCCAGTGATGCGGGCCACCATGAGTCATCCCACGCTGAGGGGTTGGGCCCGAGGATGAGGATCTCTGTCTTGTCTGAGTTCAGCGTAAGACGGCTTTCCTTCATCCAGTCGGCGACGGCCTTCATTCCCTGGTGGAGATTGGATATGGCGGGGAGAGGGTTCTTGGTGAAGGAGAGGATCAGCTGGCGTTTCGTCGGCGTAGGACAGTGGTTCCCAAACTGTGCGCCGCGGCGCCCTGGTGCGCCATCAAAACTAGCCTGGGGCGCCGCGAGCACTAATTGGAATTCAGTGCTTTGAAGTTCGAAGGGGTTATAGAGGCGCGTGCATGACTGAAAAGAAATGGCCCAGCAACAGTTCTGAGACGACAGCAACTCAAAACTCAACAAGACCACAGGAAAGGACTGGGAGCCTGGAGACGGCAAATATAATCTGAATTCCTGACTGGGAAAATCGCTGAGTCGTCTGCTCATCGACGAGGCCACACACATAGAATCTGCTCTTACACTTGCGGAGACACACTGCAGTGCAGCAGATACCCCAGCAGTGGTGGCAAAGCACAGGCGGTCCCTCATCTCACGGCGCCAGGTGAAAGGAAGACCTTCACCCTTGCCACTTGCCCTTCAGGCATCAGTGGATGTCAAATGGCATGAGTCATTCGTTTAACGAGGTCATTTTTAAAACCTGGTAACAAATGTTTGTAAAATAAAAGGGCAACATAGGGCACTGAAGCTTTGCTTCCTTCAATAACAGAAATAAGGAAGTGCGAGCTCTTTGAAGTGTGCACACGTGGTTGAGTTCAGGGGAAGGCAGAGTATAAATGCATTTGAAGTGGGGCCAAGCAGAGAGTTGCCATATTTTACTCAAAGGCAGCTCACCTGTCTGGCGCACAGTAAGTACAAGAAACCTTTTTCTTTTTTTGCAGTTTTCTTTTTTATTTTATATAGTGCTTTGCATGAGTACCAGTTATGCTAAAGGTAAGGAATAGAATATTGCTGTGCCTCCTTCAAACATAATGCATTAACTACCCTTCTGATCAGCACGTAGTGATGGCACAACTCTAGCCAAACAGAGCAGCCAGTATTCAAATATGCCTCATAACCAATAGAGCGTACTGCAGTACCTTAACTGAGGAGACCATATTCCCCGACTTACAAATAGAACATAATGAGGACTTATATGAGACCACTTACAGATGGGCCAGAAAGCTGAGTCAAGGTATGTATGTGTGCAGCCACCTTTTACCTTCCAACTACTACTTGCTACGTCACCCAGTGCTCATCTACCCAGATAAATCACACTCTGGAGTCCCCCCTTGCCGTCCCACTATTCCTGTGACATTTGATTGTCCCTCCAGACAGAGTTGTGGATAGCACCACATCAGCTATCTTCGGCTGTTTGAAGGACTTTTCAAATGTACAAATACAAATGTCAGACTCCACGAATCCAACATAAAACACATGTAAATGATCAAACAAAATCTTTGTAATTCCCATACCGAGCACAAATCCATCTATCAATCTATCTAACCTACCCTCTCTTTCAGACACTACGACTCATAGGATGACATCCACAAATATATCCGCTTCATCTCAATAATTTTCAGGGAGAAAAATTGAATTCTCTTGAGGCCGGACTTACACCCCCACCCACCCAAAAAAAGTAACGTAATGGGGAGCCACGGCCAACGGCCAATGAGTCTAGGGAGCCGCTGGTCTAAAAAGTTTGGGAACCACTGGCGTAGGAGATTATGTTGAGGTCGTGCTGTCAGACGATGCGTGCTAGTGGTGCCATGTAGACGTTGAACAGCGTCGGGCTGAGGGAGGATCCTTGTGGGACGCCGCAGATGATCTCGGAGGCTTCGGATCGGAACGGGGGCAGGCGGAATTTCTGAGTTCTGCCGCTGAGGAAGGAGGTGGTCCAGCCCAGGGCCTTGTCACGGATCCCTGCGTCGTGGAGGCACGTGCATAGTGTGCGGTGGCAGACAGTGACGAAGGCGTCGGTGAGATCCAGGAGGATGAGGGCCGCCGTCTTGCTGTGGTCTAGTAGGATCCTGATGTCGTCTGTGGCGGCGATGAGGGCGGTCTCGGTTTTGTGGTTGCTGCGGAATCCTGATTGGGAGGGGTCCAGGATGCTGTTGTCTTCGAGGTGACGGGAGAGCTGGATGTTAACTATCTTCTCGATTACCTTTGCTGGAAACGGAAGCAGGGAGATGGGCTGGAAGTTCTTGTGATCGCTCGGATCCGCCTTCGGTTTCTTCAGTAGAGCGTTGATCTCTGTGTGCTTCCAGTTCTCAGGGAAGGTAGCGGTCTCAAAGGAGAGGTTGATGATGTTTCGCAGGTTGGGTGCGATGGACCTGCCGGCTTTGTTGAAGATGTGGTGTGGGAGAGGGTCGGAAGGGGGTTCCGGAGTGGATTGTGCCCATGGTCTTGATTGTGTCCTCGATGCTCACGTTGGCCCAGGTTGTCAGGGAGTCGTGGTTGGTGGAGTGCGGTGGGTCCGGCGTGTCGAGGTCTGTAGGGGTTGTCCGGGGGTTGAAGCTGTCATGGATGTCGGTGATCTTGCGATGAATTAAGGTGGTGAGGGAGTCGCACAGGGTTTGCAATGGCGGGATGTCGTTGGCGCTGGAGCTGGAGTTGGAGAGTTCCTTCACCATGTTGAAGAGCTCCTTGCTGTTGTGTGCGTTATTGTCTAGGCGGTCTGAGAAGGAGGTCCTTTTGGCGTTCCTGATGAGGTGGTGGTGGTTGCGGATGGCGTCTTTGTGGGCAGCGCGGCTGTCCGACATCTTGTTGCTGTGCCATATGTTCTCCAATTTCCGGCAGGTGCGCTTTGAGGCGAGGAGTTCCGGGGTGAACCAGCTGCCTCTTTTGCTGGTGTCTCTGTTGGCTGGCATTTTCAGCGGGGCTAAGGTGTTGGCGCAGTCGTTCATCCAGCGTCCGGGGTTGGTGGGGTTGGTCGGTGGGTTGAGCCTGAGGCTTGTCTGTAATTGTTCTTCAGTGACTTTGCCCCAGCAGTGGCGGGGGATCTGTAGGGTGCGGTGGTGTGTGAGGGGTTTTCGTTAGGAGAAGTGGATGCAGTGGTGGTCTGTGCAGGTGAGTTCGGAAGCGTGGCTGAAGGCGATGTGGGAGCTTGAGGAGAAGATGGCATCAAGCGTGTGAACAGCGATGTGGGTCGGTGTTGTGTCGATCTGTTTTAGTCCGAGGTTGGCGAGGTTATCGATCAGGGTGGAGGAGTTGTCGTCGTTGTTGTTCTCCAGACTGAACAGACTGTTCAGTTTAAAACAAAGGCCCACACCCACTCTAAGGTGACATTCTTAATCATAACTACTTTATGCCAATTACCACGAAGGTAGCAGTGTGGGTTACAACTCTTGGTGAATCAGCCAGGAAGCACTTGGGTAGATTGTTTTGTCAGAAGGACATCCAACGAGGTTGTCTATGCAGGTTGGGGATGCAGAGGATAAGAAAAACAGTTACAACTACGGCCAATTTGGTGGATTATACAAGCATTTATTCTTGTCCCTAAAGGATAAAGGTTAAATATCATAATATAATTCGACCAACTAAGTGGTCTACATGGTTCTGTCTATAACAAAAACCCTGTACCCGGTGAAGGCAAGCTTCAGACGACCATGAAACAAATCACTTTGCGAACATGATTAGTCAAAGATAAAGGGTATAGGAAAACACTTTAAACTGAACAGTAGGTTTACAGGCACACAAATAAAATAACTTTTCTTGCCTCAGCCTGATGGAACATGCATGACTTTATGTATAGGGTTTGTCTGCTCTCCCATTCCCTCTAGTGATAGTATATCTATGGACAACACTGTGGTTAAAATATGCATTCACAATACGCTAAACATAAGATCCATGGGGGACCTGTTCACAGATGGGGTGGTCAACACCTGGGAACAGATGCAAACACAAGCACATGAGACATCACTGCTCACCAAATACCATTATCACCAAGTGAAACTGTCGCAGCGCGCACGCTGCTGAGAGACGAGATGTTAGAGCCACATGAGTTAGCTTTATGGACATACTTAATGCAGGCTCGATCCCCACATCATGGGATCTTAATATTATATACATTTGCAAGGACGAAGAGCAACTCGGCTCAGACTAAGTCATGCCGGGAGTAGCTAGACGAACTGGGTGTTGACATAACCCGAGGAGCAGTGAACACACTGTTGTTCAGTCTTGAAGATTATCCCACAAAATGGGCAACATCGCTTAATATACTTCAAATACCTTCACTGAGTGTACTACACTCCGGTCACACAAATATGGGTTGCTTGAGGATGATAGCTGCATGAGATATGGGCCCAGGGGGGCAAATTTTCACTCATCTGGCCTGGGATCCGTATGTTCTGGGCTGCAGTATTCGAGGCATTACAAGACATGTCGGAGACACCATTGCCTGAGACACCATTAGTAGCTCTCTTGAGATATGACAAAGACATGCCTAGGACATCCCGAAGATTGGTAGCGCTTGGCATATTAATGGCAAAGAGAAGAATTGCTATGCGATGGATGAAGCGCCCATTGCCCAAATTATCGGAGTGGTGCACTGATCAGTCTTGTTCCAATACACAGTCGGACAATTACAATGCCCTAATGCCGATACACAGCAGACCATGGAATATTTAGGAACCATATCATGCATATCTTAGTCGCAAGGCAGCAGATGAAGGGGAAAGCGAAGAGCGGGTCGAGGCGGGGGAAGACTAGATCCGGGGTGTGGTATATAGGCACCCCTGACTGGATGAAACGTTGGTGCGCTCAGATGAGCAATATTCAAGGGTTTGTGCAGATGCTATGTGATCAATGTTAGATATCCTGTTTTCATATGTATGGCGCATTGAGATTGTTGAATGTACCCCACTGACATATACCTCAATTATCTCGATCAATATTGCTTGGAATGTATTTTCTCTCTCCAAGATGTTCTCTCCTACTAACGAGTGACACGATGATGCAAACACAGCTACTGTACTGTTTATATGCGTATAAAAGGAAAAATAAAGTTAAAAATATATATATATATATGCATTCACAAAGAGATGGCTATGATCAAACAATGATTCCGAAATTTTATACTTCTAGGGATATGAGGATGAGTAGGATCAGACCGGACTGAGGAGTGTTAATTTTGCTGAATCTATGATAGTCTCAAGATTCGTGACAAACAGAATAATTTGTTAACCTAGCTATATACTTAATAGTGTTTTCCACCACTTTCATATTCCTTGAAAGGAGCAACCTTCTGGTTTACCTCCATACTCGAATGATTCGTATTGCAAAAAGAAGGCTGTAAATTACTTTCTAAACTCTACTCAACATTCACATGCCTGTATCAAACATAAAAGCAAAACGAAAGTATGTGAACTACAGTATATATAAACATTAAACCCAATATGCATTTATGGTTTTTGAGCAAGAAAAGAGGAAACCGTCACCCCAAAGATGGCCTCTAGAAGTCCCCTAACTGAAAAGGTACCCTGCATTATGTTTAAGAAACAAGCAAGTCTTCCAGCTTAAGACATCTGTCGTGTATAGTAGGAAGAGCAGAATAAAGCACTACAGGAACATATGTGGGACAGCCCAGCAAACTCATGGTGCATGTTTAAGTTCCTGTTAAGGCCTTAAGTTAATTAGGCTATCCTTCACTTTTTGATAGGGCATAAACAAGAAGTGAACAACAAAGTCACTGTACGTACAGTGTGCTGTTAAAGGCACCTAGTCTAACAGTATGTATGATGCACCAGGACACTTCTTTTTAGGGTTGTGTAAAGATGATATGTAGACCCAGCCAGATTGGTGGTGTTGGCCTTGCTATGCGCACAACAATTCAATTATGCTATTGGGCTAAAGTGTTACAAATGTCGCAATTTCTGGGTTTTTCAACTCACCTCGATAGGAGGTATCTGAATAGGCTTTGGCTTTACATCTGTCAAGTACAAGGCACGAGAAAGCAGCAGCAGAGAAGGTGGGACATTCTCTTTCAGATGCAGGTCCAGCCACTGTAGAAAAACACAGAAAAAAAGCAGCAACAAGATGAAATATGAAATAAATGATAGATTTAAAATATATATGTCTTGTCAGTCCTACCTACTACCATCCTCAGAAATCCAATCAACTGTTTCCTATATTCAATGATTAGCCTAAGGTGTATCATGGTATCTACTTCTTTATAACAAATTGGAACCTTTCTCTCAATTTTTTGTTTGAATATTTTTATTATGATTATCTTTGCATTTCGTGTATGAGGTTACAGGAGAACAACAAAGAAAACAGCAACCATATTAAGCGGTACACTTTTTGCTTTTTTCCCAATATTCATCTCTTAAACACAACAAGAGGAAGGAGAACGGCAAATATATTAAGTACAGCTGTGTACGGATAGCCATATATGACAACATTCTGCTGTATGAATCACCCCTGCCACATGCAACCTGTAAGGCAAACAATCAGGTTAAGGCACCTTATTCAGTAAACAGGCACTAGAGGCGCATTTTAGAGCCTTTACAATCAAACAGGTGCACCTCTAGCAATCCAGAACAGGTACACCTCGGCCAAGAGGTGCCATCCCAAACAGAGGGTGCGTTAAGGCAAGTGAGGTCCGGGTATTATGAGTGTCACTGTATGGCAGGTCATTTCCAACGTGCTGCAATGTCCCCGTCCCCAGTGGTGTGCCTCCCGTTCATTGCCTAAATGAGGCATTCTCTGTCCTGGGTACTGTAATGTGGCAACCCATTGCAATCCGCAGAAGCGGTCGCTGGGCGGGGCCCAATGGGATCTATGGCTGGGTCAATATTCAATACTTTTTTTATACAACGTGATAACTATAGAACCAAATCCCGTAAAAACAGGAACTGAATCTTGTACAAAATCAAAATAAACTGGAGATAACACAGGCAAGCACGGGTGTGCATGATTCTCCGTCAACAGTGTAAGTCGTCTAATGTGATGGTCTATTGTCGCGATGGGAGTGGGGGGAGCACTTCTGGAGTCGTTTCGCACAGGGCTACTTGGATGTGTCCATGTGAGTGTCTGTCGGTGAATTGGAACCTTTCTCTCATGTAATGGAGGGAAATGCTAAGTCACGATTTATAGAGAGCTTAATTAAAAGATTCACTTATTATTGGCATCAAATAGAATGGTTCAAAATTAAAGTTAATGTCACTCGAATGCAAAAATGTTAACTTAATATTACAAACACCACTCCCTTCTGTACTTTGTGCTACACGGAACCTCATCATTACAATGACACATGTTCATTTTGCTTGAGCAGCAAAATCTAAAACCAGTACTCAAATCTATGTACCCAGCTTCCTCCTCTATGCATCAATTCACTTTCGGAATGACTACAAACCACCATAATCTTCAATAATTCTTATACATCAACATAAAATTACATTTATGAGAAACAAACATCTTCTCGCTACTGCCGATGTCATGATACTTGGTCAATCGATTAGCTACGCTCGTGAGGGCAGCACTGTCCTTGAGAGGTTTTGCACATTCATGAATGAGCATTACCGATTTCCTCAACTTCTTTTAAGTCCGATACATAAGCCATAAACTCTGGAGTCCCCAGGTTTCATCCGGCCGCTCTAATTTGTTTATTTGGATTTCAATTTTATTCGTATTCAGAAAACACAACAGATCTAGCTTAGGTTAGAACAGGGCAGTAAGATCTTGCCACAAGGGTTGTTACAAATGAATGGAAGGTAGCTCTGTTAAATTGCATTCTTACAAAATCAAAGTTTTGATTGTCAGGGATAAGGATGAAATTTCAGAGGTCTGGAAAACTGCACAATCTGCATTTGGAAAATACTATCAAATCATTGTGCGCCTCTGCTTTTTGTGTGAAATATTTGTGTGCACGAACGAGACGCTGAATATTGAGGACAGGAAGCCAATGCACCACTGAATTATTTTTGCCTCATTGGTTATCCATATTTGGGTAAATATTTATTAGACACCCTCCATCGTCTCCACTTGAAGAGTAAAAATAAAGAGCTATCACAGAGAAGAGAGGGGAGAATGCTAGTTATACAAGTGGCAGTATTCCTTGGTCTCTAATTAGTAAGAAACCTAATTAATGAGTTGTTACCAAGTTTGCTAATGGGTGAGTACTAAAATGCACTATGAAGGTACAGAAATCTGGCAGTTCACAAACCATTTTTCAGAGCACTTAGTGGTGATCACTGGCTGACATCAGTACTCAAATCTGTTAAGCTGGAGGTACAAGCTTTAGAATATAGTGAAAATACTTGTTTTGCCCCCATCAATTCGATCGTCACAGGAGGGTCTAACTGTTGTCACAGTTCCCTGATAGCAAGTTAACTTCACCAGCGTTTAAAATAATAAAACAAGCCACCCACAGAACTGGCTGTACCAGGAAGATGTATTTTTATAATTTGTATAAGGCCAGGTGTACCAATAAAACACTGTGGAGAAGATCATTCTCACACTGAGCAGACAGCTTACTTATCCAACTTTCTAGATGACCCTGCATTTTTCACCCAGTACATTCTATGTGCCTGAGCCCTCTCGAGTGGCTCTGTCTGTTATTGTTTGTTTTCGCCAGCAAAGCACAAAGCTTTGCTGGATGGGAAGAGTACCCAAAGTGTTCCCTGGCAAATTAAAAGGTAACTACTGAACGCGATGAGGCTTTAGGGATGCTGATAGTTGGTGACAGCCAAGATTTTAGTGAGAGGTCAGGCCTGAACAGGGAGTCTAACAAACCTTTTCATATAAAATTCATTATCTCCTCATCATTCTGTGTCCAGTCTCCACCTTCACTAGTGTTCTTGCTTACCCTGCCCACCAGAAAAAACAAGCATTGGCAAAGCCAACAGGTCTCGCTTATGGTACGCTGCTGTGCAACATGGCTAAAAAAACAGATAAAACCAAAAGATTTTGCATAAGCGAGTCCTATTGCCTTAGCCAATGCTTGTTGCAGTTGATGTAACTGAGACATGCGTGTGCCACATGGCAGCCGCAGCCCGTGGAGGGAGTTCTATGGAGCAGAGAGGCGGGGCAGGGGAGGGGCAGGGTGGGGGTTGCTAAAAACGGGAATATGGATAATTGGAGGTAAGTAAACTAATTTCGTAGCGCACCCTGCATCGCAAAATGCGATGCAGGGCGCGCTACGAAATTCATTTTATTTATTACATTATTTACTTACCTCCAATTATCCATATTCCCGTTTTTAGCACCCCCCCACCCTGCCCCTCCCCCGCCCCGCCTCTCTGTCCCACGGAACTCCCTCCACGGGCCGCGGCTGCCACATGGTGTGTTCTTATGTAACGTGACTGGGTGTACTCAGACTGCACAGAAGGTATTATTCCTGATGACGCACTGAATGGAGTAGAAGATGGAGGTGCAGTTCCATGCTGTCTATGTAGAGTGGATATCCTTCAGGTGGCTTCCCACTGCTACCGCCTAGTAGACAATTTCCAAGAGTTTAGGAAAGCTCTGCTGGATAATAAAGTATTAAACAAGAATCAATGTTGCTGCTTTACTTCTCTACCAGATCGCAGAAATAAGCTTACACTTTTTTTAAAAAACATCTGGCCTCCAATTTGCAGAGAAAAGCCTAAGGAAGTTTGGAATGTCGCCTTAGTAAAACACATTTCTTTGATCAATTCGAGCCGTTCCCCCTATTAGGAGAAAATTCACGAAGCTGTGCCCATCTCGAATTAGTCTAAGTTGGGGATTTTAAAGATGGCATACCTTTCCATTGGCTAGTGCCTCCTGCAGGTATCCCTGAGTGTGATAAGTGCCGGTCCTCCAGGACCAGTTCCATGTGCTCATTTAGACTCTGAAGCGGTTGGTGCCCCTCCAAGAAGGCTAGAACCAGGTTTATGCCTTCAGAAAAAGTCAGCTGTGAAGACCTGCGCTCTAGTGATCTGGGAGAAGAGGAATCTCTGACCCTTTCAGCAAGACTCAACTACGTGAATCTGCATCGAGGACATCCCAACTAACCGAGTAGTCCTAGAAGCCAAGAGAGCCTGCAGCAAGCTGGCAATGGTTGTAATCCAAAAAGATTTCCAAGTCATAATTTACAAGTGTAAAAACCTTAGGGAAAAGAACAATTCTCAAAGCGCCTTGCTTAGGGAAGGAGTAAAGGAACTAATAAAGAGAACAGTGCTTTGTGGACTCCATGAGACGAACCACTTACCTGTGTTTTAAAAATAAGGATACCAACACTTCAAATGGCACTTTATGCTTGTAGAATCTCGAGGTCTGAATGGGGTATTTAAAAAAGAAGTAAGAAAACAGTTTAGCTATTACTATATTTTTCTAAAAATAGTTTCCTCTGCTGAAAAAGTGTTTGAGATACAACACACGGGCATTCCTGCGCAATCCTCTTGGAATCTACGAAGAAATCTTTCTTCAAGTGCATTAGAATAAGTCGGCCACCAATTTTATAGCCTGAGGAAGGGTTCTGTTAAAGCAGAAAGACTACTTTAACATCACTAAAATAACTTGCCTCCCTTAGTAGAGTGGGTGGGGCCAAACAGTAAGAACAGAGGGAAGGTTATACAGTTAATGCAAACCAAATCAGGTTAAGACTATGTGTTGGAATTTCTAAACAGATTATGTCAAATGAAAATAAGTTGCTAAAGTCTCCCTCAAACAGGGAACATCAGTTGGTTTCATGCTGTCAGGCAGTTAGGAAGTAAATACAGCGAAGGGGGTGAACAACTATAGGATTTATATGATTCCGCAGCAGAGGCAATTGCAAATGGTTCCCAGTTCTGGAGTTTTAGCTCTTTAAAAAGAAAAAATGCTTCAGGCCCAGATTTACCAAAAAGTTGGGCGCTGAATTAAAATGTGCACAAACAGAAATTTGCAGAAACGTTTGCAGTGCCATATTGACTAAGCTATACATAAAATGGAGTTTCAGGACAACACTATGCTTTTCACCACACCGCAAAGGCAAGACAAAGGGGTCTTGTGAGGAAATTGTACTCAAGGTACTAGTTTCTTTGAACCGTCCAAGGTTAAACCACATGTGCAATTTTACAAATATTACACATGGAAATTTCATGTGTTATTCTGCTTTTCCACTGCTTGCACCTGGTTTTATTTCGTGCTAGGATTTCATAAAAAGACAAGGAATGCTTCTTTAGTAGGTCTGGCTCAGCATGAAATCGTAAAGGTCTTTGTGCTGCATTTGCTTGCTTACATCTGTTTGAATTCATTATACTTGATTTGCATACAACTAAACACAGCCAGTAAGCACTGTACTTGTTTCCACGTTTTGTGCCGCTTGCTTTGCATAGCCACACTTGATGCTGCATACAAGCACAGTAAATCAGAGTCTTGGTGTCTCAAACAAGCTGCTCAGCTGGACAATCCATGAATCGGAAGAGCTGAATAAAATGTCAGAAACAAGAACACTCAGTTCCAAAACAAAATGGGGCAAAATGTTCAAATAATTAATTAAAAGAATCAGTGAAACAATGGTTCAGTTTCTTCTCTAGACAACAAAGCAGTTTCAAATGTGATGCTGTGATTTCTGATTGGCTTACTGATGCGGCTAAAGCTAAGCAACCAATAGGAAGCAGGGGGTAATGTTCTCATCTTTATGCTGCAGACGAGGCTAAGGGAGGCAAGAACATTCTTGTACCAGTGACTGGGCAGATGTGGATCAAGAAGAACTGATTGGTCCTTAAAGCACCCCCCCACCCCACATGAGGGTTCTGTCTTTGGGTATAGGCCAGAGGGTCTCAGGGGAGGGCTCTTGAAGAATTCTGGAGCATCTAGTGCTGTGTTATTTCTTGATTATATCCTGGTTAGTCCAGTAACTAGGGTGACCAACCGTCCGTAAATTTCACGGACAGTCCGTAATTTCGGCCGTCTGTCCGTTGTCCGTGAAGGATTCTTTAACGGACGCCATTTGTCCGTCATTTTAACAGGGCACCTGTTGCCCCACGCTAAAGCCGGCACAGCTTGCACCCACCTCCCTTCTTCACTCCAATGCTGTACCAAAGCTCCTCAGACACTCAGCAGCATTGGAGAGGCACAGCGGGATGGCAACCCTCACACCTCCAGACCTGGATGACCTGTTAAGAGGTGCTTCGAAGGTGACTGAGAGGGAGGGGCTGCAGCTTCAGGAGCAGTGACATCTATTCACATGCAAACAGCCCTGAATGCATCATGTCTCTGCTATTTAGAGGGGGGCTCACACATTCCATTTCTACCCAGGGCCCCAAACATCCTAGACTCGGCCAGATAGATAATACTTTATTTGATTTAAAAAAAATCATAAAAGGGTGGACTACCACCATGCAAGCAACATTTTCATCATAAAAACAACACAAAATCAACTTTGAATCAACTTAAAAACTAATATCATAAAATAAGCAAAATTAGCGGGGAAAGGTCTAAAAGGAAAAAGAATAAAAGGAATCTTGTGTGTTCGTTCTGGATACACATTATTTTTAACTCGTAATAAGAAGGGGAGAGGTGAAAAGGTATGGGAGAATAATAGGAGTTCACACAGGGGGCACGTTAACTCGTAATACAAAAAGGCGACCGTTTGGAGAGGAGGGGAAAAGAGTGGAAGAGTCCGTGGCCGGCCAAAGCCTGGCCTATTGTCCGGAGACCTCTTTGATTGCTGCCCTGTTTTCCAGCTCTATGGCAGCGAGATTCAAAAATGTTATGGTTTTACATGAGAGTTCTATACAAGTTCCACTTAGGCATCTTATCACCGCCGCCCTACAAGTTCTCACCTGGGCTTCTCTTAGAAGTGATTGAAGAAGCATTTTCTAAGATTCTGAAGTGCCGGGCATATGCATATAAGGTGCAGTAAAGACTCTGCGCCGTTGCCACAGAGGCGGCAGCCGGGAGTTTCCCACAGCCGTAGCCATCTTGGAGTGAGATCTTTGGTCGAAAAGCAGCCCAGCCTTAACAGGCTTAGTTTCCTTTTGTAGTGGTCCCTGAAGCATTCTTTCAAATATTCCTGAGGTTTTAAGTGGGTATATGACGGCAAAACGATCCAGGCATGGTTTTTGCCAGCCATTGCCGCTTTATCCATGAGTAATGATGCTTGTTTGACTGCTTTCTTGGTTATCAGCTTAAAAGCAGAATAAGTCATGGGCAAAAGCAAGGATTCTTCCAGTTTTAATGCTTTGAGAGCTTGCCTCAAGGTCTTATATATTGAGCCCGGAAGCCCGGACTGTTTTTTAACTTCTGACCAGCAAAGGTGCGCCAGGGATTCGTCTGCTGCGTCCCTCATGCGCCAATAATATTTGACGAGTGCTCCTTGTCTTGCCGGGAGCTGGTTAGTAAGACCAAACTCCAAGCGAATTTGGGCTTGAGAGATATGACGCGGGATTGAGAAAAGGTTTTTGAACAGCCTGGATTGGGCGAGATTTAACACTGCGAAGTCCCGGGTTGCCAATAATTCAGAACCATATGTTAGTGATGGCAGAAATTTAGCGGCTGCAATCTTAAGAATGTGGCCAGTGGAATGTCCGTTTAATTGCTTTTGGACAGCTTTAAAAGCAAATTGAAGCTGCTTGGCTTTGGATTTCCCCTGTTCCAAGTGCTGTTTAAACTTTAATCGGTGGTCCAATAGGATTCCCAGGTATTTATATTGAACTACCTGGGTTAGAGAGGTAGAATGTATCTTCCAGACGAATTTTTGTTTTTTCTTTCTTGAGCCGCAGAAGCATAGGATGTTTGTTTTTTTTAGGTTTATAATTAGTTGTGCGTTGGAGAGGTACTGCGACAGTTTGGAGATCAAGCGTTGTAGACTGATGGGGGTTTTTGGGAGGAGCACAATGTCGTCTGCATATTGAAGACTTATTATAGGTGAGTTGTCCAATTTTGGTGGATCCCCCTGAATGGTACGCAGGTCACTTTCTAGGTCCGCGGTGTAGATGTTGAAGAGGCTGGGGGCTAGTACACAGCCTTGCTTTAAACCGTTGGTTGTGTGGAATTTCTTTGTCAGGCGTCGACCATCTCCTTTTTTCACTTGAACCCAAGTGTCTGAATAAAGCTCAATTATTGCTCCCAACAACTTTGGCGGCACGCCCCAGGCTTTCATTTTGGCCCAAAGATTGGATCTAGGCACTTTGTCAAAGGTCGCTTTTAGGTCCAGAAAACAAGTGTACAGCGGGGTGGAGTTGTGGCTTGCTTTGTTAACAAGGAGGGTTAAAGCGGATAGGTTGGTCAAGGTACCCAGTCCTGGCCGAAAGCCTGTTTGTGTCCGAGGAATTATCCCTGTGCTGCTCACCCAGGATTCCAGTTCCACCAACAAGTTGGAAGCATAGATCTTGGCCTCCACATCTATTAAGGCTATCAGCCTATAGTTGTTAGGGTCTGCGCGGGACCCGGATTTATAGATTGGGTGAAGAATGCTGCCTCTCCATGATTCGGGAATGTTCCCGGTCTTTAGGCTGTGACCAAATAAAGGTGTTAGTTGGCTGGCCCAAAACGTTGGGTCTTTCCTAAATAAGGCATTGGGAAGCCCGTTTGGTCCGGGTGCTCCATCTGCTCTCAATGTTTTTATGGTGTTTGAGACCTGCTTTATTGAGAATGATTCCATGTCTCCCGTATTCTTTGATGGCCGTGAATTCCTAATGATTTTTGGAGCTAGCTTAGTGCTCAGGCTGTAGCGAGGAAGCTCCTCAGGACGCTCGGCGTTATTATCCGTGAGTGAATTGTGCGGGGAATTATATAATAAGTCAATGTGACTACTCCAGAGCTGGTCCGTCATGTCTGAGTTAAACTGGCGATTTTTGCCATTTAGCATAAAGTTTATTTTTGCCCAAAAATCTTTTGAATTCTGCAATTTGCTTGCGTGGAGTATGGAGCACGCAAATTTTTCCTTATGCATTCGCTTGGCCAGATTGATCTCTCTTTTTAGTTCTCTTTTTAGAGATTCGATTGTGTTCAGCGTAGATTGTGATAGCCGAGGGTCTTTTTTGCGTTCGGCACTTAGGAATGCGTTTAATTGCCTTTTTAGCTGGCGCAGTTTCGGTGTGTACCATTCCCCACCTCTTTTTCTTGTGGGTTTGCGTCCTCTATTGTTAAATTGGTGTTTCTTGTTGATCTCCATTACGAAGTTTTCCCAAGTTTTAACTGTGTCTCTCGATGTTTCAGATAGTTGGAGCAATGCGTGGCATGACGCCATTAGGATAGACAGATTTCCTTCGTTCCAGTGTAGCCGTTTTAGGTTAAAGATTTTTGTGTTCAAGGACAGAGGCGCGGCCTTCACCGACTTTGTAGGTTGGATGTTCAGGATAAGGGTCTGTGGAAAATGATCGCTTTCTCCGCGCTCCTGAATCTGGAAGTCACTAATATGATGAAATAGGTCAGGGTCAGCCAGGGTATAATCTAAGGTAGAGCCTGAGTTCTTGGAGACCCTCGTTAGGGCGGCTGGTCTGTCCAGATGGCCTCTCCCATTTAGGGTGTACAGATGAAGAGCTTCCAGTTCTGAGGCGCATTTCCTTCCCAATGCATTTTGTCTGCATTGGTTGCCCTGCCGTGGCTCGATGTGAATGGGGAGGATTCCCTCCTGACCACAAATTAGGTTCAGATTAAAATCTCCCGTTATAATCATGTTTTCACTTGGATAGATTGATTTCAGTGACTTGATTGTGGTGACTAGTTGTTTTATCCTTTTCCCTTTATGTTTTCCGCCGGGGTGCATGTAGAGATTCACGATCAAGAGACCCAGGTTTGGGGAAATTTCCACTTTGATACATTGCATCCATGTAGAGTCTAAGTCGATGCTAGTTGGTGTCCAGGTAAACTCTGTCGGTGTGAAAATGGATAGGCCCCCTTTGACCCTGCCGGAGCGTCCATCCTTCTGGGCTGGAACAAAGAATTCTTTGTATCCCACTAGAGGCGAGTTTTTGATCTGCCATGTTTCTTGAAACAAAAGTATTTTGAATTGGGTTATAAACTCAATAAAGTCGTCTTCCTCCAGCTTTGCATTTAAACCATTGATGTTCCATGAGCAGATCGTGCAGCCCTGCTTATCCCCCTTCGTTAGTCTACTGTCAGTTCAAGCTGCATTCCTCTGGGATTGTGCCCGAGTAGCGTGTTGGGGCCTTTCGGGCATTTCTGCCTCTTGGTGAGCGAAAGTGATTGTGATTTGCCTTAGTCGCTGCGCTTCCGCTTCGATACTGCTTCTTAAATCTGGCCCTTTGGCGTTTTTTAAGAGGCTTATTTTAGGGTTTTGTTTCCGCAGCGGGCTGGGATATCGTGCGGGCTCCACTTTTTTTAATTCAATGCCCCATGCGGCGAAAGCCTCCCTATGAGACAGGACTAGATCTGTGATGGTATAATTGGTCCACGTTGTAATCGTCGAGTCGGAGCCTGATTGAAGAGGGTTTGGTTTGAACTCTATTAATTCGAGGTCGCTCGATTTTAGGTGTCGTAGACCTGGTAGTTCTTCTAGAAGTCTTAAAATGGCCCCTCTGTTCAGGATGTCGTAGGACCCTCTTGAACAATATTGTGGAGTAAACTCGATTTTGTTGCTTGACGTGGACCTGTTTGGGATTTTTGGTCGTCTGCTCTCTTCATTAGGTGGAGGGGCCGATCCTACCTGGTCCCCCTCTAGCTCTAATGTGTGTGAGTTTACCATCTGTACGCTATTGGCAAAATCTTGTCCGTTGGAGACTGGAGCTGATGGTACATGAGGTTCTCCGCCCTGTGTGTCTCGTGAATTGATTCCCTTGATCTTTGCGGCATTATCTAAGTTGGCTTGACTTTTGATGCCTGGGGCTTTGCTAGGTGAGTTGTTTTCGCTTGAATCCTTCCTTTGATTAATGTTTATGTTTTTTCCCGGCTCTTGAAGTGGTACCTTACAATCTGGTTTTTGTCCCGCGGATTTAAAAATGCTGAACACTTTTAATGTGTTCTCGTTTGTAGTTGTATCACCTATTGCTCCTTTTGGAATTAAAGTTGAGGGTGCCTTGGTGGGTGGGTGAACCGTCGGCGTGGACCCTTGCTCTGGCGTTGTTCTAGTTTGTGGTAAAACGCTCTCGGGGTGCTGTTTGGCTTCCTTGATCTCAGAGTTGTTGATGGGTTTTTCCGACGAGGTTTGTGGAACCCATCGGTTATGTGTAGGCTGTTCGGAATTCGGTTTAAACCGACTCTAAACGACAGTACCCTACCGGATGAAAATCAGCTGACCTGGTTTAAACCGAGTGTCACTGATTTTCATCATTGTTGCAGGTTTTGGCCACAGGAGGGAGCCAACGCATAATAAACTGGCGCCTGGCGTGGAGGTGTCAGGCGAAAACACTGCTTCTGGGCCGGTCCACACATGGGGAGCCATGGTGTGAATGGCCCCAGGACAGAGCAACACCAGGCCCCCTCCCCTGTCTGGCTCACTTGGGGGGAGAGGAGGTGTTGTGCTCTGCTGTCTTACTGCAGCGGCCAGCCGCACCCGAGTATTTCACAGGTCTTTAAAAAGACCATTTACTTAACAGGGCTTTGATGTTGTTAACAAAGGAGTGGGCGAGAGGAGTGGGCACCTGGGAAAGAGGCGGCACACTTAAATTTCTTGCACCACTCCTGGGCTTGTCATATCTGGTCTCTCACTCGTCTCCTCTGGCTCAGCTATTTCCTCACCTGCAGCTTTATAACCTCTCTCTCCTGACGCGCGTTCTCTCCCTCTCACGCTTTGCTATCCAGTCCCTCTTCCGCTGACATGCACACCAGACACTATTACCTCTCTCCTTGTGTGTGCTCTGTTGGTGTTTCCTTATTGTCCTCTTTCGTTTCTCTTCCCCTGTTTTCTCCGCCTGTTCACTCTCTGTTTTTCTCGCTCCTTATATGCTCAGGGAGAGAGAGTTGCAGGGTCACCTTCTCTTCTGGTCTCGTAAATTGCAATAATAAAATAAAATTGTGCACCTATGTTGTTTTTTTGTTTTTTGCCGTTTTCCACGCATTGCAATTTCACGAAAATCGAAGAAACATTTGCAAGCCAAAAGAAATGCAAGCGCTTCCCCTTTAGCTCTGAGGCCTTGCATCAGTCATCGCCCTGCCTGCATTTCGCGGGTGAGGCAGCCTGTAATTGTGTCATTTGGCAGGTTTAACACTTCCTGGCAGGGGGCTATTAAGGCGAAGTATTTGCGCATAACTATCAGAGGCAGGAACAAAAGCGCGCCCATTTCGATGTGTGGCACTGCTATCCTACCCACCTTCACTCCCTTGCACGCACTCCCACCCCCTTAGGCTAAACTGCAGCAGTGTAGGGTGTCAAGCCAAGGAGAGCACCGAGGTGTCATTAAGCAGACCCAGAATATGTTTTTGTGATGGCAAATTTGTGTCCGACCTGAAGACTATTGTGATTCCGAAGGAAAATGCTTATTAAGAGTTGTGGCCGCTTTGAGGAGACTTGAGGCTGATGTCACGTCGAGGACTGCTTTGAATTTAACAAGCACCGAGCATCGTTGTTTGCTGGTAATTTATGTCACCTTTTCCCAGTCTGTGTAAGCTCTTTCTTTTATTGCGTGTCATTTCTGTTTTACTTCTTGAACATTTTCCACTCCAGCAACTACTGTTGAAGCTATCACATTGCTATAATATCTTTCTTGTCCATGGTTGCTGTGATTTTTCTGCCGCCCAATGATACATCAGAACATTTCTATTGCATTATTGACCTTTATCAAAGCAGCTCCCTACATAGAAAAAACTTTTTATTGTTGTGCCTTTTTTATTTGTTGCCACAGTGTAGCACATTTCAGCACATCATTGCCTTTTGGGGGGGTGGAGGGGTGGTGGCAGCGTTTACGTGCATTCATAGAACAATGCATTGTCAGAAAAGATGTGTGTTCAGTACGTGTTCCTTTTCCGTGGTTCAGTTCCAGAAGTACCTCTGGGCTCTGTGTCAGCTAGAATTGCACTTCTGTGAATATGCACTTACTCAAGGCTGCTTATCTTCCCTTTTGGCCCAAACCTCCAGGCATGGCCTTTTTCTTTGTCATTTTCTTGATAGGGAAAAGCCAAACAGTTGATTATCGTTAATCTCATTTCATAGTTTCAGCCAATCCCTAGATTGGCTGAAAGATACTCTCTGCTCCAATGTTGAGAATTCCGTTTTCATAGAGAGGAGCTTTGGATACTAGATTTCTGGAGTGCAATGGTCCGTCTGCCTCCAAAACAACTGCACAGCACAACCAGAGCAAAAAGAAGTTAACAACTGCAATATCTATAGGTTTCAGCAAAATTCCCAATTTCTGCAGCTAATGTGTTGGCAGTGAGAACATTTGACTATCTGTGATATGTATTTGTATGTATTTAATGCTTATTAAGCGCAACTGTCACCCAAAGGGTATCCTGGCGCTGAGACCGAATCCAACCATCGGGTGAGTGCCTTAGATTGCTCTTGGAAATAAGTGGGTCTTGAGATCCCTTTTGAAAGAGGACAGATCTTGTCTACTCCTCAATGTCAGAGGTAGGGTGTTCCATAGCGTGGCGGCCGCAAAGCTAAAAGCGCGGCCGCCCATCCTCACTCTGTTTATCCTGGGAATCCTCACCAGGAACGCCGAGGAGGATCTCAAAGGTCTGGCAGCTTGGTACCAAAAAAAGAGGTTTTGGAGTGGTATCGGTCCTAGTCCGTGCAGAGCCTTAAAGACGAGGCATAGAGCCTATAGTGATAGCGAGCCGGCAGTAGCGTACTAGAGCAGGGTCATGGCAGAAGCCTTGACCATACTTTGTGGTTTCCACATTTTGCTCTACACTGAAAATCCTATGAGTCTGTGCAAAGCACTTAATCTCCCCATGCCTAACAAAATGATGAATATGCCCTCATGTAACGCAACTGGTGCTATGTAAAGCGCTCTGATAACCGATACCGGGTTCAAGTTCGCACTGTATAAAACTCTGGAAAAAAAGCACCGATCAACTTCCCTTCCTCCTTCCCGTCTTGGGACCGTGGGCAGAGGACTTAAAAATAAAAGAGGGTTTGCTTTATGATTGAACAGAAATGGTCACATTTGGAATCAAATGAACAGTGCTCCTGCAACTCTAAGTGTGAGTGTTTAAATGTAACTAACATTGTAAGGGATTGTAATTGTTACTGATAGGAATGCAAACTGCCACACAGGCAAGAAAGAAAGCTCAGTTAAACGCTCCCACGCGGGTTTCCGGAGTTAGCCTACAGGCCACAGCAGCAACCACTGCAAGGCAGATTCCACCCTTCATCCTTCTAAAGTCGACAAAACGAGCATTGTTGAGTTGGGCCGATGTGATTACATTGGCTACTTTCCGCTTTAAAAAAATGGCTAATTACACGAACAGGTACAAAAGGGGTGGTGATGGACGGAGCATCTGAACCAATCAAACACTCACACCCAGTAAAAAGATCTGGGTTTAATCCATCACCATTCTTTAGCCCACTCTGCCACCCCAGTTCAGACATGTGCAAATCAGTCTGACCCTGTGCCTCATAGGAACAGTCCAGCCCGACTGTCAAGCCATGCCTTCCCTGGACCGGAAACAAGCTTCCTAGGACCGGTTTCTGGCATTTCAGCCGTTAATTACACAAACAAGTACCACGTAGATTGCAATGTGTTGTTGTTTTTTTAACATTCAAGTAGTTTTATTTGTGTACAATTATAAATTATTTTGTTTTTTTCTTTCTAAGATTCACAAACTAATGTGCTATTGATAGATTAGTGTTGGGAGCAAATGAGGTAGGCAGCGGGATTTTATACGTATGTTGTGTTACATCACATTTGACTTTGGCTCAAAAGTAACATCTCCATGTATAACACTCAGCGTATATCGGCAGCCAGAAAACGACTCGGCAAGCAACAGTTAATGTTGTTGACCAGGGATATTGTGCTGCAAAACTAAATACTAATAAGGTCCCAAAGGCGAGACCTATTGTCATGGTGCACCTAACAGTACCTTATTGCATTTCAGTACTTGCTACACAATCCTGTTGGAGAGAGGTCAAAAAAGCAAAAGCTACTATCACTGTCGGACAAAAAAAATCAAGTGCAAAAAAAGCCCCAAATACTTTTTTTTTTGCTACAGGAAGTCTTTTTCTTAACCCCATTTTTAGGGCTCGGACTCCTTCCCAGTGAAACTGGGAGGAGTTTCGAGAACTAATGTTAAAGGAGAAAAAAGAAGTATCTCCTAGGGCCTTGGAGAGAGAAATTCCACACATTCCTTACCGTTTTCTGTCATCTGTTCAGTGATTCGTCTTCCCTGTGCTGTGTATGTAGTAGCCTTGAAGTGATAGGCTTTAAGTAATTTACGCGTGCCCGATGTGGCATTTTGTGTGCGCGAACGAGCAGGCAGAGTGATTAATCTTAATTACGAGCTGTCAGAGTGCCCGTGTAATGCAAGCCAGATGATGCGAACGCGTTCACAGCGGTGAGCGCGTTCAATGTTAAATGACGAGAGGCAGCAGGCGAGGCTCACAGAAGATGACTCATACATGCTCGTCCACACTGTAGTTCTTGTGTTTCCTGAAGAGTCTCATTTCCAAAGGGCGCCATTTCCTTCTTTTCCTCGCACGCTGGCTGCACTGCACTATTTTTGTCTTGTTTAAACGCTGTTAATAGTGCATCCTACTTTTTTTACAATTCGATCGCTTTCGCGATTGGTTGAAGTGCCGCTTGTTTTCTTTGTAGTAAACAAAACCGAAAGTGTATTTTTATTTTCCTCGGGAGATCCATCCTATTTCCGACTACTTTTTTTTCCTGTTGTGTGAATTATGACAGGGGGGCCTTTGGTGCAGATAATGCATTGTGTCAACTTTCAAATACAATGGGTTTCAGTGTAAGACGCTGCACATATATGTAGTTTTGATTTGTGCACTGTAAATCTCCAGGTTGTAGTTGATTAAAAAGGCACTGCTTGGCATGTCTTATAAAATAGGCCCGTTGCATGTTTACAGTATTGCAGGACCACCGATGTGCTGTGTGTACTCTTCTGTACACATACATTCCTAGATCAGAGAAAGGATGGCTCCAGAACCCGTCTTACTTTTAATGCATCTATGGGCCCAGCGCTGCCAGAAGCAATGATGTCATAGTCACGCCAGTAAGCAGAACACTGAGTTACGACGCAATATGCTTCGGAAATGGGTCTCTCGTTAGGTTTTCATTTTATCGACCTCAGGCAAATGAAATTCTGGGTTGGCCCTTCTGGTGCTTGCACCCACCTCCCACAGGTTGCGCACAGTTCTCTGGAGCAAACGCCTTAACCCACTGTTATGTTACCTTGACATACAGACATAATAAATGCATGCATGAATTTAAACGAGCAAGACAACAGTGGCAAATAATAAGAAACAGAAGAGGCCATTTAAAGGATTTGAGGCGTTGCTTGTGAGCTGGACCTGGGAGAGCAGTGGACTGCACCGGCGATGAGGTGAGGGAGGGGAGCGTAAACCAGGCGAGTCCTGTATCAGTAGGAAATCCTTAAACTAAGCTGATGAGAAGTGTCAGAAAGAATTTAGACATTGATGTATTTTACTTGAGATGTGGGAGGGAGGGGGTGGGGGCAGTGCACGGGAGCGGGTGCGGCTGCCGTGCTCGCAGCACTTGGCTGCCGCTGCAGCAGAGAGTGTATCAGCCATTAGCCTGCATTACAGTGACCCGCAGGGAGCACCAGCCGTTTGTTTTCATTTATTTCTCCTTGCAACCACCCTTCTGGAGCTCGGGGTATAGTACCATGGGTTAATGTGCCTGCTGCGGAGAGCGATTCAAATCAGCCCGGCACATTCAATTCTGCTTAAGAATATGTAATGATGCAGTACATTCAAGTGCGCAATAATGTTGGTACTGGCTGCTTTTAGGCTGAGGCAGAGCAATTTGTAGTTGACCATATGTTTTATAATGTCCACTTTATTCTTGTACAGAGTTTTGTGGGCCGTGTAATATTGTTGAGATATTGCGCAAGTGCACCTTCATATTTTCACAGCGTTTCAGAATTTTTAGCCGCTGCTAGAAATGCAATATACCAGGCTTGCTTTCTATTTTATAATAGTTTTTGGAAAACGTGGTCAGGATTCGTAAACCTATTTACAGAAAGGCAGCGCAGTCCTTAAACATTCTACACAAAAATATGGAGAAGATTGGCATACAATAGTGATTGATGAGAATAGATTGCAAAAGTCCTGCCACCAGAGTAAACCCCAACGCAACCGATGTTGACAGAAATCTGCGCAGATTTTTTGAAAAGCTCCTTATGCATAGAATTGTGCTCTTTATAAATGAAGAGAAAGTCGCCAAAATGAGAATTCTATTATATACGCCACAATGAGTATTACAAAATCAACGCATGCTTCCAATTGTGTTCTCATTGGTCGGGCCAATGTTGAGGTTGGAATGGATCACAGTGTTTTAACAAAGCTGATGGTCCATCTTGCAACGGTATCTGTTCTGACTGTGATCAGAGTCAGTGTTGCGCAATGGTCTGGCGATGTTGGTTATCGTCGGGTAACGTTAATGTAAGGCAGGGTTGGCTGATGGTGGTGGCTCATGCTTGGTCAGGTTATCTTGATGGTCTACAGATGTTGTTTTCTATCACTATTCTTCGGATTTCCTCAGCAGCCCCGGCAACCTGGTGACCGGAACAGGATTCTATTTATTAAGAATTCATTTAACCTGTGTGGGGTTTGTATTCTGTATTCAAATACAGGTTCTAAAAAGTGCACAACATTCTGCTGAAGTATTCCCTTTGTGCTGACAGTTGGGCATTGGTTTGTTGACACCCTGCAACTTTGTTAATCTCATCAGAAACCATTAGTGTGCACTTGCTACAGTTTGCATATGGTCGTTCCTTCCATTGTGTCCAGGGTTGTGTCTGTGTGGTGCGTTCTTGTGCTGAAAGAACTTTCTTGGCCGTCATTGGGGTTCCGTTGACTGCAACATCACTATATAAGATCCTTGGAATGGTGCTGCTAAGGGTGAGCAGTGTGCGAGTGTGCAGGGTGAGCAGTGTGTGACTATGCAGGGTGAACAGTGTGAGTGTGCAGGGAGAGCAGTGTGTGACTATGCAGGGTGAACAGTGTGAGTGTGCAGGGAGAGCAGCGTATGAGTGTGTAGGGGCACTGTGTGAGTGTGCAGGAGACGAAAACTCAAACTAAGTCCACCACACACATACATACATAAGACCACACACAAAACACCACACCACACACACCACACACACATACACCACACACACATACCAGACTCACACACACCACACGCACACCAGCCTGTCACCAGCACACGCTCATCACAACTCACCACCACACACTCACCACCGCACACTCACCACCGCACACTCACCACCACACACTCACCCCCACAGACTCACCACCACACACTCACCACTACACACACAACCACACACAACCACACACCACCAGCCGTCAGTGTACGCTTTCACCAGGCGCAAACACCACCAACCATCAATGTACACTTTCATCAAGCACAAACACCACCAGGCGTCAGTGCAGGCTTTCACCACGCACACAACACCAAATGTCAGTGCATGCTTTCACCAAACACACACACACACACACCACCAGCCGTCACTGCACACTTTCACCAGTCACACACAACACCAGCCGTCAGTGCATGCTTTTACTAGGCGCACATACCAGCAGCCAACAGTGCACAATTTCTGCAGGCACACACACCACCACCCATCGGTGCACACATCAATTGTTAACGCATCCACAATTAACTATTGTAGCAATTGCAATATGGTGCCCTTTACTTTTAAACATATTCATCTAAAGTGCAGCATGCCACCATTCCTAATATTCCAATCCAACACACATATTTCCACTACACACCACATGCATAGACTCCATAACACATGGCTAAAAGACATTGCCATTTACAATTCCATTAGCTCTAACTCAAAAAAATCCGAGACCTATTGCATTTCTAATGCTTGTTTGACTTGCATATGCCTCTTCGGCCACACTGCAATTTCATTATAGCATTAAAAAAAATTCTCTACGTATATTTATTGACAAACTCTGAGTCACCAATTCAAGCTTACATTTAAAACAAGTATTTGCAATGGAATAGGTCTTGCATTAACGCAAGTTTGAGCTGTGGACATTGCAAATAACAATGCCTTTTATTTTTGTATTTGTATTTAAACATAAATAAAAGGCTTTGTCATTTACAATGCCAATAGCTTAAACTCGCATAAGTGCGAGACCTATTGCATTGCAAATGCTTGTTAAATCTGAGCTGCAGAATCAAAGTACAATGGAAAGTATTTCATGACTGTATTAACTTCTGAAATGTAGAGCATGATACCATTTCTGAAGAAAACGGAAAACGCAATAATAAAAGCGAAGCGTTCCACAAACACCGGTAAAACACTGTTTCAGTTGGTTTTTTTGGCGCGAAAATGAGTAACCACTGAAAAGCACTGTTTTTTTAAGGTATGAAAATCACTGGAAAACACTGAAAAAACACCACCAGAATTTACCAAAAATAGAAACTGAAAACAGGAAAGCCTAGTTATGTGCTTTCGCGTTTCTAGCTTTTCTTAGTCGCTTCCGTTCTCTCTTTGTGAGCGTTGGAGCCTGTTTGATGTGATTTGCGATTGGAGTGACATTGGGAATTGGCTCCTGAATTAACTCGGCTGCCTCTATGCGGTTAACTGAGTTATATTCGTCTAAGCTTGCTGGCGACCTGTTTTCATTTGCTGGGGGGGAGTGTAGATGGTCTTGAGATTCCGGGCTCTCTTCGCCCCTGCTAGCATTGGGCAGCCTTGTCAGCCTGCCGGAGCCCTCTTTAGAGTGCCGATTGCCAGTTGATTCACTTGTTGTTGTGGTTGTTTCCGTTGGGGAGTCTTTTGATGAATCCTTAACAGCCCCCAGTATCTGGGTCATCAGACTGGGTACTGTGGCCAGTTTGTCTATTATGTTGGAGCAGTGGCAAGTGTAGAAAGTCTGATCCTTATTTAGTTGAACCTTAGTGATCATGGTGTTTAAGTCTTGTAAGTTTGCTTCAATCCCCTGGACGTGGAACGCCAGGAGGTTGAGCAGGTCAACTTGAGTATCCAGTTTGTCCGCGTGATAGGACATGGCGGCTCCCATGGTTTCCATTGTCTTTAATAATTGCGGCCAAATGGAAACCGTTTGGCTGATCTCTGGCGATTCCCCCTGAGAGTGTCTGGGGATGGGGATAGGTGATAAAGCAGAGTAGACAAAGGGGTCTGATTGGATAAAATGCTCACGCAGTCGGTCATTCCCTGGCCTTTTGTCGGTACTCTCTTCCTTCCCTGGACCTTGATTGTATTGAGCTGATAGCTCGCGTGTACTTCGTTCGAGTTTTGCTGTCTCAAATGCTGTTAAATTTAGTTCCTGTGGCTTCGATGGCAGACTGTCTCTGATAGCATCCGTGTCTTCATTAACTTGTCCGGTGGAAAGAGAGCAGTGCTTTTTTCCCAAACCCGGCGTGAGCTGTCTGGACGTTGGACTGTGAGAGTTTGCCTGTGGCGTTGGGCACGGTTTTTCAACGCGGGGTTGCACCTGAGACTGCGGGGTTAATCCCTCAATTGTAGTCGGGGACGTGTTCTGAATTATATGTACACTCTGCTCTAGAAAAACCGAGTCATCAGTTGCGTCCGGGGCCCAGTGTACTAGGGCACGCGCCGGTAGTGTGTGGGTCATTTGTGGTAATTGAAAGGGTGGATCCCCCTTAGCTTGCTTTGAGTCTTTAGCTGTTTGTTGGGTCTTTGAAACGTTTGACCAGAGAGGGCCGGACCCCTTACATCCGGAATTCCTTCTTGACTTTGTGGTATGGGCTTTACAGGATTCACTGTAACACCTTGGCCGGTATGGTGGTGATGCAGACCGTGGGGCTTCCTTATTTGTGCCCTCCATGTGAGCTTTGTATTGTATGCTTTTGCATTTGGAGCCGGAGTCATGTGGTAGGGGTACCTTCCCACTCCCACTCCCCGTGGAAAGTCTTTGACAAACTGTAAGGAAATCTGTGATCAATGCCCTTTTGCTTGCTTTTAAATGCGGGGCCTGTTCGCTATGTGCAGGGAGTGGTGTTATGTCTCTCAAATTATTTCCCTCATTCTTCTCTACAGGGCCGCTGGTTGTACTATCCTTGTTGGTCCTATTGGCTCCCTCGTCCAAGCTTAGTGAACCAGGATTGACAGATTGATGTAACGTGCCTTGGGGGGTTTTTGCGAGGCCTGCAGAGTCAGTAACGGGGGCTGTTGTGCTACAGCCATGATCTTCCTGGGTTGATTTAATGGGACTCTTTTCCCTGCCCACGACTGTTCCTTCGACTTCCTCCTCCGCCTCTTTCACCACCTCGGTGGTCATACATGGGAGGACCCCCTTGACCTTCTTTGTCTTCCCCTGTGACATAGCTGCTGTGGCGTCTTCGCCTCGTAGTTTCCCCGACCTCATGCTACTTCGTAGTGAGTTGTGGTGAGTAGCGTTGTTGTTGGTTTATCTGATGTGTTGACTGAATTGCTTCTGTTTTGTTTTTTTTGTTGCTTGTGATAAGGGTGTCAGGGAATGGCAAATGACAGAAGGCGGTAGCAAACTGCGAGTGGCAAGCAGCGAGAAAGCAAGCGGGGCACACGGGGAAACCGCAGGCTGGGTGGACCTAGCCAACCAGCCTCCCTGGGTCCACCCCCGGCTCTTACTTTGCGGCCGCCTCTAACGGCTGCCGCGCTTGCTTTTCTTCTTTCCCTCCAGCTACCGCCTCTTACCTTGCTGGCACCTGTTCACCTATTCCCCAGGGTACAGACTGCAGCTCCTCCTCTGCTGACTGTCTGGCCGGATGTGGGCAACCAGTTCTGCTGGAGAGTTTTGTCAGGTGTTTTGCCGGGGGGCCCGACTCACAGGAGGACCCACGGGATGGCTCGCTGTGACTCCCGTCTCCGTCGGGCCGTTCCCGCCGTTTCGGCCTTTTTTCGCCGATTCCGCTGTTCTATAGCCCTCTAGAAGCCCTCAAGAAGCTCCCGCAGCTGCTCCTGGGCGACTCGGTACTCGCCAAGGCTCCCGCCCCTCTCGGGCCGTTCCGGCCATTTTCGGCCGTTTTCGGCCGGCGTTTCCTGCGAGGAGCGCTGCCTGCGCCTGTGCCTGGAAGCCGCCGGTGCTCACCGTTGCTGTCAGGGGGTCAGGGGTCTCTGTGAAGCGGCGGTCGGCGGGCGGCTCAGGTGGACGGCAGACACAGACTGTGAGGCTCTGTGTTAGTGTCCGCCCTCTGCACATGCGCAAAAGCGATTCGGCCAGATTACACCCCTGATTACACCGAGGCAGCATGTGCTTCTCTTCACCGAGCTTAATTACTGTCACTAAATTGTAAGCAAACCTCGGTTCTTCAAACATGCAGTCTATAATGCACAGCCCCCATGTTGTCTTCAGCACATCTCGCGCGCTCATGTATGTGTTTACTCTTTGCCCTGATGTTGTCACCCGGTCGGACTGCGTGTATCTGCCATTTTGTGAACAGCCCCCCTGAGTCCCTCTCCGTGTCCGTTTTTAATGCTCTCCCTGGCCTGATCATGGGCGAGTGAAATCCGAAGTATGCATAGTTCAAAGCAAAAGGTGACAACCCTGAAGGAAAATCCCACAGACCATTTTCAAATGTTGCATATTGCATCCAAATCCAATATTAGATTTTTGAACATCTTGTGTACAGAACAGGGACGCTGACAAGGCCAGTTCTATCATGGAACTTGTCTTTTTTTTGGCAGGTTTATATAAGGTGAACTTGACCCAGAGGATGTATTACAGGAGCACCAGTTACGTGACATGATACATTCATTTTTGGGTAGGCACAGGCCAGGACATAAATTAATTAGCGGCTTGCCTCTGTCTACTCAAAAGCTGTAAAGTAAAGTCAGAAAATAACATGAATTTATAGGGTTCAAAGAGATGCTTGGCTAAAAGTTTCTGAAGGAAACACACTGCAGTAACAAACGTTGTGATTTTGAAGTTTATTAATATATGCTATAGCTATATGCTTGTATTCACATTCACAATTTGTCTCTATGTCTAAAATATGTGTTAACATCTTTGTATGCGATCTGGACTAGAAACAGTTATCGCTGTAGCATCACCAGCCACCTGTATTAAAAACAAGCATTTGCAATGCAATAGGTCTCGCATTAGGAAAGTTTGAGCTATTGGTCTTGTAAATGACAATTTTTTTATTAATGTGTTGGTTTTTGAAAATAGCGACATTAATAGCTTTGTCATTGACAATGCCAATAGTTTTAACTTTCGCAAATGTGACACATATAGCATTTGTACTGCAATATGTGTAGTATTTACGTGACTTAGATGTATTGATATTACAAATAACAATGGCTTTTAATTTTTTTAAATAATTAATACTTAAATGAAAGTTATTGTAATTTATAATGGCAATAGCTTAAACTTTTGTAAATGACTTTTGTGAAGATTATGTTCAGTGTATTTTATTGTGACGAAAATCCAAGAACAGAAGTGAAATATTAACATCTTTTTGTGACATTTGTAATAAAGCTTGAAACATTGAGAGAGCATTTTCGAACCAATTGTTGTTATGGAGAGGGAGGGGGGTGGGCTGCCTACTAATGCGTGTGGCAACAGAGAGAGACTGGGGTGCGCGCTGGAGAGGGAGGGGGTGGGCTGCCTGGTTAGGCCGAGACCTAAAAAGATGGATTTATGCCCAGATCTCTGTACTGGGGTGAATGTATGACATTGTCCTGCATTCTGTCCATCAACTGTTCTTTTCGCGATAGATATTCTACTACATCGCTCACCTTACACAAACTGAATGTATCACCAGGGAGAGTAATTGGATGCTGCCTGCCAAGAGTTCTGGAAAACATTAAATGCGAAATGAATTCACAAGGGTGAGAGAGGGTGGAGCGTTCAAGGTTCCATGTTACAATTCTACTCAAGGTTACAAGCAGGCAGTTAGGATGAAAGTTTCTCTCCAGAAGATGCAAATAAACGTAGCTAGTATTTTCAGAGTTTCTAATGAGGGTGGTGGGGTAGAGGGATGGAGAGGAGGGGGGGGTGGAGGGATGGAGAGGAGGGGGGGATTAACACCAAAGCAGGCGATCGCGGCAACACGTTTTATGTTTGTAGACACGCTCCGTCATACTTCCAATGGGCTGAATGAGCCAGTTTCCACCTTAAATATGATGAAGCCTTGTCGTATTTATTTGGGTAAATGCTACGGGAGAGCGGCGATTACTGTACGGGATATTCCCAAAAAGAAGTTTGGGCGGCAGGCAATTTAAATGCAGCTAGCTGTAAGGAGGCTGAATCACCTGAAACATTAAGGTCTGCATTCTCGTGGGGTCGTTAGTATATTAGTCCCTAAAATTGCTGCCACTTCGAATTAAAACAATTTTTTTCCTAACTACAGAATTAAGATTGTTTATTTACATAAAAAAAGATAATCTGAGACCACAGTCTTTCTAATGCAAACATATTTTTCTTCTGGGCTTCTTGAAAAGGAGCAAGCTGAAGTCAGATTAATTGCTGCATGCTGTAAGAGGGGAGTATGAATAACCAGGAAACGCAGCCGCCGGCCCTTTAAAACAGTATCCACGCTGTATGCACAAGAACACATCTTCAGATAGCAAAGATTGCATCTTTATATAATATTGCTTGGCGTTCTCGCAATGTGGCGCCTAAACTTCAGCCCTCCGCGCTGCTGAACTAGCTACAGTAAGAAATGCCAACTGAGAAAGTCACTGGCCAAACTCCCATCAGACGCTGTAACCTGGTCATATATAAAGCCAGTACCCACAGCGATCGCTGTAATAGAACTGCCTCCGAGTTCTCTGCGTGACACATATACGGCCCTTTGGCACGCATTCGAAAATAACTGCTTTAATGAATAATTCAAAGAGGAACAATATTTTTAGCAGCCTGGTCACCTCACCCTTTGGCAGGGGATCCCAGGCAGTGCACAAACACTCTGGAAAAATAGCAACTAAATATTTTGTAAGTTATTAGTACACTTTACAGATGTTAATAAACCACAAGGCCCCTTTCAAAAATGCCAAAGGAAATAGTAGAGCAAGTGAGATCGGCTAAGGCATATTTCTTCAATGGCCAAGTCATTAAATACAAAAATTGAAAAATCTTACTGGGATAGCATGAGCACATGCACCAAAACTATAAGAATAAAATCGGCGTACGAAGACGATCGCAGGTGACACAGCGACAAGAATCACATTCATGTTTTAAACAAGGGCCCGCTGCCAAGGCCCGGGGGAGAGCTTTGTGCAAGGAACAGGAGGAGGATGCTTCGGGAGACGCGCTCGGGAGCCAGGATCAAAGGAGGGCCCAAAATATGCAGGAATGGAGGAACCAGGGGCTGAGTGCGGAGGGAACCATCAAAGAAAGGGTTCAAAAATGCAAGGTCCCAAGCAAAGGCTTGACAAAAGCAGAGAGCCAGGGCAGAAGGAAAAGAAAGACACACAAATTTAGGGACAAAGGGAGGAAATGAAAAACAAAATGCAAGGTGCAAAGGGAGCGAGGGAAGAAAATGCTGCGCAATGCGAAAAGCAACAAACAATTGATTTCTCTAAGCGAGAGCCTACCTCGCTGTACTGTGGACGGGAGACGCTGTGCCCGCCTCCCTGCTCGGGGCCGCGCTGCCATTGGCGGCCGCCGAGGCAGGAAGACAGGCAAACACGGAGGAGACGTGGAGCCACTTCCTTTGGGCGGGACTTCCGTCTTCTGAAGTCCCGCGCACGCGTCCACGGAGTACCTGAGAGCGGGGCTCCCATGCCCGAGGGAGAGCCCCGGCTACCGAAGTCCCGAATGGCGGTAAGTGGGGCTTAGTTCTAGGGGGGAGGGGGGTGCGCTTGTGTGTGTGTGTGTGTATGTGTGCGATGGCGGCGGCGGGGGGAGGGTAGTCTTTGTATGTGTGCGTGCGTGTGTGTAGGTGCGCTGGTGTGTGTGTGGGGGGGGTCTCTGTGTGTGCGTGTAGGTGCGCTAGTGTGTGTGTAGGTGCGGCGGCGACGGGGGGGGTGTGTGTGTGTGCCTGTGTATGCGTGTGGCTGTGTATGCGTGTGGCTGTGATGTGCGCATGCGTGAGTGTGGGTGCGCGTGCATGCAGTGTAATCCAGCCGAAGAGAAGCACGTGGCTGTTTCTTGTCCTTCATTCCCCCGAGTCAGCTAGCTATAAGTCTCCACCTGGACGCATCCTTTGGATGCAAATTCCAGGCTCGACCTAAAAAGTATACTTAACAAATACATATACACAGAGACTTCTTCTCTTATCATCTGTTCCATTTTCATTCCCAAGTTGCTTCAGTCCCCTTCAGTTATTGGCTCTTTCAGTGTGAGTGACGCCTTGGTCCTGATCGTATGTGCACATCCACCTCAAAAGTAGTGCACTTCAGTGCCAAGACTGGTGGGACAGTCTACCTTTGAAATCATAAACTCTGTTAAAAATGGCATGCCCTACCCTCCCAGTATTGTCCTTTCCCCAAAACAGCACACAGAGCACTGACATTGTCCCTTTTCAATGTATTAGTGGTTTTAGCTAATTTATTCCAAACTTGTGCTTTAAATGCCCATTTGCTTTAATCTTTTTCAAAATGGTTCACGGGGAACCTTCTATCAAAACCTTACGAAGGCTCCCTTTCTGAAATTCAGATCAGGTATTATATTTGACTTTTAGCAGTGGCACTTGAAGATGTGGGTGGAGCTAATAGAGGAAGTGGGTGGAGCCAGTGGAGGGAGTGGGTGGAGCCAGAAAAAAGTGGGCGCGGCCTCCGACAAACATTTCAGCACCCGCACTTCATATTTTACAAATTAAGCACTGAATGTAATACAATAAAGAAATGGCACAATCGCACCCACACTGATTAACAAAGTATGGAGGACAATCAGTTAAATCAGTTCTCTTGGAGTATCTCCTTTAAGTACTGTACATCACAGTGGGGGATGGCATTTTGGACAGAGAGCCTGTCTTCTCGTTGTATTGTGCAGGAGGGGGCGAGGAGCCCAAGATGATACTAGAATACTGCATGCCCACCCCTGTCCCCACCCTGGTGGATCCTGTTCCCTCTCCTGTGATGGCTCCTGCCCTCCCCTCAGTGATGGCTCCTGTCCCCCCCATGTGGTGGCTCCAGTTCACCCCCCGCCTGTGATGGCTCCTGTCCCCCCCATGTTGTGGCTCCAGTCCACCCCCGCCTGTGATGGCTGTTGTCCCTCCTGTGGTGGATCCTGTCTCCGCCCTGGGTGGCTTCTGTCCCAGTCCTGGAACGGCCCTTGCAGCGAGGGTGAAGTTCTTGATGGGCCTCTTCTCAAAAGGGCTCAGCTCAAAATTAAAATGGAAAGGTGGGCGAGTAAGTAAGTGAAGGGATGGGTGAATGGCTGGATGAATTAGTGAAAGGGTGAATGGATGAATGAAAGATTGAATACATGGATAATGAGAGAGGATGGATGGATTGATGAGTGAGGGGAAGGATGGAGAGAAAATGTAAATAGCTGGATGTATGGGTGGAAGGGTAGATGGATGAGGGGAAAGATGGATGAGGGGAAGGATGATGGATGAGGAGAAGGGTGGATGGATGGATGGAGGGGATGGATGGATGGATGGATGAGGGGAAGGATAAATGGATGGGATGGATGGATGGGTGAGGGGATGGATGGATGATGGATGAAAGGAAGGATGGATGAGGGGAAGGATGGATGGATGAGGGGAAGGATGGATGGATGAGGGGATGGATCGATGAGGGGAAGGAAGGATGGATGAGGGGAAGGAAGGATGGATGAGGGGAAGGATGGATAGATGAGGGGATGGATGGATGGATGAGGGGATGGATGAAGGGGAAGGATGGATGGATGGGTGGGTGAAAGGATGGATGGATGGAGAGTGGGTGGGTGAAAGGATGGATGGATGATGAGTGGATGGATGGATGATGAGTGGGTGGGTGAAAGGATGGATGGATGGATGAGTGGCTGGGTGGATGGTGGGTGGGTGAAAGGATGGATCAGTGGATTGGATGGTGGGTGGGTGAAAGGATGGATGAGTGGGTGGGTGGATGGTGGGTGGGTGAAATGATGGATGGATTGATGGATTGATAAGTGCAAGAGTGAATGAATGGACATATGAGTGAAAGGGTGGATGTAAGGATGGATGAGTGAGTGAAAGGGAGGGTAGATGGACAAAAGGATGAATAGATGTGTGAAGGAGTGAAATGACAGATGGATGAATGATAGGGTCAATGGATGGATTCATGAGTGGATGAGTGGATGGATGGATGGATGGATGGGTGGGTGGATGGATGGATGGAAGGGAGGATGGCTAAGTGAAAGAGTCAATGGAGAGAGAAAGGGAGGATGGATGGATAACTAAAAGAGTGGATGGGTGGAAGGATTAGTAAGTGAAAGGATGGCTGGATTGGTGAAAGGGTAAATGGCTGAATGGATGAGTGAATGGATGGATGGGATGAAGAGTGGATGGATAAGTGTACAGATGGATAGGATAGGGTGAAAGGGTGGATGGATGGATAATGGAGGATGAGTGAAAGGATGGATGAGGGGATGGATGAAGGGATGGATGAGTGAAATGATAGATGGAAGGATACATGATGGATAGGTTTGCAAATGGTTGAATGTTTGGAAATGGCTGGGCTTACTTATATACTGTTGCGCGACCTCTGATGTGTCTGTAAAACGTACCTATTGTCCTGAAGTTTTGTCCTGAATTTTGACCTCCTGTCCTGAATTTGTGTCCTGAATTTTGACTCTTTGTCCTGAATTTTTACACTCACCGTCCTGAATTTGTACCAATGCCAGTTGGTCACCCTACCAGTAACTGAAATACAATAATTTAAATACAGCAGTGACGTGGGGATAATCTGTCAGCTTAACAATAAGCTCTATATGGCAAGTTTTAAATGTATTCAATGAAGTTAGTTACAAAGAGCTACAACACAACCAAAAGTAGCTTCAAGGTGTTTTAAAAGATTCTAGAAAGGAAGATAGGCCTTGCACACAAATAAAGATCTACAGACGCATAGTCCCAAAATAACGTCCAGAGATACAAGCCACAGAGGTCGTACATCTCCCTTGAATTTTGCGCAAACAATGGAGTCAATGGCTCAACAGTTAGATTGGATTTATGCAGAGAGGGCCTAGCTGCAATACTTAAAACGCCACAAACCGGCTTAGTGGTTGATGATGTGATATGTATGATTAGAAATATGCAAACGAACTTCCTCAATGGATAAGAATGACAGAAATGAGGAAAGGGAGCTGTCTGAACGTGAATGTAGCTTCAAAGTTCTACGAGCATACATTTTTTACATCTAATTTTTATGCTTCTTTTTATCTTTACTTTTTTCTTAATGTTCCCCATTTGCTTTGCTAAATGCGTGACCCTTTTTTACTTGTCCTATTTTAATTCCCCTCTCTTTTCCCCTTAGGATGGTAATCTCCCATATTTCCCTTTATCTCTGCCTTTTCCTTAAATTGCTTTTCATGCTAGTCATATCTCCTTCAGATTCTTTTAAAGTTGTTTTTCTTTTTTCCACATTTTTAGGTGTGACTTGTTAGTGCTTGCTCTATTGTTGACAAACATATTGTAGTCTATGCATACTCTAAAGGGCTTAGCTACACCTACCTTCAGCTAATCCCTTTTTTAGCTGAAGAAGTTTCTCCTGCTGGTTTGAGACATTTGACCCGCATCTTGGATTAGCACACAGGAGTATTTTAGTTTCACCTTTTTTCTATTGACTATTGTATATATTATTCCTCCTCCACGGGAATGCATGTTGGACCATTTTGCATCTGAAAAATACACTTTGACGTAACACGGAATTCTTAACCTCATCCATCCATCGTATACACAAAATGGCCTTTATTTATGCTTTAAATTGTGTCAGGTACTGTATTGCTTTTGACAGCATCTGAGAACAAATGACAAACCCCTTGCTTTTGCTAAAGCTTGTTTTCATTTGGGGGTCCTCCAAGCTCCTTTTTTACCTCTTTTCTTCCTCTAATTTCCCGGATCACCCACTTTTGCCATATTTCAAAGTCTTTTTTCTCCAAATCTTCACTACTTTTTCCAGAAGTATTATTTTACAATTGCTGATTTCCATAACTTCTCCTTGAAAAGGTAACAGTACCTGGTTTCGACTACAATAAATCCGGAATTATTGGCATACCTGATGCCCCAAGTGCTGTTGCTTATGGGAAAACGACAATCCGGGTTACCTTGGGTTAAAGGGAACATAAAGTACCTTGTGGGCATCTTGACCTTGTCATGCAACTCTTTGCAGGAATTAAATTCCGCATGCTTTATTTCATCATGTATAAAGGGCTGCTTGGATGGGGAAAACTTTAAATGGGGAACGATAACTCGCAACTCAATGTATTTTGTTCCTGGTTTCACATATGTAATCTAATCTCTACCCATTATGATCTCCTTATGGGTTATTCATATCATCCAATCTATTCAAATATGCATAAATGTATATGGGCCAATAAGTTCATGGGAGTGAAAGGGAAACTTCTTTGTATGTCTGTTGTTGAGAGGACATAGCAGCTCCAGAAGAAAACATATTGTTTAATCCCAATAGAAGGCCATCCATTAATGGTCATCAGCCATATAAACATGGTTAGATGATACCTATCCTACAATTCACCATATAAAGAGGTTTTTGTTTGGACAAAGGTGTAGAACCTACAACTTGAAGAGATAAGCTCCCCTACTTGACAAGTATAACATGTACAGGAGGAGGTATAGCAATTCCGCATAAAGCACTGGAAGACCAACTAGATTATAGCACCTAAGTGCTCCCAATGCATTAAAATACAAAGAAAATTGTAGCTAACCGTTTTAGAGTAGCGTATCACCTTTTGTGGTGTAGTTAATAGTTGGGGTTTTTGGGCGACAGATGCTTCCACTTCAGAAGTGTAGGGTGGAGGAAGATGGCGGGGGGTTGAGTGGGACGGGGGACCGTTGTCCCTTGACAGTTTGTTTTGTTTAGCCGCCTACGGGCCGCTGGTTGCAGTTCATCTTGCCATTTACGATCCTCTGATTAATTCCCAATGGGCATGCAGATCACGTCCTTCATCGTTTTTTTATTTTTGGCCGCTTACGGGCCGCCACTGGGGGTTCTTACTGGCAGTTACCTACCTCCCTTCCCTGATTCCCAAAATTGATGGGCTGACTACCAAATACTATGACTCTGATCCTGGGCCCGGGGGTAGGGAGGTGTTCTCCCCCGGATGGGTAGGGATCCACGTAGTTATCCGGCCCTCCATAGTTCCCTCCCTTAGATGATTTTTATCCTTACTAGACCTCTCCACATCCTTTCCTGGAACGTCAATGGCCTACTGGACCGAATCAAGCATACAGCTGTCCTCTGCGCGTCTCATCGCCATGGGCCGGACATTCTATTCCGCCAAGAGACGCACCTCCTGGGTACACAATGCAACTTCCTAGCTCGATATGGCTTTGATAGGGTCTGGCACTCAGGGTTTACACGTGGTTCCCGAGGGGTGGCCATCTTGCTGAGGAAAGGGCTTCCCTTTACCCTCGTTAACGTCGAGTCGGATGCACAGGGACGATATGTGGTGGTCTCGGGAACCATTGAGGGGTGCCCCCTGAGCCTTCTCTGCCTCTACACCCCCCCCCCCCAGGCTCCTACCCCTTACATTCCAAGGTCTTACGCAAGTGATCTCCTCCCTCCCACAGGGTCTTATGGTACAACGCCGTTCAGCAGCCCCTGCGGGATACGACGGGGCCGCCATCTGTAGCCCGTGTCTCCTCTGCGAGGATCCTCTCAAGCTGGTCCTCGACCTTGGGTCTGTGTGATGTCTGGAGAGTATGGAACCCGCATACAGAACAATATACCCACACGTCAGCCGCCCACCATACTCAATCCCGAATCGATCTTATCCTGATGCCGGCCACAGACTGCCAGCTAGTGTCTGCTGCCGTGATACTGCCAAGGGGATCTCAGATCACTCTCCCATCTCACTCCGCCTCGGGGCCCCCCTGAGGGGTCTGCGAGCAGTCTGGCAGCTTAATGCCTGGTTCTTACAGGATTCGATGATGGTGGAATCCCTTGACCAGGAGCTGCGTAATTTTTTCTCCACCAATCCAGGCTCGGTCCCCTCGCAAGGGACACTATGGGAGGCGAGCAAGGCCGTTATCCGGGGGGTGGCCAGGGGATTGGTCCACGCGAAGCAGTCTGAATGGATGGCCCAGTTTGCTCAACTGGAATCCCAGGCAGAGTGGCTCCGCTCACGGATGGCACTGGGGACTCCTCCAGTCAGCTGACCGTGGTGCGTGAGGAGATCTGTCGGGTGTCATTGGAGTCTGCCAAGATGCTTTGGCGTTCATTGGTTGCCCGTATTTATGGGTGGGGGGACAAGAATGGTAAGCTCCTCCATAACCTAGTGTCTTATCCTAAAGTCCACCGTATTATCCCTGAAATCCGTTTCAACACTGGGGCCCTCCAGGTGACGTCTTCAGCCATTGCACAAACATTCACGGATTACTATGAGACCCTTTACACTGCCCGTTCCCCGAATGCTTCCCTAGCTGACTTGTTGGACGAGACAGATACCCGACTCCCGGGTCTCTCTCCAGAGGCGGCGGAGGCTCTAGACCGTCCTTTCACCCTGGAGGAAATCCAAGATGCTATCTCACTCCTGCATCCCGGGAAGACGCCTGGTCCAGATGGGTATCCTCAAGAGTACTACACAACCTTTCGGGACATCTTGGCCCCCCATTTGGTAGATCTTTTCCGCCACGTGGTGGAGGTAGGGGTATTCCCTCCCGAATCGGATGTTGCCATGATAGTGGTTATTTCAAAAGACGCAACCGCCCTCCCTGAGCTGTGCGGACTACCGTCCGATATCACTGATTAATACAGAGATTAAGATTTTCGCCACTCTCTTGGCTCAGAGGCTCCGACCCCTTCTGCAAGATCTTGTCCACCCCGACCAATGCGGGTTTATGCCTGCCAGAGACACTCCCCAATAAAGGAAGACCATTCTCCCCAGACCCGTGCACAGCGAAGATTTGCCAAAGTAGGCGTATTCATCTCTTTACTTATTCTTTATCTTGTCTTTATCTTGTCAATATCGTTTTCTTGTCGCTTATACTCAATTCAGCAGTTCTAGTCCGCACATGGAAATACGCGCTATTTTCCAGGTTTCTAATGTCCCCAAAGTGCCCATCCAGACCTCAATCAGGAACACGACTGAAGCGCTGGTTCATAAAAAGCAGCTTTTATTCGCATTAAAACCCAATGCATTTCAGGCTGAAATAGCCCTTCGTCGGGGGTCACTAAAAAAACACAGATCAAACCGTAATCAGTACTTATTAATATCAAGAAGTATTACACATTGATGTGCTAACTGTTATTTCAATCCCAAATTACGTTTAAATCACCATGTTTACATTCGGTATTTCATTTCTAGCAAATACCCGCATTATGCCTCAGTTTGCGGGTATTTGCTAGAAATGAAATACCGAATGTAAATACTTCTTGATATTAATAAGTACTGATTACGGTTTGATCTGTGTTTTTTTAGTGACCCCCGACGAAGGGCTATTTCAGCCTGAAATGCATTGGGTTTTAATGCGAATAAAAGCTGCTTTTTATGAACCAGCGCTTCAGTCGTGTTCCTGATTGAGGTCTGGATGGGCACTTTGGGGACATTAGAAACCTGGAAAATAGCGCGTATTTCCATGTGCGGACTAGAACTGCTGAATTGAGTATAAGCGACAAGAAAACGATATTGACAAGATAAAGACAAGATAAAGAATAAGTAAAGAGATGAATACGCCTACTTTGGCAAATCTTCGCTGTGCACGGGTCTGGGGAGAATGGTCTTCCTTTATTGGGGTTTTTGTCTAAAATTGTGTCAGTTTGGGCATGACACTGAGCCAGTAGCACGCAATTTGGATTATTGGATTAATAATGGATAAAACTGTGGAAAGCACGAGAACGATGGTGTGCATCCCAACCCCCTACTCATCTTGCCAGAGACACTCGCCATTGTATTCGCCGGCTCCATCAGGCTCCGGCTCACCGTGGCCGCCTCACCCCGTACTTGCCACTACTCTTCTTAGACTTCGAGAAGGCCTTTGATACGGTGAACTGGGAATATCTACAAGATGTGCTGGACAGGATGGGTTTCGGTCCCTCGTTCCGCCATCTGATCAGTGTTCTCTACGCTAGCCCCAGAGCCCGAGTACTAATCAATGGAGAGCTGTCCGGGGCCTTCCCGATCCGAAGGGGTACGCGCCAGGGGTGTCCGCTTTCGCCACTCTTATTCGCGCTAGCGGCTCTAATCCGGCAGGACCCACTTATCCGGGGATGGGCCTGGGACTCGAGTCAAGTGAACAAGATAGCCCTATACGCGGATGACGTCTTGCTTTATTTGGAAGACCCTGATAGTTCTGGCCCTAGGTGTCTGGCGACCCTTGTCGCATTTGAGCGAGTCTCGGGACTCCGCCTCAACCCGGCTAAGTCAACCCTGGTGCCCCTGCACCCCTCCCGGGACTGCTTTGACTGGCAGTCGGACATACCCCTTAGAAGGCACTCGGTCAAATACCTTGGCGTTTGGGTAGCTCTTCTGCCAGAACTTGAATGGGCTTTAAATGTCACGCCTTTGGTCGTCCGGATGAAGGCGGATCTTAAGAGGTGGCAGACTCTCCCCCTTAACCCTTTTGGAAGGAGTGCACTGTTCAAAATGATGGTCCTTCCCCGTTTTCTTTACATAATGCAAAACATTACTGTCCAGCTGCCGAGTAGCTGGTTCCGTGAGTTGGACAGTGTCTTAACCCAGTTTCTCTGGGGAGGGGGTAGGCCACGCTTATCTTTGGCGCACTGTCGTATCCCCCCCTATGATGG